>NC_090376.1:138516965-138819995 GCF_036365525.1 Heterodontus francisci
TATCACCAGACCAAAACAAAAAGGACAAGGTGCTCTAGAAAGAGATAAGAAAGTTGTGATTGCATTACTGAGGGATTCTAGCCAATCCACTATAAACTGAAAATACCCAGAAGGTCTAGAATATGAGCTAAAAAATCTAATGCATGAATACTTTCCAATATAATGCATCAGGGATACCAAAAGGGGTAACTCACAACAATAAGGCAAGCGCTTAAAATCATTTGGAGTGAAGCATTCAGAAAACCTTTGGCTTAGGACAACAAAATACCTGAATAACATACTACAGAGCATGCAGGATAAGTATTTACCAAGGACTGTTACACGAACATGACTCAAAATGATCGACAAATGGATATAAAGTGAAATGTTTAAGGAAAATGCTGAACAAAATCTTAAGGAATATAGAATGGAGGTGGAAAATGGGTTAAAAGGAAATATGACAAAAATCTAGTAGGTAATATGAAAAGTGTAATAAAGGCTGGTCTTGCCATATACAAAGCAAACGAATAGTTACAAAGAGGATCGGGCCAGTATTGGATGAAAGATTAAATTATGAAGGATGAAGGCAAGACAGACATATTAAATAAATACTGCAAAGCAGGAGAAGGAGTGAAGACTATTTTGAAAGAGGGTGCAAATGCTAACATTAAGTGCCACTGACCTGAATGTTAACTGTTCCTCTCTCCACAGATGCTGTCAGATATGCTGGGTATTTCCAGCATTTTCTGTTCTTATTTCAGATTTCCAGCATTCACAGTATTTTACTTTTATGTTAGTATAAATGGTAGGAAGTATATTCTTGGGTATAACAGAGATTCCAGTTATTCATATTTTCTATTTTCTGTAGTACTATAGTTTTGTTAACACAAAAGCCAGATTTAATGATATGGTTTTCACACTAGTGGTTAAGAAACACCAATGGAGCCAATTATCATGGGATGATCAATTCAACATAGTCAAACTCTGGCTCATAGAAAAAGCCATACCTGCTCCTGAGATGTTCTGGCTGTGGGGAAGGGTTCTGAAAATGTGCTGATCAGCTGACTTGTGGGAGGCAGTCAGAAGAAACATCGGTCTCTGAAGTAAAATGCAACAAAATAACAGGTTTGAAAAGAACTTCCAAACTGCAAGAAGTCACTGTATACAATTTTCAGCCTTTTCAAGCTCGCAATCTCCTCATTTCTCACTTGATCAGCTGATCTTGACATCTGCAACGTCACCTGAATCTCAGTCTGCTGCCAAGAGTGCAATAGTTGTATTCCACCAGGAAATTCACCACTGGCTCTCTGGTCTGTGAGGACTCGACAGGCAGATTGTGGAAGGTTCAAACAAGTTTAAAGAAACAGCTGCAATTACTTGTATTTATATAGTGCCTTGAACGTACTTTAAAGGAGCATTATCAAACAAAATTTGATATCGAGTGTATAAAGAGAAACCAGGACAGTTGACAAAAAGCTTGGTCAAAAGAATACATTTTATTTATTTTAGAGATACAGCACTGAAACAGGCCCTTCAGCCCACTGAGTCTGTGCCAACCAACAACCACCCATTTATACTAATCCTACATTAATTCCATATTCCCTACCACATCCCCACCTTTCTCCTACCACCTACCTACACTAGGGGCATTTTACAATGTCCAATTTACCTATCAACCTGCAAGTTTTTGGCTGTGGGAGGAAACCAGAGCACCTGGCAGAAACCCACACAGTCACAGAGAGAACTTGCAAACTCTGCACAGGCAGTACCCAGAACTGAACCTGGGTCGCTGGAGCTGTAAGGCTGCGGTGCTAACCACTGCACTGCCCTAGTTAAATTGAATTCAAATTTCACCATCTGCCATCGTGGGATTTGAACCCAAGTCCCCAGAGCATTGCCCCAGGCCTCTGGGTTATTAGTCCAATGACATTACAACTACACCATCACCTCCCCATTTAAGGAGCGCCTTAAAGGAGGAGATAGAGCTGTAAAGGCGGAGAGGATTAGGTAGAGAATTCCAGAGCTTAGGGCCTAGATAACTGAAGGTACGGCCACCAATGGTGGAGAGATTAAAATTAGAGATAGGCAAGAAGTCAGAATTGGAGAGTACAGAGATGTCGGAGGTTTGTAGGCCTGGAGCAGTATACAGAAAGAGGAAGGGTGAGGCAATGGAGGGATTTGAAAAGAAGGATGAAAATTATAAAAATTGAGGTGTTGTGGACTGGGAGCCAATGTGGGTCAGCGACCATTGGGGTGATGGGTGAATGGGACTTAGTGCGAGTTAGATTATGTGCAACATAATTTTGGATAAGCTCAAGTTCATGTCAGGTGGAAGATGGGAGACCGGCCTGGAGAGGCACCTGAATTGTCAAGTCTATGGGTAACAAAGGGTTTCAGCAGAAGATGATCAAAGGCAGGGTCGCAGTCAGGCTGTTATTATGGAGGTGGAAGTAGGCAGTCTTGGTGATGGAGTGGATGGTGTGGTCGGAAGGTGATCTCAGAAACTCCAGAGAAGCATTTTAAAAGTGGATAAGTGGCGGTAATGACTTCCATCTAAATTTTCTGCAGCATCTATACACTGTTAATGTGTTAGATATGGTGAGGACATTCATATTCAAATAACCTAACAAGCCCTTTTAAAAAGTATACAAGTTCGAAAAAAAATCACAAGACTCATCCATAAAATCAGTTATATAACTACAGAAATGCTCCCAAATAGGCGTGCCTTTCTGTCCAGAACTTGGGCCTTGAGTTGAAAATTTGAGGTGGGTTGTCATGGATATCCAGCTGCTGAGACAGATTCTCTGTGTTAAAAGAGATGTATCATGGGAATATAGTATTCATCCTGTCAAATAACAGCGCTACTGTGCAAAAAAGCAGGCAGGAAATTATTAGTAACAACCGCGAGACACAAATGATGAGAAAAAAAAGGAAAGATTTTATTTCTGCAAGGTTTCTTGAGATTTTAATTGTTTAAATACAAATTCTGTGTTAACACATCTGGAATAGGGCTGCCCATTTTGTACCTCATGCAATTTTGCTTCACTGAAGTCAAATTGTATGAGACAGGTGCTGATCTCATTCAATTTAGTTTTCTGGCAGGCAGGTTAGGTTAAAATTACCCAAAAGGTGTTGCTGAGGGAAATCAATATTGTGTCAGGGCAAGAATGCTAATGAGCAATACTATTAGAAATTTAAAAGCATATATTTATACATCCTTCAATTTAAGAGGATTAACATGCCTGCTACTTCAATGGGATGTCCTGGCCTCAAGCCCAACTATCTCTACTGCAGGCTCTTTTGACAACCCTTTATTAGCTGTTTCAGTAACAGGAATTGTCCTGAATCGTACTAGAAGAGTTTAACATGACACAATTAAGTAGATTTAAATTAGTACAGGCCAATCCTCAGAGCATGCAGAAATGAATTTTAATACATATAAACACACAAAAAAAACCGCTCTCATGGTTTATTATCTGTCCTTGTTTGCTCAACATTCCAGTTGGGTTCTACACGGTCAATCACACCATTTCTTTCAATGTTGTCCAGCCAGAGGCGAAATCAGGGGCGAACCTGCTTTGGTGGTTAGTGGGACCTGGGGCCACACCTTGTCGGCAGCAACCAATTAAATGGCTGCCGCCAGGGCTACGATCCCTATCATGGATGGCAGCCCGCCCCCGAGAGCTGCCGGCCAGTCAGAGGGCCGGCAGCCTTGCAGCCTCAGCAGCATCACCGATACTGGTGGCCACTGCTGGGGCTCCACCTGCAGGATGAGGGTGCATAGACGGTCTTGCACCCTCAAGGGTAAATTATGTCTGGGGAGGCAGGCAGGCCCCTGTGAGGGAGGGGGGTATGCTGAGGGCAGGCAGCACCGTTGATGGCAGTGGGGAGGCGGGGAGCGGGCAGGCAGCTACGACTATTGCCACTCGGAGGCCCCTCAGTGGGCCAAAGAGTGCCCAAAGAGGAGGGCCCATTCCCCGGAGCCTGCTGGGAGGCTACCAGAGTTTACCTGGCAGTCTCTCCACATACTGCAAGGTCCCTCCAAGCGCTAAGATGCCAGTTGAGGTGGTAAAGGCCCTTAATTTGCCACTTAAGTGGCTCAGTCGGGCTTTGGGCAAGTGGGCTATCTGCCACCTGGCAGGATGGCACGGCAGTGGGAAGGTGACGGGATGCTGCCTGCCGCCTTCCCGTGCCATTTTGCCAGCCTTCCCGCCTCCCAGACTGTCCCAAAGGGCTGGTAAACTCCACCTCATGGAGTCAGTTTCTACATGTGGAACTTGGATGGTTGAGATGTTTCCCTGATTTTTCCTCGTCTTTAAATCCCTCCATGGCTGCACCCCTCCTCTTCCACTGCTACAAACACACCCTTAAAGCTTAATGCTCCTCTGACTTTGGCCCCTTGTGCAGTTCCCTTCCCTTAGTGGCCCCTCAGTCACTTAGGTCCCACCCTCTGCATTCCTCTTTATCTCCCTTAACTCCTTTAATACCATCTTTTTGCCAAAACTTCAAGATCGCCTAATTTCTCATCTTTAAACATTTCCTCAAATCCTGTAGGTTTGATCACATCATTGGTCACTTCTAATTCCTGCTTGGTGTTTGTTTCTGTTCATACACGGTGGCTTAGGGGAATCTTGCTACTTCAAAAAAGCAAGCTACTGTGATGAATTGCTGCATTGAAATGATAGTGCAACATCAATGAATCGTTAACAAAATTGCTACTGTTAGCAATTCAAGTACACTTTGCAACGTTAAATGAAACATAATTTAGATAAATAACACAAGAAAAAAGCTCACCCCTCTTCTTCAACTGCAGTTGAAAATAAGTATTTTTTTCATGTGTTTAATCCCTTTGCTTTGCTGATTCATGCTGAAAATATTGCTTCGGTGATGTTTCATGGCCACCATTTCTTTGAATTGATTTTTGCATAATGATCAGCTTGTAGCTGCATAAGATTTTCAAGTGCACCAAAGGGCTTTAAAGAAAATTTCAAGACTGATAAAACAGCTGTAAATGAAACTTGCAAGGCAACACTCCCATGTTAATGAGCACACATTTTTAGAACCATGCTGAAAATCAGGCTTAAATAGTTAGCCATCAACAAGACCTAACGGAAAGCAAAGAGAGGAAAACTAATTTTACATCATGCACAACTGAAGTGATTCTACATATTTTGACCTTAAATGGATTTGATCTTGGATTTTTTCGCAGCATTTTATTGAATGAATAAAAAACTTTACTTTCACACTATTAGTGATTCTTCTCTGAATTACCTCCATCCTTCAAGAGCTTCAGCTCATGCTGCCCATATTCCATTCCACACCAAGTCCTGTTAAACCAGTGAATCTATATTGTGTCTTGGCCCTTCAATGTCTGAAAATTAATATTCTGCCTGATCCTTAAATCACTTCACGGCCTCATCCTTCCCCATTTCTGTAACCTCCTCCAGCCTTCCTTCCCCCCCCAACCCCCAGACACTCTGTTTCTTGGACTCTGGCATCTTGTGCATCCCTCCCGTCCTTCACCCTACCATTGAAAAGTATGCCTTCAACCACCTAGGCCCAATGCTCTGGAATTTCCTCCCTAAAATCCTCCACCTCTCTACCTCTTTCACATACTTTAAAACCTTCTTAAAACCCACCTTTTTGGCTAAGCTTTTAGTCACCCAGCTTAATATCGCCTTCTTTGGCACAATTTCCAATTTTTGCTGATGCCTCTAACAAGAACGTTGGGACATATAGGCACTATATAAATTCAAATTGTTGTAAAATGCAGTTAATTCATAAACGCTCCTGCTTCAAATCCTAAACTTAAAAACTGCACTAAAAAAGTCCTCTTAAAATATTGCCACTCTCCTGTAGGGCCCATCCACTGCACCTCATATAAACAGCTTTAAGTATACATGACCCATTTCCCCAACTACCACCCAAAAATGTATCACTTCTGTATAAGTGGTTGTAAGAGTTGCTGTAAGGTATCCTTGAAGCTACCACAATAAGATATCATTATCTGTACAGCTACTGAATGTTTGTGTCACTTTGACTGCATGTTGGCCTGCTTAGTAAGGGATTTTTTTGCTATTTTTAGTCAGATCAACTCATGGAGCTAACTTCCACTGGAGACATGGATTTCCTAATTGGAACACGTCTATTTTCATACAATGTAGAGGAGGAGCAACAGCACTGGGAAGAGGCTAGATAATAGGCTCTTAGAATAAGGGCAGATAGGATTGCAGGTTCTGTAACATTACCCAAATCCACCCCTGCTTCAGGTCATCTGCTGCTGAAAGTATCATCCACACTTTTTTTACTTCTAGACTTGACTATTACAATACAATCCTAACCGGTCTCCCATTTTCTACCTTTTGGAATTTTGAGGCTATCCAAACCTATGCTGCCCATGTCCTAACCAACACCAAGTACAGTGTACTCATCTTCTTAGACAGTTGACTTGCTTCCACTGTGGTTTGATGGGTTCTGAGATGGCTGATAAGTCCAATGCGTGATCTGCAGATTCTGCCACATGAGAGGTAGGTCCAAATTGAAGGGTCAGGTAGATGAGTGGTTTGGAGGTTTGTGTACTCCCTCCAACACCTTGAATTCGCCTCCACATGTTCCCAAGGAAGATGTACAATGCCTTCCCGGATGAGCTTGCTCCATCTAGCACGGTCATGAGCCAAAGACTCCCACAAGTCGACGGGGATGTTTGACCTCTTCAGGGATGATATGAGGACATCCCTAAAGTGTTTCCGCTGTCCTCCTGGGAGTCTCCTGCTGCAACCAAGTTCTGAGTGGAACAGCTTCTTTGGGAGTCTGGTGTCAGACATGTCAAAGATATGTCCTGTCCAGCAGAGCTGGTTTTGGATGATTAACGCCCCAATGTTGTGCAGGTTTTTTTGGGAGAGGATGTTGCTGTTGGACCACCTTTCTTGCAACTGGATTTAGAGGATCTTGTGGCAGCTCCTCTGGTTGTACTTCTCCAGTGCTTTGAGGGGCCTGCTGTAGGTTGCCCATTACACCTATGCTCGCTGGCCTACTTTGGCTCCTGGTTAAGCAACGTCTTGATTTTAAAATTCTTGTCCCTACTTTCAAATCCGTTCATGGCCTCACCCCTCCCTATCTCTGTAATCTCCTCCAATCCCACAACCCTCCAAGATTTTTGCACTCCTCTAATTCTGGCCTCTTCAAAATTACCAATTTTAATCGCCCCACCATTGGTGGCACTGCCTTCAGCTGCCAAGGGCCTAATCTCTAGAATTTCTTTCCAAAACCTTTCTACCTCTCTACTGTTCTCTACTCCTTTAAGACACTGCTTTAAACCTACCTCATTGACCAAGTTTTTGGTCAGCTTCCCTAATATCTGCTTATGTCTCATGTCAAATTTTGTTTGATAATGCTTCCATAATGTTCTTTAGGATGTTTTATAACATTAAAGGTGCTAATAAAATACAAGTTGTTGTCATCGACAGATCAAGAAGGTTTTACTTAGACTTTTCTGATCAGCAGCGCTATGGAAAGCTGCCTCCTCCTCGCATTTGCCTCCAGACCATTCCCTCCGCCTTCCCTCCATCTACTCCAAGGCTATTCGGGAAATACACAAATTGAAGACCTGAGTCCATTTCTTCCAGAGGACAGCAGTCAATGTCATCACTGTCTTGGTATTTCTTTGTGACTGCGTCCTTCCATGCAGCATCTGGTGACTCTTAGCACATCAGTCAGGTAGCTACTCATCATTTGCAACAAGGTCACTGGTATCCTATTCAGGATGGCTTCACAATTTATATTCATCCCAATAGAACCAGAAAAAACAAAGAAAGTTATTCAGTGCTGCAGACCATCAGGGTTCTGACAGGTGCAAAGAGCAAGCATGTTGCACTCAAAGACCCATATGACAACCCCCTCAATTTTATGAACTAAAAGGCATTCATTCCAGCTAGTGAGTGATGCCAATCACATTATCTTGTATGTCAATGCCAGGCACCCTGACACTTTAATCATGTGACAATCCACCATGCTTCTGACCTTATGTCCAAGAGCCATTTATTAGGATGGTTGATTGGTGCTCAGGGCTATACCCTCAAGTCACAGTGGTTGACTCCATTAATTATTTAACATCCAGTGGGGGACAACATATATTGCCAAGAAAACATGCTATGCTGAATGAGGATTGTTAATTCATCGGGTGGAAACCTACATTAAACTTTTAAACTTGAATCCTATATTTAATTTTTAAAAAGCTGACAGCCAAGATGGCCACCACAATTTGCATTGAAATACCTCACATTCCAGGACATGTCTAAAAAGGCTCCCATCCAGGACAATGGCTTGAACAGTTGAGTAGATCATCCAGGATCACCCTTGTTTGCAGGATATTCAAAACCATCTTGGAGCATTCACTAGTGGAGATGTACCTCCAGGGGATAAACATTGAAACAAGACACCCTGAGAGAGATCCGAAATGCGTAGACTTTGGACCTCATTGAAGAAAAAAAGGTACTGAGAGAACAATGTGACAGTTCCCCCCCACTCCCCCCCCCCCACCCCCAACAGTCTGTGTAAACTTGGAGTTTTTTTGTTACACACAGCAGACAAATTTTAAGAGCTAGCACATGCAAGATCCCAGTGGGGTTGTCTCTCTCTCTCCAGGGAACATAACAAGTTTGAAATCTGTAAATCTGTCTGCGACTGCAGAAAATCCAAGTCTACCTTTACTACAGACAAAGACCCCTGGGGAGGATATCACCTACATCACTGACTCCAAGAAAACCCTGAACCAGGTGGACAAGCTGCATATGCACTTCTACCAGCCAGAGACTTCCAAACCATGAATTTAGCCGGAAGACAACTTAATTACCAGACCCCCACAGACTGTATATTATTTTTACTTGTTCTGGCCTCTATTCCAACCCAAGCTATTCTTCATCACTCTACAGCCGATTTGCATGTGAGTGATTCTTGTGAGTGTGTACATGTTAAAGTTGGAGGGTTGTTTATTATTTTACTTATATTGTTATTTGATTTTAAGTACAATAAACTAACCTCTTTCTTGTTTAAACTCAAGAAAACCTGTCCAATTGGTTCATTGATGATCATAGCACATAAAGGGTTAAACATTCACTGAATTGGTGAGCACATTCACTGTTTAAAAGGAATAAACCCTGTTGCCATCAAACAAACAGAGGGACAAGAGGGAAGCCTTTCGACCCTCCTCATCTTATCGTAACAATATAATGAGGCCCATGTCACTAATGAGAAGTGTCATAGAGCAGACTGCAGGAATTTGAAGACTCACTTTAAATGCCTGGATAAATCTGGTGGATTCCTGAAATATAGCCATACGAGAGTCTGAAGTTTCATTGTACCACAAGGCATATAACATAATAAGACTTGTTGATTGCAAAAAACAATGGCAATGATGAAGAAGAGAGCATGAAGATCTTCACTTCTACAGCATGAAGAAGGTGCGCAGGAAGGAACCATTAGCCAGAGAATAGAGGACACATTTTATAGCCCAATGTTTTCAAGTAATAAATGTTGCCAGAGCAAATAAAAACACTCACACCTGTCTGTTCTCCCCTCTTGCAATTTTCTCACTTTCAAAGACTTCTGCCATGTTCTTTCCAAAGACAGAAGTCACGGGCAACTGTTTCTGCAGCCACAGATGCGATGCCAGGATTGTATGTTGCCTCCCTGATGCTAGGGTCAAGGATGTAACTGAGCGGCTGCAGAATACTCTGAGGCAGCAGGGGGGTGGGGGTGGGGGGGGGGGGGGGGGGGGGGGGTGGGGGAGGGTAGTGAATAGCCCGAGGTTGTAATCCATATTGGTACCAGTGACATGGATAGAAAGGGGGATGAGGTCATAGGGTCATAGAGTCATTATGGCACACAAGAGGCCACATGGCCCATCAAGTCTATGCAAGCTCCCTGTACAGCAATCCAGTCAGTCCCATTCCCCTACTCTATCCCTATAGCCAAGCAAGTTTATTTCCCTCAAAGGCTTCCACCAAGCTCCTCGACAGAAAATTCCATGTCATGACCACTCGCTGCTTAATAAAGCTCTTCTTCACATCCCACCTGTATCTCTTGCCCAAAACCTTAACTCTGTAGCCCCTAGACCTTGTACCATCAGCTAATGTGAACAGCTTTTCTTTGTCTACCTTATCTAAACCTGTCATAATTGTTTACACCTCTATCTGATCTCTCCTCAACCTCCTTTGCTCCAAGGAGAACAACCCCAGCTTCTCCAACCTAACCTAGTCGTTAAATTCTCTCATCCCTGGAAACATTCTAGTAAATTTTCTCTGCATCGTCTCAACGATCTTCACACCCTTCCTAAAGTGTGGTGACCAGAACTGACAAAATACTCTAGTTATGGTCTAACCAGAGCTTTATAAAGATCCAGCATAACATCCCTGCTTTTGTATTCAGTACTTATATTTATGAAGCCCAAGGTCCCAGATGTTTTGCTAACCACTCTCTCAATATGTCCTTTCAAAGATCTATGCACGTGAACCCCCAGGCCCCTCTGTCCTTGTAAACTCTTTAGAACTGTGCCATTAAGTATATATTGCCTCCATCAAAATGCACCATCTCATACTTCTCTGTATTAAATTCCGTCTGCCACTTGTCTGTCAATTCTACTAGCCTATCTATGTCCTGTTGTAGTCAATTGGTATCAACTTCACTGTTTGCCAGTACACCTCCAAGCTTGCTATCATCAGCAAATGTTGACATTTTACTCTGTATTCCAATATCCAGGTCATTTATATATTTCAAAAAAGCAGTGTTCCTAACATTGACCCTCGGAGAATGCCACTGTCTACCATCCTCCAATCTGAAAAGCAACCATTTACAATGACCTGCTGTTTTTTGTCCTTAAGCTAATTTTTCATCCAAGCTGACATTGACCCTCCTATTTCATGAGCCGACAGACTTTTTTAGGGAGATAGGAAGGAGACTAGCAAGCAGGGCCTCAAAGGTAGTAATCTCCACATTATTCCCAGTGACACATGCTAGTGAGTATAGAAATAGGAGGGTAGAGCAGATGACTGCATGGCTGGAAAGTTGTTAGGAGGGTTTTAGATTCCTGGAACATTAAGACCAGTTCTGGGGGAGGTGGAACCTATACAGGCTGGACGAGTGGCACCTTAAATGAGCCGGGACCAATGTTTTTGTGGGGCAGTTTACGAGTGCTATTGGGGAGGGCTTAAACCAGGGTGTCCAACATATGGCCCTTGTGCCAGAATCTGGCCCACCAAATGTTTCCATCTGGCCCGCAGATGTAAACTGTTCCCAGGTCCGTTCCTCATCCTCACTGAGACTGGAGATGAGAAATTTACCATTGTCTTCTTCTTACAGAACATCCTTTTTAAAAACATTGTGCTGTCAATTTCACAGCTGACAACTGCTGACACTGGAAATGGCTGTTTCACAACAGACTTGGGGTTTTCCGGCAGGTTCTCACTTTTTATTTAAAAAGCCCACAGGAAAACCTCGAGTCTGTTCGGAAATTGCTGTTGCCAATGTCAGCAGCTGTCAGCTGTGAAACTGACAGCAATTTTTTTTTAAAGAATTGACCAACCATCTGCTGAGTGTTTCGCTCTCTGCAACTGTGTGAGAGAGAGGGAGGAAAGAGGGAGAGGGAGAGACAGAGGGAGAGAGGAGAACAGAGAGAGGGAGGGGGATCAGAGAAAGGGAGAGGGAGAAACAGAGAGCGAGAAAGGTGGACAGAGAAAGAGTGGAGGGACAGAGAGAGAGCGGGGGCATAGACAGAGAGGGGGCAGAGAGAGAGAAGAGGGACAGAGATAGAGCAAAAGGGGGAGAGATGGGAGAGAGAGAGTGAAAGTGGGGAACAGAGAGCGGGGGAACCGAGAGGCAGGGGGGACAGAGAGTGGGGAACAATGAGCAGGGAGTGGGAAACACTGAGTAGGCAACACTGAGCGGAAAGTGGGGAACATGGAGTGGGAAACACTGAGCAGGGAATGAGGGACACTGGAGACACGGGGTGGAGAGAGAGAGAGAAAGAGATACAGAGAGATGGTGGGTAGAGAGGAACAGAGAGAAGAGGAGAAGGCGACAGAGAGGGAGGAGAAGGAGACTGAGAGAGGAAGGAGACGGAGACAGAGAGATGGGGGAGAGGAAGACAGAGAGACAGACAGACAGAGAAGGGGAGAGAGAGACAGAGAGGAGAAAAGGGGGGAGAGAGAGTCAAAGAGTCAGTTACTTACGGCATACAAGGAGGCCATTCAGTCCATCGAGCCCATGCTGGCTCTCCACGGAGCCATGCAGTCAGTCCTACTCCCTGCTCAATCCCTGTAGCCCTGCAAGTCTACTTCTCTCAGGTGGCCATCCAACTTCTTCTTGAAGTCATTGATCGTCTCCACTTCAACCACCCTTGTGGGCAGCAAGTTCCTGGTCATTACCACCCACTGCATAAAAAAGTGCTTCCTCCTATTTCTCCTTTGCATAAAACTTTCAACCTGTGTCCCCTAGTCCTCGAGGGGAGGTTGGGGGCGGGGGATGGGGGAGAGAGAGAATGAGACACACACACAGACCACAAGGAGAGGGGGGAGAGAGATCAAGGTCTCTCCTGACGGATGGAAATCTATCCAGAATACTCTGCATCGCTTAAGCAAGCAAAAAAGAGCCTGGTATGTCACTAAATCTGTTTTCAATATAGTGCCAAGAGAGTAAGTCAATAAATTAGTCTTCTCATATAAATCTTCTTCACAAAAATGCATATTTGTTGTTGTTTTTATTAGTAAGATAAATTTTTAATGCCTTTATCGTTTGAAATTTGCTCACTGGCCCCCTGGGCCAAGCAAAAATTGTAATGCGGCCCTCCAACCGAAAAGGTTGGATAACCCTGGTTTAAATTAACTTGGCAGGGATATGGAACCAGGATGTAGCTTTGGAAAGGAGGAACAATATGAACAAAAGGTTGGGAAAGGCAGATAGCACTCTTCTTCTTTAGCCTCCTTGTCTCGAGAGACAATGGGTAAGTGCTTGGAGGTGGTCAGTGGTTTCTGAAACAGCGCCTGGATTGGCTGTAAAGGCCAATTCTAGAGTGACAGACTCTTCCACAGGCATTGCAGATAAAATTGGTTGTTGGGGCTGTTACACAGTTGACTTTCTCCTTGCGTTTCTGTCCTTTTTCCTACCAACTGACAAGTGTCTTCGACTCACCACTCTTTAGCCCCGTCTTTATAGCTGCCCGCCAGCCCTGGCGATCACCAGCAACTGACTCCCATGACTTGTGATCAATGTCACAGGACTTTATGTCGTGTTTGCAGACGTCTTTAAAGCGGAGACATGGACGGCCGGTGGATCTGATACCAGTGACGAGCTCGCTGTACAATGCGTCCTTGGGGATCCTGCCATCTTTCGTGCAGCTTACATGGCCAAGCCATCTCAAACGCCGCTGACTCAGTAGGCTGTACATGCTGGGGATGTTGGCCGTCCCGAGGACTTCTGCGTGGGAGATACGGTCCTGTCACCTGATGCCAAGGATTCTCCGGAGGCAGTGAAGATGGAATGAGTTGAGACGTCGCTCTTGGCTGACATATGTTGTCTAGGCCTCGCTGCCATAGAGCAATGTACTGAGGACACAGGCTTGAAACACTCGGACTTTTGTGTTCCGTGTTAGTGCGCCATTTTCCCACACCCTCTTGGCCAGTCTGGACATAGCAGTGGATGCCTTTCCCATGCGCATATTGATTTCTGCATCGAGAGGCAGGTTACTGGTGATAGTTGAGCCTAGGTAGGTGAACTCTTGAACCACTTCCACAGGGTGGTCGCCAATATTGATGGATGGAGCATTTCTGACATCCTGTCCCATGATGTTCGTTTTCTTGAGGCTGTTGTTTAGGCCAAATTCATTGCAGGCAGCTGCAAACCTGTCGATGAGTTTCTACAGACACTCTTCAGTGTGGGATGTTAATGCAGCATCGTCAGCAAAGAGGAGTTCGCTGATGAGGACTTCCCGTACTTTGGTCTTCACTCTAAGACGGGCAAGGTTGAACAACCTGCCACCTGATCTTGGGTGGAGGAAAATTCCTTCTTCTGAAGACTTGAACGCGTGTGAGAGCAGCAGTGAGAAGAAGATCCCAAACAGTGTAGGTGCGAGAACACAGCCCTGTTCACGCCACTCAGGATAGGAAAGGGGTCTGATGAGGCGCCGCTATGCTGAATTGTGTCTTTCATATTGTCATGGAATGAGGTGATAATACTTAGTAGCTTTGGAGGACATCCGATCTTTGCTAATAGTCTGAAGAGACCACATCTGCTGACGAGGTCAAAGGCGTTGGTGAGATCTATGACAGCAACGTAGAGGAGCATCTGTTATTCGCGGCATTTCTCCTGTATCTGGTGAAGGGAGAACAGCATGTCAATGGTGGATCTCTCTGCTGGAAAGCCACACTGTGCCTCAGGGTAGACACGCTCGGCCAGCTTCTGGAGTCTGTTTAAAATGACTCGAGCGACACTACAGTAAGAAATAGTAAGACATTAGTTGGGGTCAGGCTAAAAGGGAATGCAATAAGGTCTAAATTCAGTTTACAGTGCATGTATGTAAGTGCATGAAGCATCGTAAATAAATTTGGTGATCTACAGGTGCAAATAGCCACATGGGATATGATGTTTTGGTGATAACAGAGAACTGTCTTAAAGAAGGACAATATTGGGTGCTAAATATTCTGGATACAACCTGTTTAGGAAAGATTAGGAAGGGAAGAAATGAGGACAAGTGTCAATATTGATTCAGGAGATTATTACAATGTTGGAGAGAGAGGATGTCCTGGATATGTTCAGGATAAAATCTATTTAGTTAGAGTTAAGGAACAATAGAGGCAACATTATACTACTGGGTATATTCTATAAGCCACCAACCAGTGGGAAAGATATAGATGAGCAGATTTGCAGGGAAATTACAGGGAGGTGTAAAAACCAAAGAGTAGCGATAATGGGAGATGTTAATTATCCTAATATAGACTGGCATATTAATAGTGTAAAGATCAGAGAGGGAAAAGTTTCTGAAGTGTGTTCCGGGGAATTTTCTTGATCAGTATGTTTCTGGCCCAATGAGGAAGAAGATATTGCTGGATAAGATCCTGGGGAATGAGGTGGGTCAAGTGGATTAAGTGGGTCAAGTGTCAATAGGGAAGCATTTAGAGAGCAGTGATCAAAGTAATATAAGGTTTAGGTTAGCCATAGAACAGGATAAGGATCAATATAGAGCAAAATATATTTTATTGGAGGAAGATGAATTTCAGTGGAATGAGAATGGATCTGCCCAAGTAAATTGGAATCAAAAATTGTCAGGCAAAACCGAAAGGGAAAATGAGCTACCTTCAGCTAAAATCGAGGCACATTCCCACAACAGACAAAGGTAGGGCAACCAAAGCCAGAGTCCATGGATGAAAAAAGAGATAGAGAGTAAAATGAAACAGAAAAAGTGGGTGTATAACAGATGTTGTGGTGTTCTCGAGACTAAAGTAAGATTCAGCCGAGTTTAGTAAAAGATATGAGACTGCACGCTATTGAGAACAATGGATTTTCTTTATTCTTTTACTTTCACTTTCCAGCCTCTCTGTTGGCATCTGTGTATAGTAGCCTCAAGTGAACAAAGTTCACAATGCAATTTTCAAAACACTACAGATGTCAGGTTTTAATACAAGTGCAAACCAGTTTGAATATAAAAAATTCAGAGAGGAAGTGAAAAAAGAACTAAGAGGGGCAAAGAGAGAGTATGAGAAGAGACTGTCAGCTAGCATAAAAGGGAATCCAAAAATCCTCTGTAGGCATATAAATAGTAAAAAAAAGTAGTAAGAGGAGGGTGGGCCACTAAGTGACCAAAAAGGGGATCTACACATGGAGGCAGAGGACATAGTTGAGGTACTAAATCTATCTCTAACAAGAAAGAAGATGCTGCCAAAATCACAGTGAAAGAGGAGATAGTTGAGATACTGGATGGGCCAAAAATTGATAAAGAGGATGTATTAGAAAGGCTGGCTGTACTTAAAGTTCATAAGTCACCAGGTCCAGATAGGATGTATTTGTGGATGCTGAGGCAAGTAAGGTTGGAAATTGCAGAGGTACTGGACGTAATCTTCCAATTCTCCTGAGATAAGGGGTGGTACCAGAAGACTGGATAATTGTAAAAAAAGGGTGCAAGAATAAACCCAGCAGCTACAGGCCAGTAAGTTTAACCTCAGTGGTTGGAAAGCTTTTGAAATGATAATCCGGGACAAAATTAATAGTCACTTGGACAAGTGTGAATTAATTAACGAAAACCATCATGGATTTGTTAAAGGCAAATCATGTTCAACTGACCTGATTGAGTTTTTGATGAAGTAACAGGGAGATTTGATGAGGATAATGCAGTTGATGTGGTGTATATCGACTTCTGAAAGGGATTTGATAAAGTGTCATACAACAGGCTTGCCAGAGAAGTTGAAGCTCATGAAATAAAGGGGAAAGTGGCAGCATGGATACAAAGTTGACCGAGTGACAGGTAACAGTGTAGTGGTGAATGGTTGTTTTTTGGACTGGAGGAAGGTATACAGTGGTGGTCCCCTGAATCAGTCAAAGGACCACTGCTTTTCTTGATATATATTAATGACCTAGACTGAGGTGTACAGGGCACAATTTCAAAATTTGCAGGTGACACATAACTTGGAAGTATTGTGAACTGTGAGGAGGAAAATGATAGACTTCAAGAGGACATGGACAGGCTGCTGGAATGAGTGGACACGTGGCAGGTGAAATTTAATTTACAGAAGTGTGAAGTGATACATTTTGGGAGGAAGAACAAGGAGGGGCAATATAAACTAAAGGGTATAATTCTAAAAGGGTTCAGAACAGAGAGGCCTGGGGGTTTTTGTGCACAAATCATTAAATGTGTTAGGACAGGTTGAGAAATTGGCATTCGGGATCCTGGGTTTTATAAATAGAAGCATAAAGTACAAAAGCAAGAAAGTTATGATGAATATTTATAAAACACTGGCTCGGCCTTAACTCACATATTGTGTCTCATTCTGAGCACAACACTTTAGGAAGGATGTGAAGTCTTTAGAGGGGATGCAGAAAGGATTTACAAGATCGTTCCAGGGATGAGGGGCTTCATTTATGTGGATTGATTAGAGAAGCTGGGTTTTTTCTCCTTACAGAAGAGAAGGTTGAGAGGGGATTTGCTAGAAGTGTTCAAAATCAGGAACAGGGAGAAAAAACTGGTCCCATTGGTGGAAGCATCGAGAACCACTGGACACCAATTCAAGGTGATTGGCAAAAGAACCAACGGTGACATGAGAAAAAGCCTTTTTACACAGTGAGTGGTTAGGATCTGGAATGCATTGCCTGAGAGTGTGGTGAGGCAGATTCAATCATGGCCTTCAAAGCGGAATTGGATCGGCGCCTGAACAGAAAAAAATTGCAGGGCTACCGGGAAAGGGTGGGGGAGTGGGGCTAGCCGAGGTGCTATCGCAGAGAGCCGACATGGACACGACAGGCTGAATGGTTTCCTTCTATGCTGTAACCATTCTACGATTCTATGATTCCTGTTGTTAGGACCTCAGTAAGACCGTTAACATTAAAACACGAGATATGAGCTCCCCAGATCAAATTAAAGAATTACAGAATCACAGAATCGCAGAATAATACAGTGCAGAAGAGGCCCTTCGGCCTATTGAGTCTTCACCGATGCATTAAAGACACCTGACCTGTCTACCTAATTCCATTTGCCAGCACTTGGCCCATAGCCTTGAATGCTATGATGTGCCAAGTGCTCATCCAGGTACTTTTTAAAGGATGTGAGGCAACCCGCCTCTACCACCCTCCCAGGCAGGGCATTCCAGACCATCACCACCCTCTGGGTAAAAAAGTTCTTCCTCAAATCCCCCTTAAACCTCCCACCCCTCACCTTAAACTTGAGTCCCCTCGTAACTGACCCTTCAACTAAGGGGAACAGTTGCTCCCTATCCACCCTGTCCATGCCCCTCATAATCTTGTACACCTCGATCAGGTCACCCCTCAGTCTTCTCTGCTCCAGCGAAAACAACCCAAGCCTATCCAACCTCTCCTCATAGCTCAAATGTTCCATCCCAGGCACCATCCTGGTGAATCGCCTCTGCACCCCCTCCAGTGCAATCACATCCTTCCTATAATGTGGCGACCAGAAATGCACACAGTACTCCAGCTGTGGCCTTACCAAAGTTCTATACAACTCCAACATGACCTCGTTGCTTTTGTAATCTATGCCTTGATTGATAAAGGCAAGTGTCCCAGATGCCTTTTTCACCACCCTATTAACCTGCCCTTCTGCCTTCAGAGATCTATGGACAAACACGCCAAGCTCCCTTTGTTCCTCGGAACTTCCCATTGTCAGGCCATTCATTGAATACTTTTGTGTCACGTTACTCCTTCCAAAGTGTATCACCTCACACTTTTCAGGGTTAAATTCCATCTGCCACTTTTCTGCCCACTGTCCTGTAACCCAAGACACTCAACCTCATGGCCAATCTTTGTGTCATCCGCGAACTTACTGATCCTTCCCCCCCACATAGTCATCTATGTCATTTATATAAATGACAAACAATAGGGGACCCAGCACAGATCCCTGTGGTAAGCCACTGGACACTGGCTTCCAGTCAGTAAAACAACCGTCTGTCATCACTCTCTGTCTCCTACAGCTAAGCCAATTTTGAATCCACCTTCTCAAGTTACCTTGTATCCCATTGCATTTGCTTTCTTGATAAGTCTTCCATGTGGGACCTTGTCAAAGGCTTTGCTGAAATCTCCCTCTGACAAAGCCATGCTGACTATTCCTAATCAAATTTTGCCTCTCCAAGTGGAGATAGATTCTCTCCTTCAGAATTTTTGCCAATAGTTTCCCTACCACTGACATGAGACTCACTGGTCTGTAGTTCCCTGGCTTATCTCTGCAAACTTTCTTAAATAGTGGGACCACATTAGCTGTTCTCCAGTCCTCTGGCACCTCCCCCGTGGCCAGAGAGGAATTAAAAATTTGAGTCAGAGCCCCTGCAATCTCCACCCTCGCCTCCCACAGCATCCTGGGACATAAATCATCCGGACCTGGAGATTTGTCCACTTTTAAACCTTCCAAAACCTCCAATACCTGGTCACTCCCTATGACAATTTGCTCAAGAACCTCACAGTCTCTCTCTCTGAGTTCCATATCTACATCCTCATTCTCTTGGGTGAAGACAGATGTGAAGTATTCCTTCAATACCCTACCATTGTCCTTTGGCTCCACCCACAGATTTCCCCCTTGGTCCCTAATGGGTCCTACTCTTTCCCTGGTTATCCTCTTCCCATCGATATACTTATAGAATATCTTGGGATTTTCCCTACTTCTACCAGCCAGAGCTTTCTCATATCCCCGCTTTGCTCTCCTAATTGCTTTCTTAAGCTCCATCCAACACTTTCTGTACTCCACTAATGCTTCCATTGATTTGCTCTCCTTGTATTTGCTAAAAGCCTCTCTTTTCCTTCTCATCGTACCCTGAATGTTTCTGGTCATCCACGGTTCTCTGGGCTTGTTGCTCCTACCTATTACCCTAGAGGGAACATGTTGGGCCTGTTCCCTCCCCATTTCCTTTTTGAATACCCCCCATTGCTCTTCTGTAGATTTCCCGACAAGTAACTCTTTCCAGTCTACCTTGGCCAGATCCTGCCTTATTTTACTAAAATTCGCTCTCCCCCAATCCAAAACCTTTTTTGCAACTTGTCTATTTCTTTCTCCATAACAAGCTTTAATTGTACCATGTTGTGGTCGCTATCACAAAAATGCTCCCCCACCAACACATCAACCACCTGTCCGGCTTCATTCCCCAGAATTAGGTCCAGCGCTGCACCCTCCCTTGTTGGATCCTCTACATTTTGAGCTAAAAAGCTCTCCTGTATACATTTTAAGAACTTTATGGGTGGCACAGTGGCACAGTGGTTAGCACCGCAGCCTCACAGCTCCAGGGTTCAATTCTGGGTACTGCCTGTGCAGAATTTGCAAGTTCTCCCTGTGTCTGCGTGGGTTTTCGCCGGGTGCTCCGGTTTCCTCCCACATGCAAAGACTTGCAGGTGATAGGTAAATCGGCCATTGTAAATTGCTCCTAGTGTAGGGAGGTGATAGGGAATATGGGATTACTGTAGGGTTAGTATAAATGGGTGGTTGTTGGTCGGCACAGACTCAGTAGGCCGAAGGGCCTGTTTCAGTGCTGTATCTCTAAATAAATTAAAAAATAAACTCCACTCCATCTAAGCCCTTAACACGATGACTATCCCAATTAATGTTGGGAAAGTTGAAATCACCTAATATTATTTTTATCCTATTATTATTTTTACACACCTTTGCGAAGTGCGCACATATTTGCACCTCAATTTCCTGTTGACTATCTGGGGGTCTGTAATAAACACCTAGCAATGTGGCTGTCCCTTTTTTATTCCCAAACTCTATCCATAAATCTTCATTTGATGCCTCCTGCAAGATATCATCTCGCCTTACTGCAATAACTGACTCCTTAACTAATATTGCAATGCCCCCTCCTCTTTTATCCCCTCCTCTGTCTCGCCTGAAGATTCTATATCCTGGGATATTGAGCTGCCAATCCTGCCCCTCCCTCAACCATGTGGCTGTAATGGCTACTATATCAATTCCACGTGTCAATCCTTGCCCTTAACTCATCCATTTTACCTGTAATACTCCTGACATTAAAGTAGAGGTCATCCATCCTGGTCTTACTCCCTTGAAACTTACTTCCGCTGTATTCCCTCTGACTTGTTTGCTTTCCCATGTTTAGCTGGTGTCCCTATTCTGCTAGGAGTCTGCGTCCCCTCCCCCCGCCAAATTAGTTTAAACTACTCCCAACAGCACTAGCAAACCCGCCAGCAAGGAGGCTAGTCCCCCTCTGGTTCAAATGTAGACCGTCCCGCTTGTACAGGTCTCACCTTCCCCAGAAACGGTCTCAGTGGTCCAGGAAGCTAAAATCCTCCCTCCTGCACCAACTCATAAGCCATGCATTCATCTGTGCTATTCTCCTATTTCTATACTCGCTAGCACGTGGCACTGGAAGTAATCCTGAGATTATAACCCGAGAGGTCCTGCTTTTTAGTCTACTGCCTAACTCCCTGAATTCTTGATGCAAGACCTCATCCCTCTTTCTACCTATGTCATTGGTACCAACATGTACCATGACCTCTGCCTTATCACCCTCCCCCTTCAGAATGCCCTGCAGCCATTCAGTGACACCCTGGACCCTGGCACCAGGGAGGCAACACACCATCCTGGAGTCACATTGACGTCCACAGTAGTGCCTATCTGTTCCCCTGACTTTTGAATCTCCTATTATTATTACTCTTTCTCTCTTTCCCCCTTCCTGTGCAGACAGGCTGCTTGTGGTGCAAGAAGCTTGGTTCTGTCTGCACTCCCTGGAGGAACCAACCTCATCAGCCTCCAAAATGGAATACCGATTTGCAAGCGGGACCCCAGGGGACTCCTGAACTACCTGCCTATTTCTCTTGGACTGCCTGATGGTCACCCATTCCCTTCCTTCCTCAAGTCTCTTCAGCTGCGGTGTGACCACCTCTCTATAGGTGCTGTCCACGATGCTCTCAGACTCGCAGATGCTCCACAGTGTTTCCAGCTGCCATTCCAGCTCTGAAACCAGAGCTTCCAGGAGCTGCAGCTGGACACACTTCCTGCACATATGCTGATCCCGGGGACTAGAAACGTTCCCAGATTCCCACATGCCGCAAGAGGAGCAAACCACATCTTTAAGCTCTCCTGCCATGATTAAACCCTTTACATTTAAAACTTGAGGAGACTATTATAATAAAAAAAAATCAACTAAGTCTTGCTAAAACAATGACTTACAATTCAATCCAGTTTGAAAAATACCCACCAGGACCTACTTAGTCAGCTGTGCTCTTTGGAAGCTCTCGGCTCCCCTCACACTTTTTGAGGACAGGTAGGAAATGAAAGAAGCTCCTCGCTCCCTCCTCACCGAACTCCCTCAGTCACAAACAAAGTTAGCACTGTAAGATGGCCCACTTTTATACTGTCTGACTCTAGCCCCTGCAAACTGGTTGAAGCCAGTTATCTAATTAACAAGGTGCAGCTTCAAGCAGAGCCTGAGTGAACTCTGTTTAAAGCTGGTCTAAAACTCACCTTCTCCAACCCAAACAGCAACTGATAAGTTAATTTGTTAAATAAAAGAAAGACTAGACTTTAGATAAAACTGACCCTTAATTACCCTCAGTCACAAAACTCCCACTTTAGCACTCTAATGCAGCCCCAAGTCAGCACTCCAGTGCTAACGAATTACATGACAAGATATCACATTTTAAGACTTTTATTATATCAACTTAACTAAAAGAAATCCCCATTAATTAAATAGTACTTTGTAAGTAACTTGTACCCCAAATTGCAAAGGAAGACATTTTCTTTACTTTTTAAAACACTTGAAAACCTCATACCACACATGTACATTGCACAGTGCTCTTTGATGGTAAATTTTTTTGCAATTAAACGTACCAAACTCCTCCCAGTTGCAATGGATCGGATCTCCCAGAACTTTCTCAAACTCAATGCCCTCTTCGCTCACTTCTTTCAAGTACTCTCAACCTAGACTTCCATGAATAAGGCAATATCTGGTTATCCTGTTGGCCTTTTGCTTCTCTGCAAACCTCATACTTCAAAAACAGGTTCAAGTGTTTCCAGTCTTTTGCTGTAACCGCTGGTCTTCTTCCTGACAGACTGTTTGCCTTCTAAAAATCTGTTGAATTTATCTTGAATCACAGGTCAATATCCAATTGTCTTTTCTAATATACAAAATCCACAAGTCTGGCTATAGCAGAACCATTGTTTCCAGGTATTAGCAACTGTCATTGTATTCTCAGAGTCACTGACTCCTTGTTTACGATCTGAAAGTCTGGCAGGGTGAAAACGCATTGTTTTTCAGATGTTAATACCCCTGTAGTCTCTGCTTTTCAAAAAAGGTCTTGGATCTGGGATTTTTGTTGTTCCGGTAACCAAGATTCCTGTCTTGTCCTTAAACAAAGTTGCTGAGGTCACATTTCTTCTCTGACTCTATCCTAAACTACATTCAAAATAGCAGTTTTTAAAACATAATTATGTTGCAAAGTCCAAAGTTTATAACACCATGCTAACATCCAAAACCTGAAAACATAAAACAAAAACAAAAAAGTGAACTCAGAACTCTATGCTCAAGCTATATTTACAAACCTTCACAAGCTATGGACAGGAAAAGATCTGCTGGACCACTATCATGATGTAACTTAACAACATGACCCTCATTACTCCCCATCTATAAGCAACCATGTACTCTCCTGCAAGAGGCCAAATTAAACAGATATGCCATGCTGTCATCCACAGTTAAGAACTCATTCATTTCCATTTTGAACATTTGCAGTGAATGCACAATTATTACACGAGATGGCAACTTGTTCCAAAGATCAACGAAGTTCTGTGAAAAGAACAACATCCTTGCATTTAACCTGCTTTTATACTTTTGTACATGCATGTCGCCAGGTTCTCCCTATCGATTTCAAATATTTTGTTCATTTAGTCCCATTATTATTTTAAAGAGCTCAATCTAATCAATCCAAATTCTACTCAGCCAAACTTGGTCGCTAAAGGCTTTTGAGTCAGGTATCAATCTAATGGCTCTCCTCTGTACCTTTTTCAGGGTGTCTATATCAAGCACCATGTGAGGGTCATAAAATTGAACATAATATTCTGGATGAGGCCTAACCAATACAATTACAAATGTCAAAACTATTAGACAAAAGAAACACATTAATAAGCATTTTGCTGTTAAAATAACACTGAGGCTAATGGTGCTCACCATTATTTATGTGCAAATGATGCAACAACTTCAGAAGCATGCTTAAGAACAAATATCCAAAAGTTACTGTCCAAGGCATGCTGCTCCATCACTAGCTTTGTGAAAACAACACCTCACTGTCAGCCTCACCATTGAAATGCATTGAATGGCTTAAATATGCTGTATTTATACATAGATGTGAACTAAACTGGACACAAAAAGTTAAGTCTTATCCATATGTGATAAGTGTTAATTACTGCCAAACAACCTCTCTGGTGCTGAAAATTGTGTTCCCTTCAGATTTTGATTGCTGTTGAAGATAATAAAAATGGGAAAAAAAACTTTTTTTCTTTCTGCCTCTTTTTGCTGTCTCTTATTCCAATCTTTCTTTCTCGTTCATTATTTCTCTTCTTGCATCTGATTTGATATTGAATTCACCCATTCTAATTTATGCTTCATTCTTAGTTCTGTGCTGTTTATCCATCATTCCGATTGGTTAAGGAGGTACACAATTGCTTGTTTTCTTCACTCAGATCCCAGGTGCCCGGTTTCCCTCACTGCAACATTACTAGTTCGCACTTTCAACAACGTGCCATACAAAAAGTTTTAAAACCTAAACATGCAAGCACAGGTCTAACTAACACACTGTTAAATGCCCTGCTACAATAAAATCTGGACCAATGTAGTGTGTTTTGTTTGGATTGCCCTAGTGATACATTGCAATAAATTATTTTTGCAATACCTGCATGGCAGTGGTCATGATCATTTAGAAATTTATGTACTATAACACTTTGGTGTTTCTCTCACTTGACATCCACTAAAGATGTCAAAAAAAAAATCCATTCAGTCTATTTACAACTGCATCCTAACAATTTGTCTACTCTTTGTGCCATCTAAAGTAGACAAATTGTTAAGATACAGTTGCTTAATCTCATGATCTACTACTTCTACTAGTTGATCTTTGAGTGCATTGAAGTTAAGCTGCAGGTGGCTGGGATGATTCCCCAAGTATTTTAGAGACCTGGGGTGACCCTCATCTTAAGGACACAGCCGTCTCAGAGAACTGACTTTTAGCATCCTTTCTGTTGCAATGGCAAGTAGTGATGGCCTAGATCTGAAACTCCCTCATGTGTAGGCACGAGAGGAGATGTTAGGAAGATATATGCATATAAGTCACTTGGCCTGACTGGTTCATGTTGCTGTTTACCCTCCACTTGAGCAAATAGTTTTAATCATATTTACCTACCTGTATCCTCTAGCGCTTCAGCCCCTTTTTCTTCCTCCACCTCACCAATGTAATCTTAAATGTTGACATAGTTTCTGTCTCAAAAACTTAACCTTGGAAGTGAATTCTGGCACTGCACAACTGGCTGTGTAAAGATGTTTCTCCTACCTTCTGTTCTAAATCTTTTACGCTTTTCAATAATCTTTCATTCTAGACCAATCAACTGCTAGAAAATGTCTGTTTCTATCTACCCTATTCTTCTGTCCTATCTTCTATCATAGCACCCTGTATTCTGTGTTGTTTTCATGAAAAAAGCCCTGATCTTTCATGTCTTTCTTTGTATTTGTGTTTCCTCATAATAGCTATCTAAGTGAATCAGCATTGCACCTTTCTAAAGCCAACCTACTTCCTAAAATCTGGAGCTTAATGGCGTGCACAGTACAGTATTATTAAGGTGTTATATAAGCTTATCATTGCCTCTTGGTTTTCATACTTTATAGCTGGAATTTTACACCCCCCCCACAAAAGAGCAGGCTGGTGGTGGGGGTGGGGGTGTAAAATGGAGTGGGAGGCTGGGGGACCCTTCCTGACCTGCTCCCGCCTGCCAATTTACGTGAGGCGGCAGCAGAAAGAAATGGCCTGCCCGCCCCAGGCCAATCAAGGCCCTTAAGTGGCCAATTAACTGTCACAAGGGCCTCCACCCCCTCCCACCCCCCCCACCATGGGTATTGTACGTTTGGCTGGCAGGCAGCTGAGGCCTCAGAAAACCTGCCTGATAAATCTAGGCGGCATTCTAGCGGGCTGAGGGAGGCCCTCCTGATCGGACATCCTGTGCCCTATTGAGAGCCATCCCTGATGCCCCCAATGCACAACACACCCCCACCCCCCCTAACCGACCCTCCCTTGCCTCACCAGGGCCCGACTGATTGCCCCTGATGGCCCTATCAACTTGCCTCTTTTCCAGGGCCATCCATTATCTTCGTCCTGCAGCTGGGTGTAGTCCCAACCATGGCCACCGCTCCCGTTGGCGCTGCTGGGACTAAGAGCTGCTGGCCCGCTGATTGGCTGGCAGCTCCATTAGGCGGAACTTCCTGCCTCAATGAGGCGGAAGTCCCGCCCAAGACCAATTAAGAGCATGGGGACCGTAAAATCCAGTCTGGATCCCCAGGCCCAACGGAGGCGGGATCGTCACCGACTTTTCAGCCAGTGGACAGGTCCCCTCGCCCACCATAATATCCAGCCCTATGTTTCTTGTTATAAAACTTAGAATTTTATTAGCTTTTTTAATGGTTTTATCAATATGAGATTGATAACATTTAACAAAATGATTCCTGACAACGCTGCCCCCCCACTGACGTCATCAGGCTGCGCCGCAGTGCGCACATGCGCAGACGGTCTCCTGCTCTCTGCGCATGTGCTGTGTTCCGGCTTTCCAGGACTGGTTAGCACAGGCGCCGATGACGTCACTGCGTGACGTGTTCATCTTCGGGCAATGCGCCTGGTCGACCTCTGCGCATGCATTTTGTGCAACGCCAACGGGTATTCACACATGCGTCAACCTTCGGATATTCACGCATGCGTCAAGCTTTGGCGCGAGTTTCTGAAAGTGGAAGGAGGAGAGGTTTTGTCGGGCATTTTCTCGCAATTATTTAGTCGTTTTGAAGATTTCAGTCTGCTTCATTTTTATCAGAAAGAGGAGATTGCTCCAAGGTAAGCTGTTCTGAAAACATTCCCATTGTCTGGGGCACTGCATGTGCTCCAGTCTCTGTTGTAAGTTGCTCTGAAAACATTTCCATTGTCTGGGGCACTGCATGTGCTCCAGTCTCTGTTGTAAGTTGCTCTGAAAACATTTCCATTGTCTGGGGCACTGCATGTGCTCCAGTCTCTGTTGTAAGTTGCTCTGAAAACATTTCCATTGTCTGGGGCACTGCATGTGCTCCAGTCTCTGTTGTAAGTTGCTCTGAAAACATTTCCATTGTCTGGGGCACTGCATGTGCTCCAGTCCACTGCACTGCACTAAAATCCTTTCCATTGTCTGAGGCTGTGTGCAGACAGTACATGTGCTCCAGTCCCTCTGTTCCTGCACCCATCAGATCCGTGCACATGGACACACAGCCACCTGCTCCTGCACCCATCAGAGCTGTGCACATGGACACACAGCCACATGTTTCCCCATCCGCCCGTGAAACGGCCATGCAGAGCCTTGTGAGACTCCGCAATTGCCAGCTGCTGCCTGTCAAGCAGAGAGGGCATCCAAAGCGGTCAAGCACTTGGGGAACAGTCAGCAAGAAGAGTCTGAGCACTAAAAGAAACAAGCATGCCGTGTCCAGTGGTAGCACAAAAGTGAATGCTCTTGCTGTGTACACAACTGGCGAGGTGGGAGTGCAGCCACACATCGTCAATGTTGCTTTAAGGCAAAGGTAGATAAGAGCGAAAGAAATGGAAGGTGATGCTGACAGTAGTAGGCAGGATTAAATGGGAGCAGATGGGAAAGCGCGGGAGTAGCATAACCACTAGCAGGGAACAGCTGGGCTAAATGGCCTGCTTTATGTTCATAGTCCAAAAAAAATGTGCTTCTTTTTCCAGCACTGTCACATCATTCATGTTTTCCCTGAGAGCAGCATTGAACCATCACCAGATAGGGGCAGTTACATCATCCTGACTCCTGCAGCTGAGGTGGGTTAGGGTTAGGTCGCGAAAACAATCCTTGAGACTTAAGGTCAGCATTCAAGCAGCAAAGGCAACTGGATCATGATGCGGAGCTTGTCACGATACGGAAAGGAACCTTGCATTTATGGATGAATTGGGAGAGCACATTGGGATAGACTGAGCTTAGACTCTTGTGACTTTGCCTTCTTCACATGGACAATACAGTAGTGGAATAGAGAGCCACGCGTTCATTCACCACAAGGCTCTCGAGGAACAATCTCTTTAGTTCTGCACAGCAGAGACTCGGCCTGTCTGCCTCACGGGAATGCTGGCGACACAACACTCATGTATCCATGCAGGGCAGTGCCTCGAATGTTTAATGCACTTAATAAAATTTCTCAATAATTAAACTTGGAATTGTTGAGGTATTTGATGTTATTTTCCCGACTTTGCAACTGCACTTCAGATATTCAACTGTGGTGTGGTCCTTGGGGGAGGTGGGGTTGTGAGGGGAGGAGAGGGGGTGGTGGGGGAAGAGGGGAGGAGAGGGGCTGGTGGGGGAAGAGGGGAGGAGAGGGGCTGGTGGGGGAAGAGGGGTGCAGAGGGGAAGGTGGGAGGAATAGAGAGGGGGGTGGGGGGAGAGGGGTGTGGGGGTGTAGTGGGAGGCAGTTAAATTCAGAGGTTCCTGAAGAGGGGGATGCAAAAGGCAGGGACCAGAAGCTGCAATGCCTGAAGTACAGTTGAGAAGTAGGGGAGAAAGCGGCTGGATGGGGGATCTGCAGCTGGAGGGAACGGCTGGATGGAGGGGGCCGGAAGCGAGAGGCCGTAGAGAGCCGCGGGGAGTGAGCGGCCGAAGACCTTGGTGTCACCGGGTGCGGGGACCAGCCGGTAAGTCTTTTGCCATTGCCAATTTATGGCGCATGCGCAGAAAAACGCACTCCCCCTCCCCCCCCCCCCGCCCCCCGCTGCTGACTCTGGCTGCTCCGCTCCCCTCCGTCACTGGCCCGTTCGCTCGGCCGCACCACTCCCCCCAGGCCCTCTCCACTCCCCTCCGCCACCGGGCCATTCGCTCGCCCACTCGCCGGCCACTCCGCTCCTACCAGGCCCGCTCCGTGCCCCCCTCCCCGGTCCCGGCCCGCTCTCTGGCCCCAGCCCGCACCTCGGCCCGCTAGTTCGCTCTCTCACTCCGCCATTGTGTGCTGACATGCGTTTGTTCGGTTGCCTCCATGTGATTATATGAGCAGCGCCATCTTTAGCCCTGGCAGCTGCCTAAAGTGGCAGTCTGTGACAGTTTTAGTGGCACATGCTGCATTTGCACATATGCCATTGGACAATGAGTGGCTTTATGAGGGCATGAGGGGAGAACAGGCAGGTGTGAAATGTCTTTAATTGGTGTTTTAATCTTTATTAGAAAGCACTGGAGTATGAGTTGTTGTCTTCCTTTCTCTGGCTGTTCTATGTGATACAGATCCTCCCCTTCCTGTGCACATTCCTCATACTGTGGAGATGCACTGTTTCTTCCTACCTTTGCTTCTTCCTCATGACCTTCTGAAGTATCACATCTTACTTGATTGTGATATTGTGCAATGTGCAGAAAGCTACGGTTGATTTTCCAGACTCTGCAGGGCTGTGCTGCAGACCTGCACCAGATTTATGC
Organism: Heterodontus francisci; assembly: GCF_036365525.1. Classification (NCBI taxonomy): domain Eukaryota; kingdom Metazoa; phylum Chordata; class Chondrichthyes; order Heterodontiformes; family Heterodontidae; genus Heterodontus; species Heterodontus francisci. The sequence continues at coordinate 138,546,325 of NC_090376.1, forward strand.
AGAGACTTAAAACAAGACTTGAGAATACCTACAGGCAACTCAATAACAATTCCTATAGTTTGTGAAATTTTACCTGCATCATGAGTCATGACCACAGCGGATTACTCTAATTACTAAGCAATCATCCTGATACATGGCTCTGAGTTATGAGATGGTGTGGTGAGTTATCATATGAGGAAAGCATCATGATAGCTTCCTGCGTTTTTGGATTGATGTGCAGATAGATGGTTGGCCTTTTCTGTTCATACAATTCAAGAAATTGTCATATACTGCTTTAAGTTCCACATGCATTCTGTTATTTGCTCCTTGCAACTGTGGGAACTGTGCCAGCCTATAGAACTGGATAGCGCTCTTTTTTGGGTTCCCCTGATTCCATTGAGAACAATATGAATTGTACCGCTCTCCTGAACAGTTACCTCTTGAGGCAGTGATGAACTGCAGCTTAACTAATGTAGCTAACATCACCAAATGCAGCTTCAAAGAATCTTTAAGAACTATAGAAAAAAATACAGCACAGAAGGATCCAACTCAGCCCATCGTGTCTGCGCCTGCCAAAAAAACTAGCCGCCCAATCTAATCCCACCTTCCAGCACCTGGTCCATAGCCTTGCAGGTAACAGTACTTCAGCTGCAGGTCCAGGTACCTTTTAAATGAGTTGAGGGTTTCTGCCTCCACCACCGGTCCTGGCAGTGAATTCTAGACACCCACCACCCTCTGGGTGAAAAAGTTTTTCCTCATGTTCCCTCTAATCCTTCTACCAATCACATTAAATCTGTGCCCCCTGGTAATTGACCTCTCTGCTAGGGAAAACAGGTCCTTCCTGTCCACTCTATCTAGGCTCCTCATAATTTTGTACACTTCAATTAAATCACCCCTCAGCCTGCTCTGTTCTAAGAAAAACAACCCTAGCCAATCCAATCTTTCCTCATAGTTGCAACTTTCAAGCCCTGGCAACATTCTTGTAAATCTCCACTGTACTCTCTCCAGAGCAATTATGTCCCTCCTGTAATGTGGTGACCAGAACTGGACGCAATATTCCAGCTGTGGCCTAACCAGCATTTTATACAGTTCCAGCATTACATCCCTGCTTTTGTATTCTATACCTCGGCCAATAAAGGAAAGCATTCCATACGCCTTCTTCCCCACTCGATCTACCTGTCCTGCCACCTTCAGGGACCTGTGGACATGCACTCCAAGGTCTCTCACTTCTTCAACCCCTCTCAATATCCTCCCATTTATTGTGTATTCCCTTGCTTTGTTTGCCCTCCCCAAATGCATTACCTCACACTTCTCCGGATTGAATTCCATTTGTTACTTTTCCACCCACTCAACCAAACCATTGATATCATTCTGGAGTCTATAGCCATTTTCCTCACTGTCAAATACATGGCCAATTTTTGTGTCATCAGCAAATTTTCTAATCATGCCTCCCACATTTATGTCCAAATCATTAATGTATACCACAAACAGCAAGGGACCCAACACTGAGCCCTGTGGAATGCCACTGTAAACCGGTTTCCATTCGCAAAACATCCATCGACTACTACCCTTTGTTTCCTGTCACTGAGCCAATTCTGGATCCAACCTGCCACATTTCCCTGTATACCATGGGCTTTCATTTTTCTGACCAGTCTGCCATGCGGGACCTCATCAAATGCCTTACTAAAATCCATGTCGGCCACATCCATTACACTACCCTCATCAACCCTCCTTGTTCCTTCCTCAAAAAACTCAATCAAGTTCGTAAGACACGACCTTCCCTTACCAAATTCATGCTGACTATCCCTGATTAATTTGTGCCTTACTAAGTGGTAGTTTATCCTGTCTCTTAGAATTGATTCTAATAATTAACCACCACCGAGCAAACAAAAATCAGCAGTATGGTCACTTTTAATCCTACAGACAATGCTGCCTTCTTGGTAGAAATGGTTTGCAGGTCTTCAGACTTTAACTGGTTTAGCTCCCAAATACCTTCCTGAGATTGGTGTAGCTTTTTGGGGCTCTGACAGCTAGGCCAATGTAACTAAGACCTTTTAGATCTATAAACCCTGATGAGTGGACCTCAATATGTCAGAAAATGTTTCATTCTCGAGTCTTCAATCTCCTCCGCATCCTCAACTCCTCTTTATGAAACAATTAGAATTCAGATATCCATTTTCCCAGCCCAAAATTTACTTTCACAAATGCTCCCAGAATCTGTCTACAGAGAAGTTCCAGGGCATAAATTGACCAAGTTTACTGTGCAGCCAAAGTTTCTGTAATGTTTAGGTCAGGAAATCCAAAATGGCCTCCTGCATGCAGTATCTGCCTCAGTAATACCGATGTATTATTCATACCACCACTTATATTATAATTGTTTTCTGAAAGGCCCAGTTTGTGATGGAGAATGGGGGAAATGGTTCAGGAACAATGGCCACACCCATCCACTGTCACATGCTCTACGACAGGCTCCGGGATGCAATTGTAGACTGGTGGGTTTCCAGAACTAGACCTTAGTGGAACTCTTTTGGGGTGGTATTGCAGCAGCAGATTATACTGCTCGATTTCAATGGTTTTAGTGCAGCAACACTGCTCAAAACCAGGCAGTAAAAAAAGTAAAATCCTAGACCATTAGATAGTATTCCAATGAAGAGTGGAAAACTTCTGTAATTCTGAAAGCCACTTGCTGAAATCTTATGTGAAATGTTTTATTCAGTAAATTGATTCATTAAATCACAAACATAATTATTTTTTGCCTGAGAATGCCACAGTTTTGTGTGGCATTCTAAACCCTTAATTTGCCTTGCTGTTACCAATTCATCAGTTGCACTGCAATCAATTCAATTATTGAATCGACTTGACACACTTTGTCATTGAAGTTTATTTATATAGAGCCGTGTTATAAACCTGATCCATCCTCGCTACAGATTATTCTCTGCGTGGCACTACTGGATAAGAGAAGTTCTATTTATCAGTCACACTGAAGACATAGGGATTTTTTGTTTGTGAATCCATTTCTTTGATTTGTTTGTAGGATTCAGCCTCAGTGCTTTACCTTTTACGAGAGACCTTAATCATTGCAGACCGTAAATCATTTGCCTCACACAAATCATTTACTAATTAATGTTGAACACAAAATTCAACTCAGTAGCGCCTGTATGTCCGGCGCTACCGATTCTGTTTCATGTTCAAAATAGCACCTACTCTGCACACTCACACTTCTGGTGCAGGCCGCACCAGACACCATGTTGGTAAGTCACAAGGAGTGTGCACCAGGAGTATGCAGTGCAGGCAGAAAGTTATATCAATCAGCTTGTAATGCTGATTGATTCTAGAGGTGCCATTTTTGACTTCAACACTCCAGCTATCACCCTCTCTTAACCCCACACAGCTGATCATGCATTCAGCAGGAAGGAAACCCCCCCCGCCCCCCCCCCACCAACACAATTTAAAGGGATCATCAACCATTCACAGGTTAGTTACTGATTGATTTCTACTGGTTGCTGCTGAGTTAGAAGTGCTTGGTGGTTTGTACTGTCTTTTAAAATTGGTGAAGTCCAAAGGGGGTGGTGTAGCACGTCGTGAAGGTCTTGGTCCTGACTTCAAGTGTTCTTATCACACTACTTGCTCCCAGTCATGGATGGTGTAACTTACATGTCCCTTGGCCTATGCAGCATGAAAGGAAGAATGAGCACAGGCAACACAGTACTGCTTGAAGATGGAAGAGGAGGAGGAGGGGAGGAAGATCTCTTAGCAGAAGGTCATATCCATCCAGGGTCTTCGGCAAGCAATTATCCTGTCTTAACCTCAGTGAGGAACAGTGCATTAGATATCTCCATTTCACTCAGGAGGTGCTCACTGAATTCTGCCACATGTTGAAGGCAGACCTGCAATCTCAGAGTAGGGGGGAGGATGTCACATCCAATGACTTTGAAGGTGATTGTTGCCATGAACTTTGTTGCATCAGGCTCCTTCCAGTTCAGAGCAAGGGACATCTCCAAGTTCTCACAGTTCATCATTAATTTGTATGAGGGAGGTGACTGACACACTGTATGTGAAGCTAGGGGAATACATTGCCTTCTCTCTTTCCAGAGAGATTTGGACAGAGTGTGTACATGGCTTCACCGGGATATAAACTTCCCCATGCCAATGATTGCACATGTCGCTTTGCATGCACCGCATCTAGATTCAGACATGTACTGCAAAGGTTCACTGACCTTAACCACTCATGTGAGGTCATTGAACTTCTTTCACCACTCCAGCCAAGTTCTTGGGACTTCACTGCTGGCATTAACCTGCACAGCTGTTTGCTGTCAGTGCTTTCTCAGAGTTTGTCTGGAGGGCATCCTGGCCCGCTGTGGATAGAGGGCCTCTCTCCTCCTCCTCACCCAAGGCCTCCAGTACTGCACATGAGAACCTTGGAGCCTGGTCTCTGCCATGGTATGCCATTTCTGTGTCTTTTCCCGGTCAAACTGACTTCCAGAATGACTTCCAGCTCCTGCTCCAGTCAAATGCAATTCCCCTTTAATTGGTGGATGCTGGCTTTAAGTAGCGCAGGCTAACTTGAACTCATGCCAGCCTCTCACGATTTTGCACCCCCTGCTTATGCGTGTAGCCATTCAACAGTGTACTTAGTGCTGGCTGCATGCTGCAATTATTTAAATGAACAGGCAGCATGAGCTTTGCATGTTGCCTGCATTGGTTGCAACGGGCACGAGTTAATTGCACATTGTGATCTCCATGTCCGTTTTAGGCCTCTATCAAATTTTGCCCCCTTTGTTTCTTTGATTTATCCCTAAAATAAAATGTTGAGCGTACACTGCAACTGTCATCTGTGTATCGCCACGAAGCAATCAGTCAATTTTCTTCTTCATTATTGGCTAAGTGTTTATGTCTCTGTGCTGTTCTTTTTTCTAATTGGTTATTTTTTATTCTTACATTATGAACCAATCATTAAATATCGTTCTCACCAATTTCATTTTGCTGTCTAATTACAATCCAGTAGAAAGGATTATCTGAACTACTGCCTGCATGCAAGTTTGTCATTCTCCCACTGTATTACCCAGAAAATAAAATGATCACAAAAACAAGCACAAAAAATACAAAATATAAATCACAAACTTAGATACATCCTTGGCTCCAACTTTAGCGAGTAATATGGTATATCAATGTCAAGCTTCTGAAAATGCTGAACTCCAGATTTTTTTTCATTCACAGGATGTGGGCGTCACTGTCAAGGCCAGCATTTGTGGTCCATCCTAATTGCCTTTGAGAAGGCAATGGTGTGCTGCCTTCTTGAACTGCTGCAGTCATGAGGTGGAGGTACTCCCATGGTGTTGTTAGGTAGGGAACTCCAAGGTTTTGACCTAACGATGATGAAGGAATTGCAATATATTTCCAAGTCAGGGTGGTGTCTGATTTGGAGGGGAACTTGGGAATGATAGTGTTTCCATGCATCTGCTGCCTTTGTCCTTCAAGGTAGTAGAGGTTGCTTTGAGAGGTGCCGTTGACGAAGTCATGGTAATTTGCTGCAGTGCATCTTTTACATGACATGCACAGCAGCCACAGTGTGCTGGTGGTGAAGGGAGTGACTGTTTAAGGTGGTGGATGGGTGCCATATAAGTGGGTTGCTTTGTCCTGGATGGTGTGAAGTTTTGTGAGTGTTGTTGAAGCTGCACTCATCCAGACAAGTAGAAAATATTCCATCATATTCTAACTTGTAGCTTGTAGATGGTGGAATGGCTTCAAGGAGTCAGGAGGTGAGTGGCACATGGTAGAATACTCAGCCTATGTTCTGCTCTTGTAGCCACAGAATTTATGTGGTTGGTCCAGTTCAGTTTCTAGTCAATGGTGACTGTCAGGATGTTAATAGTAGGGGAATTTGATGATGGTAATGCCATTGGATGTCAAGAAGAGATGGTTAGACTCTCTCTTGTTGGACATGGTCATTACCTTACCCTTATGCAGCATGAATGTTACTTGCCACCTATCAGCTCAAGCCTGAATGTTGTTGAGGTTTTGCTGCATGTGGGCACAGACTGCTTCATTATCTGAGAAGTTGCAAATGGAACTGAACACTGTGCAGACACCAGCAAGTATCTCCAGTTCTGACCTTCTAATGGAGGGTAGGTCATGGGATGAGAGAAGAAAAAAAATGACAAAAACTACAGAAAGAAGAATAAGACAGATACCTGGAGAACAAAAGTGAAAACATTACAAAAACTGCAGAGAGAGGGACAGAGATAAAGTACAGCTGGGAAAATGGGGTTAGCTCCAGATAAACAGAAAAGAAAAGGAAACATACAATACCAATTGCGAAGAGACAGAATGAGGATCAGAAAAAAAAAGATCAGCAAAAATGGGAGAACATGGGTTGAATTTTATCAGTGCGCCGCGGCAGTGTGCTATGAGAGCGGCAGCCTTCCGACATGGAAGTGCCGCTGCACAGCCCCCGCATTATTACGCGCGGGGGCTGATTTGAACAGAGGGGGCGGAGCGGCCGCCCGATTATGTAGAGGGGCGACTGCCGTATCCCCGGCAACGGCATCTGGTGCCACTGCGCCAGCGCCGGTGTCATTTTTAAAGAGCTTCAAGCCCTTCAGTAAAGTTTTAATATTTAAAGGTCCCGGTCTCCAGGAAATAAAAATAAAATTTAATTTCAACTCTAAATCCCATCTCCCACCCCACAATGGGTAATTTATATATAAATTGCCCTCTCTCCCCCAATAAAATTTATTGATATCCTGAACTTTTCGCCTCCAAAATGTTTTCCTTTTTTCCCTCAACCTCTTCCCACCATCCCCACAACCAATAAAAATTGTTTTCCCCGTTCTCCCACTCCTTTTCTTGACAAATACATGAATAGGAAGGGAATAGAGGGATATGGGCCCCGGAAGTGAAGAAGGTTTTAGTTTAGGCAGGCATCAAGATCGGCGCAGGCTTGGAGGGCCGAATGGCCTGTTCCTGTGCTGTACTGTTCTTTGTTCCTGCCCTGAAAATTTTATTCCTCCCCCCTCCCTACCAGATTCTCGCCTCGGAACTCCGCCGCCAGCAGTTAAGTTCACTTACATCTAATTTTTGTTCAGTTAAATATTTAGATGAAGGCGGGCCCTTCTCGACGTCAGGGGTTAAGGCGGGCCTTTCCCCGCTGAATTTTATGGGCCTCCCTGCCTCGACCCAAGGCATTGAGGGACTGGTAAAATTCAGCCCCATATTGCAAAACTGATGGGAAACAAACACCTTTAAGAAGGAGGTAATGTTCTAGTACTTATAGAATTATAAGAAGTGGAAGGAAAAAATATAGAAACTAAAGATAGTCTATAAAAATCAGAGAAAATATTAGAAATACTAGGAAGAGTACATTAAGCAGCAAGAGTAAATACATATTATTTGCTAAAATTATTAGATCATGTTGTGTTTTACAAAATGACATGAATTTATTTTATATGCTCCTTTTGACAAATAAATGAACATTTAAGGCTAATTTGAGTAACAAAAAGGACCCTTTTTAACAACTACCCTGGATTGTAAGAATCCTGAACATCTGACTATATTAAATTTAGCAGTATTGTGACCCATCAAATAGAGAGGGAAAAGAAAGATACTGTGGGGAAGGGGTAATGGGAGTGGGAGTGAGAACCTCCTGGTTGGGGAAAGGCAGAAAGAGAGCGAGAGAAATAAACCCTGCTATTAGAGTCCCTATTTTGTAAAGGAGTGGGGGGGGGCATACAAAGAGATCAAAAATAGGGAGTGAGGAGTAGAAACAGGTAAATATTTGAGGAGGCATTTCTCTGTTGATGTAAAATATATTACTAACTATGCTATCGTGTAATTCTTTTATTGTTTTATACTGACACTGGCCGGAAATTTATGAGTGCGCCGTAAATCGCGGTAGCGCGCTCCCATCTCGACGGCCTGCTCGCGCGTATGCGCTGTCGCTGAGCCCCCGCAAAATTTCGCGCCGGGTCACATTTAAATGGAGGGGGTGTCCAGGGGGTGGGGGGGGGGAGCCACGCCCACGCCAACGCCATCCCCAGCAACGGCATCCAGTGCCATCGCGCAGGCACCAGCGCCATTTTTAAAGGGTTCAAACGCTTCATGTCACTTTAAATGTTTAAAGGTCCTGCCGCAGTTGTACTCGAAATCAAATTTTATTCAAACTTTGCATCCCCTCTCCTACCCCCGCCCCCCCCCCCCCAATGAGTTCACAATAAATAAAATTACACATACCCCGGGAAAACCAATTTTTCAAATAACGACCTTTAACCCCCACCTCTGGACAGATTTCCGAAGACGTGGGACTTCCGGCCAGCGGCCGTAATATCGGTGTTGGGACAGCGGCCGGGTCAAGGTCAGTTGATTTGGATGTTTTTTTCATTCATTTTAATATTTAAATGAAGGTCCCTCCACCAAGTGGCAGGGGGGGAGGGGGATGGGGATGGCCGCACTGAAGCCTCTCCGCCGCTGCTAAAATGCAGCAGACCCTTCTCGGTGTTGGAGAACGTGGCAGGTCTCTCCCAGAAGAATTTTCAGGGCCTCCCCTGCCATGACCCATGACACCAGAGGCCTCATAAAATTCAGCCCACTATCTTTGAAGGTGACTTATAAAAGTTACTACTCCAAGGTGTTGCTATGGAAATTTCAAAATCAAGTGCCTCATAATAATGACTTACGTTGAGCTCTATACTTGGGAGTTAATTTGCAGAAAATAAGTTCTCATTTAAAGACCTTGCTTTTTAACATAACCTTCTCCCATATATTATCATTATTATATTTAATTTATTTCCTATTTATGTTTAAGATTTTTTTGTCTTTTAACAAGTGCACAATATAGTTCCATTTCTGTTGAGGAATAATAATATACTTCTTGTCTTTTCAGCATCTACTGTGCTGTTACTTAATCTTTAAATGTACCAATTCTAAAATGTACTACTCTTCTCACCTCTGCTTCGATTGTGCTGAGGATTCAATTGCTTGAAGGTAATCATGATGTTTGTCTTTGTGACAGTAAACTCCAATCCTGCACCTCAACCTATGAGTTTTTAATAGATAGGTGAGATGAGATCATTAATCATCATGCAAAACATGAGCTCGCACCAAATACTTTCATTACCTTTACATATGTAAAATACATAATTACATAAACACATCTCTAATAATATATTTAGCGAGAAAATCTGAACTATGATGGAGTAGCATGCAAGTGTTTCATGATGCATGGTTTATATTTTAGACTTATTATGCTACACTAACCCAGTACTTGCCCGTTAATGGATAATTTATAGCCAGAGCTTGGACAGAAAACGTACATGATGTTATTTGACTTTGGAAGGTATTACAATAAATGTTTACTAAACTATGACTTGACTATAACTGTTAAACAGATTTATTGAACAGTAAAAGGATAACTGAACTATAATAATGGCACACTGTAGGTTTTGCCATAGTTATAGATGCAACTATCTCTCCTCAAATTGGTAAAAGATGTGTCTTCTGGGCGAAACTGCAATGTAAGTTTTGACTCAACTGAAGTTTTTTTTTGTAATCTGTCCATGGAGTCTCTCGGGCCGATCTATCTCTCTCTGCTGGCTTTAAACAAACTACTCGATTTTTACAAGATTGGCTGGGAAATACAATTCTAAAAATAACCTGGATAAAGAAACTGTAAATGTATGCATGTTAAACCCAAAAAGAACTTCCAACTAAACATATATTCCAACAAAATCTAGAAGGTACATATATTTGAATTGAATGGCCAGTCATCTCCCTTGAATAATTGCCTAGATGATAACATCTGATTATGTATCAAAACAAGTAGGACCATTCAAGTCATGGTCAAAAATGCTTCATTTTAGTCCGACATTTAGAAAGAAAGAACTTGCATTTGTATAATATCTCTCATGTCCTCAGGACATTGCAAAACACTTCACAAACAATGAAGTTCTTTTAAGGTGTTGTTATTATTGTAATTTAGGCACTGCTTTAATTTGAATTTGTATTTATTCAATTTAAAATTGAAGTAAACAAAGATTTATTTGATTTTAAAATAATACAAAAGGAGGAAAGAAAAAAGACAAGGACAAGAAAAAAATAATTTGGTCCATCAAAGCTTACCTTTCTATTTTTCCAACTCACTAAGTCCAGCATCCAGTTGCATTTTGAACTATGCCTTTGATCTTACTGCTTGTTGTATCCCGACTGCACTCGCCATTTTAGTTTTGTATGCAAATTTAACAAGTTTATAATTAGTTTCTGAATCTAGTTATTTATGCAGATAAGAAGAAATAAGAGTTCAAGCATTGACCCTTGTAGTGCTGCACTCCTTGGTGATTTTGGGTACCTCTAAACTGGAAGGCTGTTTGATATGAATTCTACATTAGGTGTTTTTCTATGCTAAAGGTGCTATATAAATGCAAGTTGTTGCTATTCCGGATATGGACATTTTTGATTTTTAAACCTGTTCTTGCGGTTTGTTATATATCAGTGTTGCTTGCCAATGCAGCCAGCGCATGTGCAAACTTTGACTTCATCCGAGCGCATCCGCATATTTGCCACCTTTCTAGGATCAACTTGCGCATGTGCACGTTGACGTCAACATGCACCATGATGTCATCACGTGTGCTGAGTCCAGCTGGGAGGGAGGGAGCCAGTGAGTGACCGGGCGAGCAGGGGTGGGGTGAGGGCGGGGAACAGACATTGAAGAGAGGGACAAGTGGCGAGGGGGAGGATAACCGGCAATTGAAACGGCAAGCGGGAGGGAAGGAGTAAGCGAGTGGGCAGGAGGGAGTGGGGGGATAAGCGGCAATTGAAGCAGCGAGTGGGTGAGTAGTGGGGAGGGAGTGAGCGGAGGTAGAGGCAGCCATTGAGAGGGGGAGGGGTGTTTGCGCTTTTTCAACTGACTTTCAGATTTCAATGTGTGCCGAGAGGAATTTGCCAATGCAGAGTTTATTCGCTTTTCTGAGTATGATTGAGCAGTGCCATTTTCATTACAGGCAGCTGCCTGAGACTTCAAAGACAGTGATGTTTCAGTTAATGACACTGCATTTGCGCATGTGCAAGTAGTGCTTCATCTCGTGCTTGTGTTGTCAACAAATGCATTCGTTATATATTTCATCATTTTGAGGTTATACGTGCTGCATTGTTTGAATCTATTTTTTGACTTAAGTATTTGTAATTCGAAACATTAAGAAGAAAGGGCACAAAATTCATTCACCCCCATTTTTGGGCATTGGAAAAAAAGGTGAGTAAAACACAAAATTCTTTTTCCATGCTTCCGTGGCCACAAGCGGCGCCTATGCAGCCCTGGACTGCACACTCCAGGGAGCCAAGTAGCATTTGGAAGAAACAACGTGCTCCAGGCAACCTTCATTTTTAAGGCGCAATCCCTATAAAAGTGTAATTGCAAGCAATGCACTGCAGGCTGCTGGATAATCGGTTTTTTTGCGATTCAAGAACAAGATATGGCACACAAGGGGAAGGAAAGGGCTTCGTGATTTAGTTAGGCCATCCTGGACGCACTGTGTCGAGAAGTTGAGATCAGGAAAGAGGCCAAGCTTCCAGCAGGGGGCAGGAAGCCCTGGAGACTAACCCCCTGAAGGGAATGGGAGCAGGCGGTGAGGATGCTCAATGCCCAGTGTGTGAAAGCACAAACCTGGCAACAGTGCCACACAAAGTTTAATGACCTCACTCGGGTAGTCTAGGTGAGTGAATGCATCTGCACATCAAAGCTGTCACCCACCACACCACACACAGCTCTCACCTTCCTCAATGTAACACAACCTCATCACTCACCTAGTAGCACACCTTGACACTCAGGACTCATCCCTAACATCTTTACACTAGTCCTCACCTTCACACACCTACCAATGCTGCCAGCCTCATATCCACCTTTCGCTGCCTCGAATTACATCCAGCGATTCAGCTATGGCAAGCACATCACCCAAACACATTGACACACAGTTACTCACATTCTGCCCTCTTTCTTGCAGCAGAAGGTCATCCACAACAGGTGAGAGATGCAGATAACCAGTAGATGGTCCTCGGGATCATGGGCCCTCGAGACACAGAGCCAGAGGCACCCAGCACAGACAAGACCCTCCTGGACAATGGTAGATTGCTGGCTTATGCACCTTCTGCACTTGTTCCCTACCCTCATCCTGAAAGGTGCCATGAAATGGAAAACTGCAGATGGAGTGTCTGTGGACCTTCTGCTTTCCTCCCCAAGCCCCCTTCCCTCACCTTTACCCTTCCATTTTGCTTTTGTGTGTTTGGTGTTAGGATCAAGTGAGGAGGGGTTGAAGGACTTTCCTCTTTTCCCTCTCCTTGTTTGACCACAACAGGTTTAATTCTTTCTTAACATGGATATACTGGACAATTCAGTAGATGTTTGATTACTTACTTTCTATGATCACAACAAGAAACAATCAGACAGGTTTTCTTGAGTTAACAAAGAAAGAGGTTAACTTTATTGTACCTAAACCAAACTAATGAAAATAATAAACAATGCGGCAACTTTCACCAACACACACACACACACACACACACACACACACACACTACAGGTTTACACACACAAATAGGTTACAGAGTGTGGAAAGGTAGATTGGTTGAGTTAAAGTCCATAGAGAAAAAGGTGTACAGTCTGTGGGGTTTGGTGATTCGGCTGGCCTCTAGCTGAATTCTGTGGTTGTGAGGCTTCTAAGTTTGAAGAGGTAGATGACTGGTTTTGTGGGTCTCTTGGAGACAGAAATGCGGATGATTTCTGATTGTAGCCAGAGAATGCAAAGGTGGTCAGTCAACAGGCAGGATTTGAAAGCTTTCAAGCTGGAATTGAGAGAGAGAGGGAGAGGGACTCCCACTTAGGATCTGCATCATGTCAAAGTACAGTTGCTTTTCCTCTGTCTGCTGCAGAAAGACACAAGCTGAGAACCACAGATGGGATGGGGCTTATCACATGACAGTCACTCAGTGATTCAAAACATAGCTAATAGTATTTGTCTCTTGCTAAACAGAAAAAGAAGCTTCCTGGGACTTAGTTCTTGCTGGGAAATGCAGCCATTTAGTCTCCCTCCTCACAGTCCTTTGCAATGTAGGATACAGTGTTGCAAATTAGGTGATCATCCTAAGCTGCCAGAAAAGTCATCCTTTTAGCTTTTCTTTCGAAATGTCTTTTAAAAAAATATATAAATTCAGATCTCCAGTTAGTGGACGAAAGAAAGTTATCATTCAACAAAGTGCATTGGTGTAACATTAGATAGTCAAGAAATGCTGGCTATTCAGCCCCTGCAGCCTCAGGCAGAAGGGCGAGAGGAGGAGGAGTAGAGTACTGAGCAAAAAGCACCACCACCACTGGGCAGGAAAAGACACCTGCAAGGCACTAAGTGGATGCATAAGGCTAATTAGCTCTGTTTGTTTCTGTGTTATTGGTGTTTTCCTGACTAAAGTTGTTGTCTGAAGATTTTTGCTGTTGTCCTTTATTGAGTGATGTATGCTAAGGGATCTGATGGGGTGTCTGAAATGGATGCACTATAAAGGAATTAAAGGCAGGCTGGAAAGTTCCCTTGACCTGAAGCAGTTTTTTCGCTCCATCAAGTTGCAAATGGTGCATGCGGTTTCCTCCATTCCTTCTCGTCCTCCTGTCAAGGTGGCCTCCAGATCCCAGGAAGTAGTGGTTTAGTCCTCATAATTCCAAGCTTGTGGAGGACATAGCACACCATCACAAACATGGAGACCTTCTCAGGTGTATACTGCAGAGATCCTCCCAAGAGATTTAAGCAAATGTCTACTTTAGCAGACTGATGGCTTGCTCAACTGTGTTTTGAGTGACTCCATGATTTTCATTGCAGGCCCTCTGTCCTCTTGTGGTGGAATGGCGAAAGGAGGTCATGAGCCATTGTGGAGAGGGTAGCCCTTGCTGATAAGCAGCCATTCTGTTATCTGTCTTGGAGGCCTGAAGGCAGTGGTTATTGCTAACTGTCAAAAGAATGAAAGCACCTTAAGCACTGCCAGGATAGCAGGCATTTACCAAGATGAATTTGTTTGGTGTGGTCACACACCAACTGCACATTGAGTGATAGTTCTTCTGGTTGTGTTTTCATTCCCTGTTGACATGGGGCCCCACAGAGCCTCGTGTGAGCAGTCTCAGCACTATCAGGAAGGCCGCTATCCTGGGAATCCCACATGCCCTCTCAACCTGATCTTCCCTCTTCATGGAGGAGAATGATATCCCTTCTCCTACTGTGGTGTGCCTCATCACCTTCTGGATGCTTCTATGGATGGCAAATTGCAACACATTGCTAATGTCGCCAGCTTCTGCCTGGAAGGAACTGGTTGTCTAGAATGAAAGAGTGACGGTGATCTTCACAGCCACTGAGAGGGCTGTTCTCGTCCTGGTCTGAGGCTCCATGTCTTCATGAAAAGGGGACACAACTCCATAATTACTTCTTCAGTGAAGCAAAGCCTCCTGAAGCATTGCTTCTGGCTCATCCAGCTGGTGTCTCCAGAAGACCCTCTCAGAGTAGGGCCTTCTAAGGAGAGCCCTCCTCCTCCCTCCGCACAGAGGTTCTCCTCTTTGCCTCCTGCTCTGTATGTTTGTTCATGTTGCAAAGCAATTGGCATTGCAAGGTAATGTTATTTTCTCCCTCCCGTAATCAGCAGAAACCTCCAAACTCCTCCACCAGCTCACCACAGTGCTTCGACCAACTTTACCTGATCACAAGTAAATCAAAAGCACCTCGGTTACAACTTTTTGAACAGCCCTTTAAATAGCTACACAACAAGACCCATCTTGCCTCCGAATGCTTGTTATTTCAGGAGTGATAATAGAAGGCACTGGCTAATTTTGGTATCCTAGCGTTGTAACAGCCTGCTGATGTCAGTGATTCATGATCGCGCACGTTCAGCGACTAGGGACGCATGCTGGGGACATAATTGCCACTCTAGTTGATTCAAGCCATAAGGCCATGTAGGAAGCTGCCAGTCATGCCTCCCACACTACAACTCTACAACAGAAGGCCTGCATGGCGCTGCGAGATGCGGAACTACACAAATGAATTTTGCGCCTAGATGATTCCGCTTCAGCAACCAAAGCTGTTTGGTGTCATGATTGTACCTTGCAATCCTGCCAGTGGCTAATATTTAATTTTCATGTGTAAGAAAGGACAGTAGCACAGCAAACAGGATTTCAACATGCTGTGAGATGGACTAGTATAATGTTAATTTGTGCTTGTGATTTCCCTCAAAGTGAATTCTTGATTTCAGCTGATGAGGTTGTTGGGAAGCATGAGGAATAGGGCATCTGCTTGTAAACTGAGGCTGAGGCAAGTGGAATGAAAGTCACTTTAGGCCATTCTTTTGCTTTAGTTGGTTGTTTGTTGATATTGCCAAAGGTCTACTGTCACAAGTCCTGCCTGTCACCTCAGTCTTAGGTGGTGCATGATGCACAGCACATGTAAAGAAGGAAAGAAAAGGGATACAATAAAGGAATAACATTTAAAACCCACAAAAAATCTATGAAAATTGTGTATTAAATGAAAGGATGTAGATATATGGAGCTGCACTAATGTGTGAATGTATATAAAGTCAAAACTATACTCATTGCTTCACATTAGTGATACACTGTTATCTGGTTACTTGCTCAATATCGATCAGGGTTGTCCAACCTTTTCACGTGGGGGGCCACATTACAATTTTTATCTTACATGGGGGGGCCAGTGAGATAATTTCAGAAAGATAAAAGGCTGTAAAATTTATCTTACTATTAATCAAAACAACAACAAAGGTGTATTTTTGTGAAGAAGCTTTAAATTAGAAGACTAATTTATTGACTTACTTTCTGGTCACTATGTTGGACACTGATTTAGTGAGATACCTGCATTTTTTTGTTTGCACAAGTAATCAATGTTTACCTGCACACTTCTTGTAGTAATGCAGAGTATTCTGGGTAGATGTCATTCTGTCAGGAGTGATCTTGAGCATTCTCTCTCTCTGTCCCCTTTTCTCTCTGTCTGTCTGTCTCCCTTTCCTTCCCTCTATTTCTGTTCCCCTTTCTCCCTGTCCTCTTTCTCTCTCTCTGACAGTTGCAGAAAGTGGGAATACCTCAGCAGATAGTTGATCAGTTTCTTTAACAGCTGACAGATCCTGACATCAGGAACAGCAGTTTCTGAACTTTGGACAGATTCGGGGTTTTCCGGCCGGCTTTTAAAAAAACCCCAAATCTATCTGAAGTTCAGAAGCTGTTGTTCCTGATGTTAGGATCTGTTAGCTGTGAAACTGACTTGCGATCTTTTTTAAAAGCTGGTCTGACAATACGGAATTTCTCATCTCCAGTCACGGACCCCCGGCGAGGATGAGGAACAGCCCCGGGTACAGTTTATACCCACGGGCCGGATGGAAACCTTTGGAAAGTTGGAACCTGGCCCACGGGCTGTCTATTGGACAACCCTGATATTGATCAATATGATCCCTAAATGCAATTCCTTGAAACACTTAAGGAATCCATGTTGAATTTTGTGTCTGTTGTATGTTTGGTTAGTCTGCCACCATTTAGTATATTTGCTTAGTCTAGCTAGGAGAGATTATTTAATCTTCAGTAATTTTAACATTAACTCATTTATTACATTTTAACTATATACAGCTTTACATAAGTCTGTATGACTTCTCTGAAGCCATGCTGCTTCTCTTTCAATTTTCTCTCACATGTGATCTCTTACACCATCATGGTGGGAGGTCTTCCTCACACTGTCTCAAACATTAACCCTTTCAAACCGTTATACTACATCTCCCCCCCCACCCCCCCCCCCCCCCCCAAGTCTTTATCCATATTTTTTTTTATGCATTAATTTTTTTTAATTTTTACATACTGCCCCATCTCCCCCCAAGGCTCTGACATCACAGATTCAATCTATCAGGAGGCTTCAAAACTCTCCCTGGTCGTGTTGCTGTCAGAAGTGGAAGATTAGTAGCCTTTCTCTGAACTCTTGTTTCTTCACTTGGACGGCTTTCATTGAGGTTTGTAGTATCCGGTGCTTTCTGAATTTCAGGTTCAACATCTTGATCATCCAAATGTATGACTGATTGACATCTTTGATGAATAGAAATAAGATTTCTCCTTATTTAATACACTTCAGAAGGTACTATAAAATCTCTGTTGATGCTCATCTCTCTGGACAATCACTCCTTCTCTGCCTTGGTCTCATACCCATACTTTTTCTCCTTCCATCAATTTGGGTAGATGCCTGGTATGTTAACTTTTGTTATAATTATAAGCTTGTTGCTTTCCATAAGGCTTTTTTCTGTTTGAACTCTCTGATAATCCTGGAATTCTAGTCTTGGAAGTAATTATTTTGGTAGGATGGGAAGTTGTGTTCGAAGCTTCCTTCCCATCAACAGTTCTAATGGTCCTAATCCACATAGCAATAGAATAGATCTGTAGTTTAGGAGTGCTATTTGAAAATCTTCATTTTTCTATAACAGTGCTTTGATAGTTCTGACTCCTCTTTCAGCTTCACCATTAGGTTGAGGATATCTAGGGGAACTTGTAAGATGTACAAATTCATGGTTTTCCACCAAGTGCGTAAAGTAGTCATTTGCAAATTGTGGTTCATTATCGGAAACTATCTCGTCAGCAATGCCGTGTGTTACGAAGACCTCCGATAAAGCTCGAATGATTTTGTTTCAGTAGTCATTGTGTACAAATGTTTGATTTCAATCCACCTTGAAAAATAGTCGATGGCAATCAGCTAGGATTTTCCATTAAACATGACTAGATTGATCCCTTGACGTTCCCACGGTCTGGTTGGAAATTGAGTCAAGATAATGGGTTCCCTATGATCCTTCAAAGTAAAGCTTTGTTTGCAGGACACTGTTTGCGCCTGTGGGTCTTTTTGGTGCCACAGCGCTGGCAGGGTTTCATGACATCTTGCACTTCCCCTCACAAATGTACCTTCTTTTCTGGTGTCTCTTTTACAGGCTTCTAAGTAAAGAACGGTACAGTTGCTGAAAGTTTTCTGAACCAAGGTTTTTTTTCACCTCTCAGATTTGCTCTGTTCTTCTCCTGAACCTCTGCTTGTCTCACCAACTGTACTGTTTTGTCTAGGATAAGGTCTTCCTTTTTCTCAATAAATCTGGTAGGGATTCATCAGCAATACCTACTACAATGTGGTCTCATATTAATTCTGCTTTTAGGTCTCCAGATTCGCATCCTTCAGCTAGACTGTAAAGGTCATTCATAAAAGCATCAACTGTTTTAAATAGTTTCTGGACCCTTCTGTTAAATTTCGTCCTTTTCTAGAATCGTATTGCTCCTCAGGTTAAAATAGTTATCAACGGCTTTTAAAACTTCATCAAGTTTATCTGATGTCTCATTAATTCCTTGTCTTGCAATAACATCATCTGCTATTTCTCCAATGGAATAAAACAATGTATTAACTTGTTCTGCTTTGGACTGGCGGTTTAATTTTGAAGCAGTTCTGTGCCTCAAAAATATTTTTTGTCAAAATGACCAATTGGGTTTGATTTGGTCCTTCCATGTGTCCAAATCTCTCTGGTATCATTTTAAGATCCATGACTTTCTCTGTAATTTACTTTCTTTTTAAAATTTTCCCTCCAGTATTGGAAGTTTCCCATGTTTCTCAGCCTTGCGCTGACTCCCGCTATGGTCACTGTTTCTCCACGTGAAATCTCGCCGCTAGACTCTGCATTTATTTCCTTCTTTCTTGAAATGCAGTTTTGCAGAGTTTTTTTTCCATGCTCTTTTTACTCCCTTCACTTGGTGTATTGAGTATTTGCAGACTCTTTGTTTTTAGTTCTTGCGGCCGCCACACGTAATGGCACCGACCTTGGATCCGCCTTCTCTAAGGATGTTTGGTTTTCCCGTTGCTGCCTGCCTAGTGCCATTAGGAATAAATTTTTACCCTCTTTATGGGTTGCTTACCAGATCCCCGATTATTGCTTGGTTCTCAACTTGAAAGCTACAATCGCTGGACTGGTATTTTTTCATAGACGCTCTGCCTCTGTGGTGCAGCCTGAATGCCTCTTCAAGCCAATTCCCTGACTCTGCATGCCTCCTTTGTCCACAGAGCAGCTCTGGCGCTTTTTCACAGCCTCTTATTGTGTTCTGCAGTTTTGTTCAGGTCCGCTTTCTTCAAGGTATTTCTTCAAATTCTATTGGGTGTTGTATGGTAAGAACCACCGCGGCTCACCATGTTATATGTTTGGTTCGTTCACCACCGTTTAGTACATTTGGTTAGGCTAGCTAGGAGAGATTACTGGGTCTTCAGTAATTTTAACATTAACTCATTTATTACATTTTAACTATATACAGCTTTGCATAAGTCTGTATGACTTCTCTGATGCCATGCTGTGTCTCTTTCAAGTGATCTCTTAAATCATCATGGTGAGAGATATTCCTCCCACTGTCTCAAACATTAACCCTTATACTGCAGTGTCTACTTTGCATTATTTTTAATTATTTTCCTGTCCATTTTCCTCATACTTTTCATGATTTTATCATTATTTTCTTTTTCAAGTCCTAGTTTCAAATTATTTGTCTTTCTTTCTGCCAGGTCCCATTCCTGGGGCTATGCCAAAAACCCTTAGCAACCTTGCTTTCCCTTGCTTTGTCTCCAGTCCCTGCATTCTTATCATCACCTCTTCCCTCAATATAAACCTTGATTTATTCATAATCTAAAAGCTGTGTCTCCATTTTAATTAATTTATCAACTTTAACAACATCTCACACTGAGTTGGAGGTTACGATGGTCTCCATACCCAGGGAGACCTGAGCCAATTTTGCTTTAAACTTTAGTCAGGAGGTCCAGCGGTCTCCCTCCCTCCTTCTTTCTTGTTCAGTCATGGCAGGGACGTCTTTTAAATAATAGCATTCATTCAATTAGGCCACATTGGATTTTTGGCCTGATGGGAGCCGGAAGTTGAGATGGACCTGACACATGCAGGTCAGACGCTACAAAGCCATCACTGGTAGTAGAGCTGGGCATTGGGTCTGAAGACTTGTTGCAGAGACATCAACAGCAGGAGATATACCTCTAGTATGACAAGTTTACATAGGAAAATCCATATTAAATATGGGCATAGTAATTGATATTGGCATGAGCTGGGATGGACAGATTTTTGGTCTCTCAGGGAATCAAGGAATATGGCGAGCGGCAAGAAAGGGGAGTTCAAGCCTAAGATCAGCCATGATCTTATTGAAAGGGGAGCAGGCTTGTTGGGCCTTATGGTCTATGCCTGCTCCTATTTCTTGTGTTCTTGTGAGAAGGTTGACGCAAAAAGTGGTATACAAACATGAAACAGGAAGTCAAGCAGTGAAAACAGGAAGAGCTTGCAGATGTAATATTTTAAAATATCAGCTATTTATTTGTAATTAAATGTGACAGAGCAGTAAAACACAGGGAATATGATGTGACAAACAGGAAATGCCTATTCATATTGCGTTTTTAGTAGAATATTCACAGCAATTCTCCCTCCTTCCACAGCATAATAAAATTGTTCCTTCATCACCAGAATAAATGAAAGCAAAAATCATGCAATATAAAAGCAAAACAGCCAGATGAGATTAAAAAAAACACTCGATGATCTAAGAATAGACTGAAAATATAGAACTACTATCTAACCGTGACAGATTGTAGTCATAAAATAAATCACTATCTAAGGGTAATGGACAGCAAATGTAGAATAATTCATTACCTTTGAGTGGATTGCAAGTACAGAATAATTCCTTATCTAACTGTGGCACGCTATAAATATGCAATAAATAATTATTCAAATGTTGACTTGTCTTAAACTGTGAAATCTATGATGCCTTGTTTTTATATTGTCAGTGGCATTCTCTACACACCAAGGTTGAAATTATTGTTTCTATTTCAAAGGGAGAGCAAGTGACTTTGTTCTTCTGAGTTTTGTTAAGGAGATTAAAAAGTGCAAAGTATAAATACCAATCCCTCTGATGTAACTTGATGATTTTGTGAGGTTCATTGCCAACATTAGTGACAGGTAGCAGTGTAAATCAAGCATGCGATTCACTGTCCACTGCAACTTGCAATGCATGACTATGGGGGCCACAAAAGCCAAATGCAAGCCTAATTGACATGCAAGAGGACATGACTACAAAGGAAAATTATTCATATGTGTGCAAATTGTCCATATAAAATGGGTACATTGGGAGCTGGCCTGCTAAGCAGGCTTTTAGAGGTAGATGGTGTAATATTCTGATGCTGATTGGTATAGCAGAATGTCTGAGAGATTGACAGTTACAGGAACAGTAGTTAATTTACATGCATCTGATAGCTAAGGCTTCCAGATTCACTCGTCACAAGTTTCTGTACAGGTTCTGTTACATCACTTCCTGTGATGACACTCACAGACTATTTATATATTCCGCCCAGTAACAACCCTATATCACATTATATTACAGATGACAGGTGGAAAAACAAGTGGTTAGGGTAAAATCTCTGCAGTAGCTTCTTGATCTCCCATTGGAACCTTGGCAGAGTTGGTGGAAATCCCGAGAGTAACAGTGTAAATGTATTGAAACATCATTTCTGCAGCGTTTCCATGGAGGTTATGACAGGTGATTGGAAGAACCACCATGGAAATCACTGGCATTTTAAGCATTTATAATTGCACTTTACTGAAATTTGTTTGAGATATTGTTTGATTTTGCTGGATACTGAAACGCCATAGCATACAAGGCTATGGGCCTAGCGCTGGAAAATGGGATTAGAATAGATAGGTGCTTGATGGCCGATACAGACACGATGGGCTGAAGGGCCTGTTTCCATGCTGTATAACGCTATGACTCTATGGCTCTATCTCTCTGAGTCTGCCAATTCTACACTTTTTAGTGTTTCCCTACGCTTTCCTTCTTAACTTTTGTGTGCCATTGGTATTTAAATAGCATCATACAAAGTGTTAAAGGTGAGATTCCTTTGGAGGGGTCAGTGGGGGAATTGGAAACATAGAGTTATTAAATTATGAAGGATACTGCACAAAAGGAGGCCATTGGACCCATTGTGCCAGTGCCAACTCTTTGGTAGGGCTATCCAATTAGTCTTATTCCCCTGTTCTTTCCTCATAGCCCTTGTAATTTTTTTTCCCTTGGAGTGTTTGCCCAATTGTCTTTTTAATGTTATTATTGAATCTGCTTCCACCATTCTTACAGGCAGTGCATTTCAGATCATAACAACTCGCTGTATAAAAAAGTTTCATGTCACCTCAGGTTACTTTGTCAATCACCTTAAATCTGTGTCCTCTGGTTACTGACCCTTTTGCCATTAGAGCATTTCTCCATATTTACTCCATCAAATCATTCATAATTTTGAACACTTCTGTCAAATATCCTCGTAGTTTTCTCTGCTTTAAGGAGAACAGCCTTAGCTCCTTTCATCTCTCCGCATAACTGAAGCCCCTTATCCTTGGTTATTACTCCGGTAAATCTCTCCTGCACTCTCACCAAGACCTTGGCGTCCTTCCTAAATTTTGGTGATCAGAACTGAACACAATACTCCAGCTGAGGCCTTACCTGTGTTTCATAAATGTTCAGCATAACCTCCTTGCTTTTGTGCTTTGTGCTTCTATTAATAAAATCAAGTATCCCACATGCTTTTTTCAATAGCCTTCTCAACTTGTCCTGCCAGCTTCAAAGATTTGTGTACCTATGCCCCAGGTGTGTCTGTTCTTGCACCCCCTCTAAAATGTAGTTCATATTGCCCCTCTTCATTCCTCCTACCAAAACTCATCACTTCAAATTTCTCTGATTTAAATTTCAACCTGTTATGTGTCTTGCCAAATTCACTGCCAATGTTCTCCTGAAGTCTGTTACTAGCCTCTTCACTGTTTATTACATTTCTCATCACATTTCATTTCAAACTTTGAAATTATATCCTGCATACGCAAGTCTAGGTCATTAATATATATCAAAAAGAGCAGTAGTCTTAATACTGACCCCTAGAAAACACCACTATACACCTCACTCCAGTCAGGAAAACAACCATTCATCAATGCTCTCTGCTTTCTATCCCTTTGCCAAATTTGTATCCATGCTGCCACTGTCCTTTTAATCCCATGGGGTTTAATTTGCGAACAAGCCTATTATGTGGTATCTTGCCAAACACCTTTTGAAAGTCCATATATACAACATCAAATGTACTATCCTTATCAACCCTCTCCGTCACTTTATCAAATAATTCAATCAAGATTGTCAAACACGACTTGCCTTAACAGAATTGTGCTGCCTTCCATTTATAATCCCATACTTTTCCAAATACCAATTAATTTGATTCTGGATTATTTTCTCTAAAGGTTTCCCCATGACCAATGTTAGACAGAATGGCCTGTAGTTGCTCGATTTAACTCTTTCCCTTTTTTTTGAACAGGGGTGCAACATTTGCAGTCCTCCAGTCCTCTGGCATCACACGCATGTCCAAGGAGGGTTGCAAGATTGAAGCCAGATCCTCCGCAATTCCCAGGATGCATCCTATCCAGACCATAGCACTGCATGTTTCAACTGAGGATGGGTTTATGAAGGGTGTTATGAAACTGATTTTTGTTAAAAAAAAAAATTTTAAGGAATTTATAGTTCAGGTGAATAGATGTTGGACCAGTTTCTTTCTTAAAAAGGGGAACCATTAAGGGCGCACTGAAGGAACTGGATTGGCAACAATGTTGCTGGTTGTCGCATGGCTCAGGTTCGGCTTGGAACAGAAAACCTGGTAACATCGGCAGAGAAATGACAAACGCTGATTTGATTGGACAAGCCCAGTAGCAGCAGAGCACCTAGATGGGCAGAAAACTGACAAGCTTTCTGGTTGTGAGTCAGTGTGTGTGTTCTACCTTCTGGAAGGAGATAAAGTCAAGTCTGCTGAAGTGTCAAGGAAGGAGAAAAGACTACAACCCAGCTCACTTCCCGGAAACTCCATAAAAGACCCTGTGAAGTCCACTGTGTCGATTCGTCTCATCTCCTGTCTCTGAGGAGGGCCTCCTAGAGTTGTTTCTCGGCGTTGCCTGAAGCGAAATGTTCTAGGTTGAATCTTGGTGATCTATCTGCGTGTGCTCGGAGGTTGGACTGTGTACCAATTTTGGTGCAGCGTGTCTCAGCTGCTGTTTTCTTCAGGGGTGGGCAAGTGGGTGTTTTATTTTGTTTGTAACAGAGCTCTGATCCAAAAATCCCTTTTTATTTATTTTTTCGCTTAACATACAAGTGTGTGTTGTAAGTGTGAGAACTAGGGTAAAAAAGGGGACTTTCAAATTTCATGTTGGGACTTTAAAAATGTTAATGTGTGTTATATTTTACTTCATTACTAGTTAACACTTGTTTTGTAATAAACTGATAATTTTGTTCAGTAAAGAAACCTGGTTAGTGTGCTCTATTCTGGGAAAAATAGTGTACATGATTGCTTGTGTGGGAAAATTTTAAATAATATGTTGTGGCCTGTGGAGAAGTGGGACTGAATTAACAGTGTACTCCTCCCGCCTCAGTCGTAACAAGGAACAACAATGGCAAAAATAATGACAGCTGAGGCACTGGGACCTGTGTTTATTGAGCGCATTACATAGATGGATCTGTCAGAGGATTCCTGTCATTGCTACCTCCACTTCGGGAGACAGGCTTTCACAGAATTGTATCAGCTGCTGCAGACAACATCTGGGCATCTGGAAGATGAAACTTCCATGATTCCAAACTACTGCAAGAGACACCTGCCAGATCAGGCAGTCTGTAGTGCACATTTGTATCAACAGCGACAAATGCCACATTTGCAAGGTGCACCACTTTCATCACCTTCTCTGTGGAAAAGAAGCATCCAAGTGGCAGCATGTAGTAGTTTTACTGGGTGGCCTTAACTGTAAGATGACAAAGAGGGCGCACATGCAGGCACAAGGGTTAAATAAACAGAAAGAGTTAGCATTCAATTCACGCTCAGGTGGTACTTTAAAACAAAACATCATTATTCATGATAATGACCATTATCCAGGAAACAGCCATTGTGTCTTCACAATGCAGCAATCCCCAATGGCTGTATATTCTGAAAGAGTTGAAACACTGAATGGATCACTCTCAGGAGGCCAAACCAAGGGGGCAATTTTAACCTGCAAAATTAAAGAAGGAAAAATTGCTGGCATGTCGGGAATCTGGAATGAACTCACTGACTTCTGCGTTTAACTGGTGCATATTTAAAAGGTGCACAGGAAACCTCTGTGGGACAGGTGCGATTTAAATTTGCAAAAGGAGGATTGTTTGAAGATTTAACCCTGTATTCAGGCTTTAACTGCCAGTGCACAGGTTTCCCAGGTTGTCTGAATCTTGCCAGGGTCAACAAGGTGAGAGCACAACAAGGATTGGTAGGGCTGTGAATTTGATAGGCTAGAAAACATTTAAATTCTGAACCAGAACAGCTGCTTCTTTGCCTAAGTGAAAGGCTTTTGCTCATAGGACCTATTCTGAGAGTGTGCATTCCCTACTTTGGAAGTGATTTCCAAGACGTTGGAGGTCATTTCTGTTAGCTTGGACTTTTTGACTTCAGCTTGCAGTTCCCAGTTGTCAACCTTCACTGTGGCATGGGAGCAGCTTATGCAGCTCTACCTTAGATCTCTGATGAGGAACAAGAGGAGCAGTATCAGCAACTTCTAGCAGCAGGAGCAACACTAAGAAGAGCAGCAGCTGCCTTCTCCTAAAACACCTGCTGTTCCACAGGGCAGAGGGGATGAGCACGGAACTCCAGCTCACAGGAGGCAATAACCACAACACAGTGTCGACTGACAGAGAATCAGCTTTCTGGATATGACTGAGCAACACTGCCTCAGGAGGCTCAAGCTTTCAACAGGCCATTGCTGACACCTGCCACCTCCTGGAAGAAGACCTTCTGCCCAGTGGACCAGATGAGCATATATTGCCAGTGGCGGTTAAGGTCACCACTGCCCCAAACTTCTTCTGGCTGCTTCCAGGAATCTGTTGGTGACATTGGCAGGATTTCACAACCTGCTGCCCACAAGTACATCTTTCAGGTGACTGATACCACATTTGCAAGGCCGCTATTTACATCCACTTTGCAATTGATAAGGGCAGTCAGGATATAAGGGCCCTTAGATTTGCTGCAATGGCTAGATTTCCACAAGTCCAGGGAGTCACAGATTGTACCCATGTGGCAATCAAGGTGCCCTCAGATCAACCAGCAGTATTCAATTAAAAGGGATACTATCCATTAATGTTCAGCTGGTATGTAACCACTGGAAGATAAACTTTCATGACTGTGCATGATGTCCTGGAAGCTACCATGATGTCTTCATTCTGTGCGAATCAAGTCTCCCACAGATCATCCATGCTCTAAGCAGACTCACTGGGTGACTCCTTGGAGACAAGGGATAGCCTATAATGATGTGGCTGATGAAACCTGTGAGGAACCCTCCCACTGATGCACAGCAATGGTACAACAGAGACCACATGAGCTCCAGAGTGGTCATTGAGCAAGCCATTGTCAAGTGGCTGGTTAGATCTGGGGGAACCCTTCAGTATGCAGCAGCAAGGGTGTCCCAAATGATTGCGGTCTGCTGTGCCTTGCACAACATGGTTCAGCAGGGAGGAGTGGAGTTGCAGAAGGGGGAAGATGTTGACCATGGTGCATCCTTAGTGGAGGAAGAGCAGGAGCAACAGGAGGAGGAGCCTGATGTGGCCAGGGTCCTTGCAGCCACACATCTAGCTGCCAGAGAAGAACAGATGGCCTCATACAGCACAATTCAGCTAACCTGAAGCTGTGCAGCCATGTGGCTCGCCAATGCTGAACCAACTGCCCTGCCCGGCACCCCCCAACACAAATCATCACCCCAGTCAATTAATCTTCCATTTCACTGACACCCACTGCTCGTCTTTTACTCCATTTACCGCAAGACTGATGTCTGCTAGGCAAGTGAGAGGCAACAATGGAATGACTGGACTATGGAGAATTGAAATAAGTTGAGGGTGCATAAACATTAACAATGAACTTGACACATTAACACACTTGTCAAGAAAACGTGCTATACCAAATGAGGAATTTTAATTAATCGTTTGGAAACCTGCATTGAAAAGAAAAGCTGGGATCCTACAGTTAACTTTTAAAAACTGGCAGCCAAGATGACCACCACAATTTGCATTGAAATACCTCACATTCCAGGACATCGAATTGGAGACGCATGTCTAACGATTCCCCATCCAGGACAATGGCTTGGATCATTGAGTAGATTATACAGTATCACTCTCATTAGCGAGACATTCAAAGCCATCTTGAAGCATTCATGTGTGGAGATGTACCTCCAGAGGGTAAACATTAAAACAGTGAGACCTGAGAGAAATTGAGAATTCCTAGACTTACATCAAATTAAATTGCAAACAAGGACACTGGACAATCACATGACCATCTCCCTATCTGTGAAAAACTAGCAGCCTTTTGCTATAATGCCACAAGCTACTATACTTTGAAGGAGAACCCATTGGGGGGTGTCTCTCTTTCTCTCTCTCTCCCCCACTGTCTCCGTGTGACCTTAGGGTGTTTGAAGTTTGCCTGCTGGCTGGAAAAGATCCAACGCAAAGACCCCTGGTAAGAAGACCACTTACTGAATTGTCTCCAAGAACATCTACCAACCAAGGATGTCAGAACTCCAGATTTAGCCAGAAGACAGCTGAATTAACAGACACTACAGACCATATATTATTTTTATTTGTTCTGGACTCTAATCGAACCCAAACGATTCCTAATCACTCTGTAATCTATCTGTGAATGTGTGTGATTCTCATGTGTGTGTGAGTGAAAGTGTAGCATAGTTTTTTTTAGATCAGGCTTTTGGTTAAGTACAATAAACTCACCTCTTTCTTGCTTAAACTTAAGAAAACTATCTGATTGGTTCTTTTATGATCACAACAAAGGTAAAAGGTTAAGCACTCACTGAGGTGGTAAGCACATCCACTGTTTAAAAAGGAATACACCCTGTTGTGGTCAAACAAGGAGAAAGACAAGAGGGGAGCCTTGCAACCCTTCCTCACCTGATCGTAACACATTTTCAACGATCCAAGTGGTTTCTCTTGTGAAATGACAAAGTCTTTGTTTTCCTTTTCCTATTATTTCTAAGTGATGCTGCCCCTGTGGCTTCAGCAGACCTAGAGGCAGGTTGTTTGGACTCCTGCTCTGACTGCTCAGATGCTCCTGGCTGATGTTCTCTGGGTTTTGTAGCCCATGAGGTCCCCCAAAGACTGCCCCACCTGCACATGTGCCGGGGCAGACTCAGCCATGAAGACAGAAGTCAGTGAGTGAGGTTCTGAGTGGGGGTGGGAGCTGGGGGGAGGGCAGTGGGGGCAGGGAGGGAGAGCGAGGAGGAGTAGAAGCACTTTGAACCGAGTCCCTACTTTCATGTGCCCTTTCTCCATTTTCCCTCTCATGGTCCACAAGCACTTCTCTGCTGAGCAAGAGCTGGAGAGCCATTTGCTGCACTTCAGTGAGATGCCGAACAGCCAAGCTGAGGCTTTCTTCCATCTTGCAGACTGAGCGTGTGGGTTATTGGTGAGGGTCAGCATTCACTCGGTTGTCTTCCATGTCTGATGCTATGTGCAAGTGGCCACTCTTTTCATGGAGGCGGATATCAGCGCAAAGGCCTGAGACATCATGGCACTTATAGTGGAGACAGACTCCTCCAATCTCTCTCCAATGGTGCACAATGCCTCTGGAAATGCTGAAAGAAACTCACACATTTTTTGCTCCTGCTCCAGAATAGTTCCTCTGCCAATGACCCCCAAGGCTCAGTATCTGTGTCCAGCTTAGCAGAGCTTTGAGGGTCCTTCAACCTCTGATGGGGACTCTCCACTACTGTTCCTGTCTCCAGCACCTGCTCCTTCTCACTTATGATGTACAACTCACTATGTGATAACCCAACTACCTGCCCTGGAGGCCCCACTGAGGTGTGTGCATCTGAGCTGGTGGTGGGTGCACATCAGTCTTGTAACGGTGCTTCCTCAGAGTGCGCAAATTTATCTGAGGAACCCTCAGCCTCCTGCACCAGTTCCTGCATTAGGCTTGAAGGACCTGTGGTAGATGAAAGACATGAATTAGAATTGACAAGTGCAAAGGGTTCAAAGTCAACATTGTGCAGATGTTCATATTTCAATTACAGGAGAATTACAGAGTACAGTCCAGAAAGTGCTGGAGTTCCTAATGGATGGTTTACACAAGAAATGTGTCAAAAACACCAGCAAACACTTTGTTCCTCATTTTCAGCCAGTTATAAGGGAACTGAGAGTCATGTTGCAGAAGCCCTCCAATAAAAGCATAGATGCATTAGCTCAGTCAGCAATTTCTTTCTATGCAACGTGCATCTATGCTTTTATTGGAGGGCTTCTGCAACATGACTCTCAGTTCTTCAAAAACAACAACTTGTATTTATATTGTGCCTTTAATGTAGTAAAGCGTCCCAAAGGTGCTTCGCAGGAACGATTTTCAGACAAACTTTGTCACCAAGGCACAAAAGGAGATATTAGGACAGGTGACCAATAGCTTGGTCAAAGAGGTTGGTTTTAAGGAGCATCTTAAAAAAAGAGAGAGGTAGAGAAGCAAAGTGGTTTAGAGAGGGAATTCCAGGGTGTAGGGTCTAAGCAGTTGATGGCACGACTGCCAATGTTGGAGCAATACAAATTGTGGATGTACAAGAGGCTAGAATTGGAGGAATGCCGATATCTCAGAGGGTTGGAGATGGAGTAAGTTACAGAGATAGGGAAGACAATGGAGGAATTTGAAAGCAAGGATGGGAATTTTTAAATTTTCAGCAGCAAAATCTCCATTATGCTACACTGAACAATCAGTCCACTTTTCTGTTTCAATGCTGAGCTCAATGTGAGTAATTGTTGCTTTTCACTACCCAAGCTGCTTTACAGCCAATTAAATACTTTTTGAAGGCAGCTACTGTTGTAATGTCGAGAAATGTGGCAGCCAGTCTATGCACAGCAATGTCCCATAAACAGCAATGAGGTAATGCTATTTTATTCTATTTGGTCGAGGGATAATTATTAGCTAGGACAATGGAGGGAACTTTCCTACTCTTCTTTGAATATTGCCATGGGATCTAGACTGTTTTCCTATGGAATGGTTATTCTGGAATGTCTCAGAGAGAAAGAACTCCTGTGCTCTATTTGTTCCAGCACACTTACACTACTGCATCAGGAAAGCTTGGTGTTCTGGACCATTATCAATTGTCACATTGACTGGGTGTAGCAATTTTGTTTTGCCAAAAGCACCTTTGAATCCTTGCAATGTTGCTGAATATCCTGCCCTCAAAACAACTTTCAATCTTGAACAAATTGCATGCCAGGAGCTCGCCTGTCAGGGACAAGCTTCGGCTTGGCTTTGGGCTCAGACTTGAGCTTGGGTGAATGGAACATCTGCAACATATCATTCCCAACATATCACAGTCAGATTGGAGGACTGATAGGAGACAGAGGGATGGAGACATTTACAGGAAGGAGGGAAGCAAAGAGTCTGGGGGTGCCGGGGCCAGTCAGATGGAGGGGATAGCTGTGGACAGGCGGCACCGTTGCAGTGGGGGTGGCCATTGCTGCCGGGAGTCCCAAGATTGCCCTAAAAGGAGCCCCTCCCCCCACCCCCAGAGCTCATTAGGAGGCCACCAGGGTGGGTAAGATGTCTGTCACCTCTCCCGCATCTGGCAAAATGCCATGGCAGCAGGAAGACATCTGGCACCACACCCCATGTCTTCCCATGACATCTTGCTAGTCTGCCTGCCCAGTAGCCCATCCCCAAACTGCTGCTAAAATTCAGCCCAGAATTCCAGAGACCCCAACAAGAAAAAGTATGTCAAATCCCTAATCGAAAGAGAGGGGGAGATAAAGAGAAACCAAAAGACAAATGGAAACAGATAGAAAGTGCCTAGTGTTGTATTGAGATTTGCAGATCAGAAAAATCCCAGGTACAATCTCTGGCCTGTGCTAAATTAGCTGAGCTCCACCAGGATTATAATTGAGATGTCACAACAGAAAGTGCTGGAAATACTCAGCAGGTCTGGCAGCATCTGTGGAGAGAGAAACAGTTAACGTTTCAAGTCTGTGGCCTCTCATCAGAGTTGAAGGGTACTCAGTTATGAGGCTACAGGAACAAATGACGCCTTAGTCCATCATGAGTCATTATCTTTAGGAGAGGAAAGAAAGGATGGAAAAAGATTTTTAAAATATATTTGTTGAAGCGAACTCTGTAGCACACACTCATGAGTTCTCCTGGCACCCAGTAATTGCGATGCATAAGGATTTTTCATGTGGACATAGAGTGCTCCAATGAGATCTGATCAAGTTACTAGAGACTGATTGAACTACTGTGGGCAGGGTTTTTGTGGGCCCATGGGAGTGGGAACGGAGAAGGGCAGACACAAGAATTAACGCCGCCAGCCATTGTGGCGGTTTGCTGTCGCCATTGTGACTGTCAGCGATTTTGCTCCAGAGGGCAGAAGGCGAGACCCAGCTACCAGCCTGATTCAGATTATTGGCCAAATGAGCTTGTTAACGGGCTTGATGTCAACTCGTCGAGGGCCAGTTTGGATTTTTTGTGCAGAAGCACGGGTTACGCAATGGATCTGGAACAGCCCAAGTGGAAGGAGGTGATAACACAGCGGGCAGCCAGTCACAGGTGTGCCATTCAATTAGGTAGGCCCATAAAAAGGTTCCCAGCTGAGAGGGGTGCACATCCATTGGCACACAGGTGCCATTGAGTGAGCAGAGTTAGAAGAGTAAGTGGTCTGTGCACACTCTGTCACTGGAGTGGGGCGTGACCCTCGAGAAATCGCAGAGCCAGAAGTGGGTTTACTAAGTTTTGTGAGTGCAACTGACCCCAAGCAAGTTAACACCTGGACATGGGATTAAGGTATTTGGAGATAGGGTCAAGTAGCAATGAGGAGCAATATCCTCAGGAGCAGATGCAGAGTGGAATGAGGGCAGGAAGGAAACAAAGGCCATGACCTCAGCATTAAGTGTACTGCCAAAGAAGAAATTACCTGGACGTGTCAGAGAATTACTGTCATAGGATACTGTGCCTATCTAGGCAAATGGTAACTGAGATTTGTGTCTCCTTTGAGGAAGACCTGGACCTTGCAATCCTGCTCCCCATGCCCTTCCATTGGCCATTAAAATCACTGTGGCCTTGAACCTCTTCACCACTGGCTCCTTCCAAGGATCAGCAGCGGACCTTGGTGGCATCTTGCAAGTGGCAGCACACTATTGCATCTCAGAAATCACTGATGCCCTATTTGCAAGAGCTGGGAAGTTCCTACAATTTTAAACAGATGGAGCCTTGCAGGCACAAAGGGCACTGTGATTCTCCTCCATTGCTGGATTCCTGCAGGTGCAAGACATCATTGATTGCACCCATGTAGCCATCAAGGTGCTGAGTGAGTGGCCAGTGAGGTCCATCAACAGGAAGGACTTCCACTCCCTAAATGTTCAGCTGGTCTGCGACCACAAGAGCTTCCTCCAAATGTGCTCGCTATCCTGGCAGCTGCCATGACTCCTTCATCCTCTGGAAATTCGGAGTACCACAGCTCTTAATGCTACCACCAAAACTTTGTGGATAGATTTCAGGGGATAAGGGACATCCCTTGAAGAGATAACTACTTACACCTTTGCATCACCCGAGACGGAGCCACAGAGCAACTACAACTGAAGCCATCTGTTCACAGGGACCACCATCAGGCAGGCCATTGGGGTTCTGAAGATACAGTTCTGGTGCCTGGACCAGTTGGGTGGCACCATGAAGGACACTTCTGCACGGATCTCGCACATTGTGGTGGTCTGTTCCATTCTTCATAACCTGGCTCTCCAGAGAGATGTGGCCCTTGAAGATGGTGAAGCTTTATATCGACACAGTTCATAAGAGGAGAAAAAGGAGGAAATGCAAAGCTGGGAACTGCCTATGCTGAGCAGGGAGGTGGATGGGACTGGCTCATGAGTCATAGTTCTCATCAGAGTATCATCAACATGAGGGAACGTCACTCCAGGAACGTTTCACCTGAGTGCTATTCAACCAGCAGAACTGCATACTCTGGAACTCACTTTGATCCGCCTGTGAGAACACTTCCATTGAAGACACAAACGTGAATAATCTTCTGTTATTGCCAATGCATGGTGCACATCTGTCCAGAGATCCCTGTTTCAAGACCCTTGCTTCCCTTCATCACTTCTTCGCTCTTTTGCAATCGTGTGATTAAAGAATGGAAGCTCACACATCTGGGATCATGGCTCAACATTTCCAGTGTTATTAATAAATTACAAAGTGCATATTCACAAGTGAAATAAACCCCGGTGAACCACTCAAAGCTCTGACCAACACAGCGGCCTTTGCTCTTGGTCACTTCTACACGTTTCTCCCCTTGTGGCCCCAGATGACATGGAGGCAGTCTGCTCACGTGTGTCCGCTTGAGGCTGAGGTGCCCATGGCAGTCATCCTCATCATGGAGGTACCATTGGGGGCACCTCCAGAGGCTGCTGCTCCGGCATCGTTGCAGGGTTAACCTCCATTGTAGGACCCTGCTGTGCAGACGGTCCCTCGGTCAGAGGGGAAAAGGAGGCCAATGATGATGATGGCGCCCCATGAGGGGCGACACTCTCACCCTCATCAGTAGTTGCCTCAGCCCTTGGCGCTTTGGATCATTGGAGCTTGGCATGTCTGGCATCCACTCCATGCCTCTTTGCGTCATCAGTGCCATTGAGCAGTCAATGCTACAGAGCATTGCATTTCAGTGTGCTGTTCCTGCATCCACTCAGAGTGCTGCTGTATATGTCTCTCCATGAGGTTGGTCATTCTCTCAATGGAGGAGCTTGTGCACTCAAAGCCCTGAGCCATGGTGATGCACGAGCTAAATGGACTCCTCCATTCAGAACCCATGACTCCACAGTGCCTCAGGGAACTCCGACATGTGGGTACACATCTCACGTTACAGGTCAAAGTAGAGCCACCTTGCTTGTGACTCCTGAGTCCCGGCATCTGGGCCCAGCTGAGCATGGCTCTGTCTGTCCTCCATTCTGCCTTTGTCACCTCCTCCTGCTCACTAGTGCTGTGCTGTTCATCCAATGCCACCCTTTCTAATCGTGTGTGAAGACCCACCGATGTGAGTGTATCTGCACTGATGGAGGGTATGCTTGAATGATGCAACGATGCTGT
Organism: Heterodontus francisci; assembly: GCF_036365525.1. Taxonomy (NCBI): domain Eukaryota; kingdom Metazoa; phylum Chordata; class Chondrichthyes; order Heterodontiformes; family Heterodontidae; genus Heterodontus; species Heterodontus francisci. The sequence goes on from NC_090376.1 coordinate 138,580,491, forward strand.
CTCTGCTGGTACGGTTTCCTCAGAGGCCCCCAGTGATGCTGCTGCACTGGCATCCTCCCTCTCCATGAGTGACCCTGTGGGAGACACAAGGAGGAGATCATGAGAACTCGCCTCTGATAGCAGAAGGTTCTGCAGAGTTGAGGCTTCCCAAAGCCGCTGAGGCATTGGCATGCTGTCGGGCAGGGAGGAGGGAACTCCACCTCCTACATCTACAGACTTTAATATCTTTTCACCCTCTCCTCCAGGTATTCCCATCTCTCCATCACCCACTTGGTCATGCAGGGCCACCCTGGCAATTTCCATTGCTGCCTCCTCCATAGCTGTGAGGATGGTGAAATGGGGCACTCCTCCTCTTGTGCATTCTGCACCCTGTTTTCCTGCATGCCTCAGTGCTGACAGGTCTTCAACTGTGCTGGGGCTCCGGGCCTTGTTGATGGGTCAGTGATCACCCTGGGCAGACAACACTCCCATGGTCAGGAGTGCTATGCATTCTCAGGCTGCTCAACTGGTGTCTCTGCTAGTGGCTGCAGAGCTGGAAGCTTGTCATCTGGGTATCACGCTGCACTCACCTTGCCAGAGCGAGGAAGGTCATTAAACCTTTTGTGGCACTGCACCCAGTTCCTCTGGCCAACACTGCGGCTGCTGACATTTTCTGCCACCTCCAGCCAGGCTTGCCTAGTTTGGCTGGGTGGCCTTCTCCTGCCACCCTTTTGAAACAAGACCCCTCACCTCTTTCTTACTACCTCTAACGTAGCCTCAAGGTCTGCATCAGAAAACTGTGGGGCAGCCCTGCCCTGCCTCTCCTCTTGCTCACTTCGGGCTTCCATTGCAATGCAAAATGGCTGTCACAGTAATGGCTACTGTCATGCCTTTAAATCAGGCCTGCATTTTCAGATCATGCCTCCATCTTGCACCTGCCATCACTAATTGGCCACCAAACCCACCCTCCATCCAATTAGCAGCCGACATCGGGGAAAATTGCGGGCTGTGACTACATTCCACCCTCCCACACCACCCCCGAGTGTCGTCGGGACCCTGAAATGGTTCCGCATCAGGTTCCCAACCCCTAATGCAAAATCCTGCCCTGTATTCTTTTTTTCAAATATCTAAGGCTGAGTGTGACCAATGTTACAGAGTTGCTGATTGCAGATATTTTTTTGTTAAATGCATCTACACATGAATTAAGATAAAGAATCTTTCCATGTGTAACTGCATGTACAATGAACACATGACAGCATCCAGCATCTGGCTGGAGCATAGGATAAACTCACATCACGGTCAGCACACAGCACTTCTTTGCTTCAGCAGCTTGATTTCTCAGATGACAAACATAATGTGGTGACTCCAATCTCTAATTAAGGTACTTTTTTTTTGTTTTGATTTTCGAATACCATACTGCTTGGAGCACGTGGGGGTAAGTGTATTTTTGTCAAAGAATGTGTAATAAATGCAGACAATTACTACTTCTTGCTTCATTTACCTTCAGAATATTGTGATTTTTCCTTGTTAAAAAGATAGTAGGTACATACTAAACAAGAGTTTTTTCTGCTTTTACCTTGGCTCATTGCAAGCCACTTTGTCATTATCTCTTTCCTTACATTAATGTGACAAACATACCTTTCTTCTAATTGATTACTTAATGATACCAGGGAGCGCTTTTTCACTGATTGCTGTAATTACATACTCATAAAGGGTACCAATAGGAGATATTAGTCAAGCAGCCCAATAAGTAACAACTTCCTGGCCCATTATAGGGAGTGGTTTATCACAACTCATTATTTTGACAAATACCTCTCACCTCATCCCCACCTCACTATATTAACTTATCTATTGAAGGCATGGCAAGTTGCTCAGAAGATAATGAGAAAACCTGGAATTAAGCAAGACAAAAGACAATATACATAATAAAAAAAAAATAAGAATGCTGAACAGAATGCCAGCCAGGGGAATGTTCTAGGTTTGCCACCAGTTTGGCTTTGAACTGGACAGCCAAGTTGTGTAGAATTTATTGAACTGGGCACCACAGGCAGGATATTCTTTTTTATTTACTAACCATTCCCCACTTGCAAAACAGCCTACTGCAATTTCCCTCCTGCTGCATTCAGAAAGAGTCGTGTTGATTTTTCCACCCCAACACCCCTGGCCCAATTCCATTTAGCAACTTTGTCAATATAAGAGGAATTACAGGTTGTTAGGTCGCAGTAACCATTTAAAAATACCATTAAAAACCTTTAGACTCAAAGTATCTTTGTTCATGAATTTGTGGAATGGTTGATTTTTGTTTGATCTTTGCATTTCTACCTACGTGATGACCAGGATCTTATTGCCTCTGGGTGAGTCCTCACATCAGGACCAAATTCGGGTCCCAAGCCCCTGTGGGTGGAGAGTGGGACCGCAGCGGCAATGCAGCCTTGGCAGCGACACCGAGACAGAGGTGGCCACTCTGAGGGTGCAAGGAGAAGGAGAGATAGGGGTGCCCTTGAAGGACTGGCAGGAAATTTATTGATTTACCTGGGCCAGGCAGGCAAGCCCCAGCGATCGGAGGGGTCAAATCTCCAGTAGCAGTGCCATGGCCGTGGGGGAAACCATTGCTGCCATGGGGACCCCTCCGTGGGTCATGGAGACACCGGAAAGGAAGGCCCACACCTGCTCCACCAGGGAAGCCACTGGGAGCCTGCCTTGATGCAGCTGGTGGACTGCCCACATGGCAGGACGGTGGTGGTGAGGTGCGGGGCGGGCATTCCAATGCCGGCAAAATGCCTGCAGCCTGGAAAAATTTCCATCAATAGGCCAATTAATTGCCTTAATTGGCCATCCACCTCCGGTCAGCCATCCCCGCTGCTGGAAAAATTACCTGGAACTGCATCGGGGGGGGGGCCGTTACTGGCCCACCCACCTCCCAGCCTGCCAGCCCGGGGCCGATAAAATTCCAGCCAATATTTGTACTATGTCACCTGGGGTTCCATCCCTTCATTTTGTGCCTCTACAGCCATTCCTCACCCCAGGAGAGTATGACCTTGTCAGTGCAAGTGCAAAAAGGTTGGCTATACATTTTATGATTTTGGGTTTCCTAGCTTTTGGATGGATAGTAATCCCAAACTGCCCAGCTACATTCATCAACTCTTCAATAGATAGGGTATTTAACCTGTCCCAAGTTACTTCACTTTGGCTTCGGAAGGTACTGGCCTCGAATATGGTCATGTTCGTACTCTAGCAGTGAAAACCACAAGAAAACCTGTATTGAAGTTTTTAAATTTCTGTTCAGGATCAATTTGGTTTCCCACTTCCAATTTCTCATTTGTTGTTGGGTTACAATCACAGACTGGAGCCCCCAAATTTCTGTTACAGCCAGGTGAGGAGGGGTTACAGGGCTCCCCTCTTGTCCTTCCTCTTATTTGACCGCAACAGGGTTTATCCCTTTTTAAAGGAACACTTCAGTGAGTGTTTTACCTTTTACCTTTGTTGTGATCGTAAAAGAACTAATTGGGCAGGTTTTCTTGAGTTTAAATAAGAAAGAGGTGAGTTTATTATACTTAACAATCTAAACCCAATCTAAATAAAATAATAAAAATTATGCGACACATTACACACAAATTACAGAGAGATGAGGAGTAGATTTGTGGTTGGATTAGAGTCCAGAACAAATAAAAATTAATACGCAGTCTGTGGGGTTGGGTGATTCCATTGTCTTCTAGCTGAAGTTGTGTTCTTGAAGTTTTTGGCTGTTAGAAGTGTACTTTGTGGCTGGCCCACCTGATTCAAAGTTTTCTTGGAGGCAGTATCATAGGTGGCTTTAATCCTATGGTATCTTTGTCTTGGATCTAGCAACCGGCAGCTAGGCTTCATATACCCCACCAGGCCTTCTGGAGAGAACGAGAGAGAGAGACAGCTCTTCTGGCTTCTGCACAGTTTTTCACTGGCTTGTCTGTTGTCCAAGGGAAACTCACAGCTTTTACAGAGATGGACAGATGGTCACATGATTGTCTCAGTGCATTGTCTGGTGCCTTCTAAGAAGATTCAAGTTTAGGATTTCAATCTCTCTCCTTTGCCCTTTCAATGTTAATATCCCAGGATGTCTTTGAATTTCTTGCTAACGAAAGCAATCTCAGGTAGTTCAATCAATAGGGAAAGCCATTGTTTTGGGTACAGGCTAATCAAACATGTTTCCACTTTGATGCCTTGGAATGCGAAAGGCGTTTCAGATGCAAATTGCGTTGGCTAGCTTGGCTGCCAGTTTTTTAAAATGTTAACTGTAGGATTCCAGCCTTTTTTTCTGTTAGAAGTTTAATGTAGGTTTCCAACCCATGAATTAAAAAATCCTCATTTGCCATAGCAGATTTTCTGACAGGGGTCATTGGAAGGGCAACTCATTTGTATCAGACAAGTGGGCAAAATGCTACTTGGGAGGCATCTTTACCCCATGCTCGCATAAATTTGATCATCGGGCCACCCCAGGACAGCAAGGAGAAAGATTTATTTTGCCTGGTTGGGTTAAGGGCCTGAGGGCTTATCCAGGATATTCTTTGGGGCTAGAATTTCATGTTTGCTGCCTGAGCGAGTGGAATGCCTACCCTTTGTAGAACCTAACTGATTTTAAAGAAAAAGAAAGACTTGCATTCATATAGCACCTATCACAACAACAGGACATGTCAAAGCACTTCACAGCCAATGATGTACTTTTGAAGTGTAGCCACTGTTGTAATGTCAGAAATGTGATGGCCAATTTGTGCACAACAAACTCCCACAAACAACAATCTGGTAATGACCAGATCATCTGTTGTTTGTGATGTCGATTGAGGGACAACTCACCTGCTCGTCTTCAAAATAGGGTCATGGGATCTTTTACGGCTATCTGAGAGGGTAGACAAGGCCTTGGTTTAATGTCTCATTTAAAAGACAGCACCTCTGACAATATAGCAATCCCTCTACTGCACTGGAGCATCAGCCTAAAATTTTGTGTTCAAGTTCTGGATTGGGATTTGAACCCACAACCTTCCAAATCAAAGACAAGAGTGCTATCAACTGAGTCATGCTTAACACCTTTTTTCAGCTTATTGAAGTCACTACTTACTCCTACAAATTAACACCCAAGTGCTGCTGATGAAAATCTACCCATTATTTGTTTTTCTTCAATGGTCCACCTCACTTGCTTGGCCTGGACCCATCCATTGGAACTCATATATCCTCCTTGTCAGTATGTCTCATCTTTCTCTGTAGCAACTGTCACTACTGTACTGAATCACCAGAGTGCATTCAGACAGGAACTTTAACTGAGGGCACACAACCCTGGTGCCGCCCCAGCTCTCTCCTTTGGAGTTTTGGGGCCAAAGCCCATTGTTGCAGTTAAATATACAGAGGCCTGTGATGGTTGGAGTTAAAGTACTAATTATCTCGTTGTGGCATAGACTGTAAATAATTAGAAATTCAGAGGCTTGTCTCTGTCATTGATGAATACCTCGCATCCATTGTGTTAGAACATTTTTGATCTCTTTCTTACTGTGAGCAGTCAAGAAGTAAAGCAGTATATCAGACACCTAACGAACCTAAATCTATTTTAGGGGAATTGAACAATGTACAGTCAGGCAGCAAAAGGCTGCAAAAAACAGGCGACTGCAGAGAGAGGACGTCTTATCCTGGGCTGTAGGACAGAATGCAGAGGAGTTATACTGTCAAACTAAAAAATATGACTTACTGAAGTGGGGTGTGACAGCATATTCATTATTTCCATCTGATCACATGGAGATCAGTTGTACAGATTGAACAAAGTGAATCTAATCAGACATTGTGCTTCGTACATTTGTGTTATTGTTTCAGAAAGGTTTTTTTTTAAGGATGAATAATGTGGATCTGCATTTATTTATATAAAAAGTCTTCAATGATTTATTAGGATATTAGGTACAACATTTTCATTTCCACCTCATTATTGTGTACCATGCAGTTAATCTCATCATTGAAAATTACCATCAAACTACATACTTTATGTTTCATTGGCCTAAGACTGCCATTATTTTTCCAGTATTATGATGATTTGGTGTCTCATTTTTGTACAAAATTACTGTTAACTTGTAAACAAAGCTAGACTTAGTTTTGGTGACAAAATAAGTAAAATCTCTAAAAGGTTTTTAAGTGTGTTATCCAATACAGTACTATGAATGAAAGCTGTGACTTGGTTATTTTAAATAACTGTTTGCTATATGAACTGAGGCATTAACCAATTTAATTGCTGATACTGTGCAGTGTGATTTCAAGCCACAATTCTAAAGAATCTTATCCTCAACCTAACATATCTCTCCTCCCAGCTGTCTGAGGTGTAAACAGAGTAGCGACATGGACTTTTTCAATTGTGCCTTGATCCTAAAATACATTAGGTCAGTCACCTAAAAATTAGGAGAGCAGAAAGTCTGATTTCTGCATGGGACAAATAGATAGTTGGGGCAGAATCCAGTTATCTCAGGATTCTGCTCATCTAAACTGCCTTTTTAAGTTCTTATGAGCAGTACACTGATGGATTTTTTTCCTGCCTCACTACAATAAGGGGGTGTGTCTGAAGCAGTTTCCAGATTTCCCCAAGGAAATTCCAATCTTTAGCACCATCCTTGTGGTTCTGTATTAAGGCCTGTAAAAAGGCCTCAAAATTTTATCAGTGAAAATTACTTGATCCCAGGGTTTGACTACATTCCTAAACAGGCCTGTTTGTTTTTTCAGGAACAAAAGATCTGTAGGAATTTTCTCTGGGCCATGCCGGGCCTTCCCTTTGCTGTTGGAGTGTAAGATAGTTCACTCTTCCTGTTGATTTGGGGTGAGCGCCACTGAGCTGCCCTACAGGCATAATAGGACTGTGCCAGCCATGCAAATGTCTCCAATCCCAGGAACTGGGAGAGGATCTCTACTCTGCTGTACTTGCATAGTGAACCCCCAGGAATTTGGGGGGCATTGTGATTTCAAATTTGGAAAACATACTATTTCAGATTTACTTAGACTCCTTATATTGTGCTTCACTGTTCATATACAATTCTAGCCTAGAACTTTCTTTTGGCAATATTAATGGACCATACTTTAAATCTAGAGAGCTAATAATTGAGTTGCCCCATTTTTTGGGAACAGGGGACTGCCTGCACCCATGCAGATTGAGGTGGGCACTACACAACTTTCATGTACCTATCTGCATGATTATGGCATTGGCTTGTGCAGCTTTAGCACTGTTATCTGCTCCTCCAAGCTGCCTGAGGCCTCTGCACATAGCAGGGGTAGGCGAACAGTATTCTTTCCTGATCACATGGGACAACCAACCTGCTCTTCTTAAAGGCAGGCTGTAACTTATAGGGAAGTTGCATAAAAATATTGCTGCAACGTAAATTATTGTGAAGTTCCAGAGTGATGGATGTGGCGCTGGAGGCATCAGTGGTGCAGGTGGGCAGAAGGAGAGAACCATTGTGCCATGGGGGCCAGGAGGCCCTAAAGAACCATCTTTGGAAGGGAATGGGAGCAGATGCGCAGGGAGGACAACTCCAGGACGCAGGACCCGAGGACCTGGCAGCAGTCCCACAAGACGTCTAGTGACCTCACAGGGCTGTTTGAGGTCAGTAAATGCATCCGCACATGAAATCTCCTACCCACCAGGCATGCTTCTTAAAGCACTACACCCCCAACACTCAGGAATTCACACCTAACATTCAGATAGCCCACCTCACCCTCACACACCTACGTCTCACTGCCTCCACATATCTCCAGCTTTCAGCTATAGTAGGCACGTCACCCAAACACCAACATTCTGTTCTTTCTCTTGCAGGACAATAGAAGGAATCCAAGCAGAACTGGCAGGAGACAAGAATGCTTGCATCACAGAGGAGATGGTTCTCTGCATCATGGGGCCGACTGTGACGGGGCCCATAGCATCTGATGTCACTGAGAACATTGAGGATTTACGCAGCGGCTGGTAGAGACCTGGAACTCACTGCCCACAAGGGTGGTGGAAACAGAGATGATAAATGATTTCAAGAGGAAGTTGACTGTCCACCTGAGAAAAATAGACTTCCAGGGCTACGGGGATCGAGCCGGGGAGTGGGACTGACTGCATAGCTCTGTGAAGAGCTAGCATGGACTTGATGGGCCAGATGGCTTCCTTCTGAACTTGAAAGTTATGACTCTATGAGGACATCTTCCTGTCTTTTGCCCCTTCTTAATTCCCAGCTCACCCTCATCCTGCTACGTGACATGACGAGCAAGCTGCTGATGGTGTGATCATGAACCTCTTGCTTTCCACCCCAACCCATTGCCCTCACACCAACCTTCTCCTTCTAAGCTCCTGCTTTCAGATACCCAAAAAATGCCACCTGCCCAGCCTTAGCAACCCAAGCAGGAGAAAAGAAAACAACAGCTCAGCACTGAAAAAGAGGCCCCACCACTTGATCTGACCCCAGCCATCAGCTCAGATACTGGCACTGCAGGTACCCTGGAGGCTAATATAGAGTTGGGATCATCACATTGGGCATGGGTGGGCTGCAGCCAGGCCAGGGTAAAGGATGATTCATTTGCCAGTTCACCAGAGGGCGAGGTAGCAGCTGAGTACTGCTGCAGAGGATTCAGATGAGGTCCTCAATTTGGCGGCACACAGGGGAATGCTGATGAGCATGTATACTGAGATACTCAGTGCATTGGTTGGCCTGTCAGACAGCCTCCGGTCACTGTCAAAGAGCATGGAGGAGTCTGGCTCCAAATTGGTAGAGGGCATAGAGCTTGCCCTCTCCACAGCCTCTGCTCCATCTCCCTGTCATGCTACAGACCCAGAGGCACTGCCCCTGCACCTGTTGTAGCCTTTGTGTGAACAGGTCATCTGTTCCTCTGACATCCCTGTAAGGATGTGACAATATTGCCAAATGCAGGAACTCACCAACAGACCTCCAGCAATGCTCCAGAGTACTTTCAGACACTTTGCAATAGAAAAAGTTCAGAACAAAATTACCTTACCTTTAATTTAGGTGCCTGGCCCTTTAAACAATGTTCATGCACCGCCCATCTTGCAGTTTGTCACTGGTTTGCACATTACACCTTTTCATGTCCAATCACTTTTTAACCATGTAACTGTTCTGTTATTACTTTTGTATTGATGAATGTTGTGGTGGAGCCTTGGTGTGTGTGGAGTCTGTCTCATGGTGGCAACATGGAGCATCGGAGTACCCAGACGAAACTCATCGAATGAACTGTACTGTGAGCTTGAAAACAAAAAGGCAAGCTGGTCAATTCTGTTCATGACAGTGCCTTCTCAGAATTAGCAAGGTGTGCAAAACTCATTAAACTGCAAAAGTGCTAGCATCCAGGAACAGACCCACGCCTTGCTCTTTCAGAGCTAAAAAAAAGTCTGTCTGTACCAGGCTGAAGATTGATAATGGTGCTAGAGGTAACGAGGCAGAGAAACTGTATTTGTTATCTGAAGCAGTGGGCCTTGAAACTCATACATGAGGCCCACACCTGTAGCCATATGCCTTGTTTTCCCAAAAGGATAGTGAGGTAATTGCAGAGCAATTGAAGGAGTTAAAAACAGTTTTCACCTTACATGAAACAGGGCCATAGCAAAAAAAAAAGTGTAAAGGAAGAGCCACATGAGCATATTTGCTGCAGTGATTAGGGTGGCGTGGTTGGCCATCCAGAAGTCGCGCACGGAAGATTTGTTGGCGGACTGACCACTGAGATGGACTCCGGCTCACAGGACTGCTAAGCAACTGGCATTATCGTGAGTATGTACTATTGCTTAGTGGTATATTGTTGTGTGCTGTTGATACCAGGAGTAAAGGCTAGAACCTTTAGACCAGGTAGAGGATCTCACAAGTATAATATCAGCTGGCTGCATGACATCAGGATAGCATCCATTCACAGCCTTCTGGCACACAGAGGGACAGCCCCATGTGCGCTATTCTATGAACAGAATGCTGTGCGGGCCGTGCAGGAAACAGCTGGTGACACAGAGGACAGAGGAAGATCGACGCATGGCCTCGATATACAAGCTAGGCAATAACTCAAGGCAATTTCTCACCAAAAGGTTTGTGTGCTAATATCAACATCAATCATTTATAGGCTTGTAGAACTCTTCCGTAAAGAGAAGTGTTGCATACTCAGCTCTAGCAATGTCATTATTAATGATCACTGGGCTTGCTGAAAAATCTTGATTGCCTCAAAGTTGCTGTGCTGTACAGCAGTAGGGGAATACAAAGGTCAATCAATTTAAGTGCTCGTAGCCACAGTTTTCATTTATTTAGTGGCTTAGCTGTTTAATTTTTTTTAATTAAAGCAAAACTTATTAAAAAGGGAAAGCAAAAAGAAAATTCAGGTAGAAGGCACATTGCAAGAAAACAGCAAAGCCTGCAGAGCTACCGAAAAATAGATATATTAACTTGCAATTAAAATCTGTTTAAATGAGAAGGCAATACATCCACTTAGATTACACATACCCGTCACCTCGCTGAACTGTTTTTCATATATCATGGAGATGATAATGCAATTGAGAACAAGCAGCACAATACGAATCAAAATGTTTCATAGTAATCTCATTAGAATCATTGCAATCTGCACAAGTCAGTGTTGTCACCTAAATTTACATTCACAGTTAACTTTCATTAATTTGATTGAATTATCTACTTAAATAGTAGTAGAAGCAGAATGTGTGATGAAGAGCATAAGATTGTGATGTTGACTATAACCCACTTTCTTTGCCAGATCAGACTATTTGCACAATTTAGATTATACTCCCTCATCCTGTATCACCTAAGTGTTTAATACATCAGAACATATGAACGAAGAGCAGGAGTAGACCATATGGTCCTCAATAAAATCAAGGCCAAACTCCTACCTCAGCTACACCTTCCCACATTATCCTCATATTCCTTAATTTTCTTAGTAGCCAAAAATCTATTAATCAAATATACTCAATGCAATGAGCTTTTACAGTTCCCTGCGATGGACCCTTCAAACAGTTCACTACCCTTTGAGTGAAAAAAATTATCCTCATCTCTGTTCTAAATGGTCAACTCTTTATTCTGAGACCATGACTCCTAGTCCTAGACTCCACAGCCAGGGGAAACATCACCCCAGAATCTACCCGATCTAGTTACATGAGAATTTTATATGTTTCAATGAGATCATCTCTCATTCTTCTAAGCTCCAAGGAAAATAGGCATAGTCAACCCAATTTCTCCTCAAAGAACAATCTCTTCATTCCAGGAATCAAATCAGTCAACCTTCATTGCAATCCCTGCAAGGTAAGTATTTCCTTCCTTGGGTAAGGAGGCCATAACTGCACACAGTATTCCAGGTATGGTCTCAGCAAATCCCTATACAATTGCACTAAAACTTCTTTATTCTTATACTCCAAACCCTTTGAATAAAGGCTAACATGCTATTTGCTTTCCTAATTGCTTGCTCTGCCTGTACGTTAACTTTCTGTGATTTGTGTACAAGGACATTCAGGTCCCTCTGAATAACTACATTTTCCAGCCTCTCACCTTTCCAAAAATATTCTGCTTTTCTATTTTTCCTAACAAAGTGGATAACTCGACATTATATTCCCCCTGCCACGTTTTTGCCTACTCATTTAATCTGTCTATATCCTGGTGCAGCCTCTTTTTGTCATCCTCACAGCTTTCTTTCCATTCGAGCTTGGTATCATTAGCAAACTTGGATACATTACACTCGGTCTCCTCATCTAAGTCATTGAAATAGATTGTAAATAGTTGAAGTCAAGTCCTGATCTTTGCAGTACCCGACTAGTTACTGCCCGCCAACCTGAAAATGACCCGTTTATTCCTATTCACTATTTTATATGATTAACCAATCTTCCATCCATGCTAATATATTACCACAACCTCATAATTTTGTGTAATAACCTGTTGTGTGCCACCTTCTTGAATGCTTTTTCAAAATCCAAATATACTACATTCACTGGATCCTGCTTATTCATGCTACTAGTGATATCCGGAAAAAAACTAACAGATCTGTCAAACATGATTTCCCTTTCATAAACCCTTGTTGACTCTGCCCAATCAAATTCTGATTTTCTAAATGCCCTGTTATCACGTCCCTAATAACAGGTTCTAGCATTTTCTCCACTATTAATGTAAGATTAACTGGTCGACAGCTCTCTGTTTTCTGTGGTTACGTTTGCTACCTTCCAATCCACTGAACTGTTCTAGATTCTAGGGGCTGAATTGTGAAAGTGGCAGCCTTCCAACATGGAAGTACCGCCGCACAGCCCCCACGATATATTTTTTTTTATTCATTCAGGGATGTGGGCGTCGCTGGCCAGGCCAGCATTTATTGCCCATCCCTAATTGCCCTTGAGAAGGTGGTGGTGAGCTGCCTTCTTGAACCACTGCAGTCCATGTGGGGTAGGTACACCCACAGTGCTGTTAGGAAGGGAGTTCCTGGATTTTGACCCAGCGACAGTGAAGGAACAGCGATATAGTTCCAAGTCAGGATGGTGTGTGACTTGGAGGGGAACTTGCAGGTGGTGGTGTTCCCATGCATTTGCTGCCCTTGTCCTTCTGGTTGGTAGAGGTCACGGGTTTGGAAGGTGCTGTTTAAGGAGCCTTGGTGCATTGCTGCAGTGCATCTTGTAGATGGTACACACTGCTGCCACTGTGCGTCAGTGGTGGAGGGAGTGAATATTTGTGGATGGGGTGCCAATCAGGCGGGCTGCTTTGTCCTGGATGGTGTCGAGCTTCTTGAGTGTTGTTGGAGCTGCACCCATTCCAGGCAAGTGGAGAGTATTCCATCACACTCCTGACTTGTGCCTTGAAAATGGTGGACAGGCTTTGGGGAGTCAGGAGGTGAGCTACTCGCCTCAGGATTCCTAGCCTCTGACCTGCTCTTGTAGCCATGGTATTTATATGGCTACTCCAGTTCAGTTTCTGGTCAATGGTACCCCCTAGGATGTTGACATTGGGAGATCCATTGAATGTCAAGGGGAGGTGGTTAGATTCTCTCTATTTGGAGATGGTCATTGCCTGGCACTTGTGTGGCACAAATGTCACTTGCCACTTATCAGCCCAAGCCTGGATATTGTCCAGGTCTTGCTGCATTTCTACACGGACTGCTTCAGTATCTGAGGAGTCATGAATGGTGCTGAACATTGTGCAATCAACAGCGAACATCCCCACTTCTGACCTTCTGATTGAAGGTAGGTCATTGATGAAGCAGCTGAAGATGGTTGGGCCTCGGACACTACCCTGAGGAACTCCTGCAGTGATGTCCTGGAGCTCAGATGATTGACCTCAAACAACCACAATCATCTTCCTTTGCACTAGGTATGATTCCAGCCAGCGGAGAGTTTTACCCCTGATTCCCATTGACCTCAGTTTTGCTAGGACTCCTTGATGCTAGGGCTCCTTGATGCTCCTTGATATTACACGCAGGGGTTGATTTAAATGGAGAGGGCGGAGCGGCTGCCCCCAGTGACATAGAGGGTGCGGCCTTTGCATCCTCAGCAACGGCGTCCGGTGCTAGCGTGCAGGCGCTGGCACCATTTTTAAAGGGCTTCAAGCCCTTAACAAAAATTGACATTTTTAAATGGATATTAGATTTCATTTGCTTTTAATAAATAATTAGAAGATGGAGGCCCTTTCCCAACCCCCCCCAATGGACTTTTCATTGCTCTATATTCAGAAAACTTATTTCATTGCCGAACATTCCCCCCCCAACCTTCTCACATTTGCCCTTCAACCTCTTTCCATCATCCCCACAGCCAATAAAAGTGTTTTCCCCGCTCTCCCACACCTCCCGCCCTGATAATTTTATTCCTCCCCCATCCCCAACAGTGTTTCACCTCGGAACGGAATTCCGAAGGAACGCTAGTCGAGGCCGGTTGGCCGTAAAATCGGCGTGGGACGGCTGCCATCGGCAGGTAAGTTAATTTGAATTTTATTAATGCTCATTTAAATATTGTAATGAAGGCCCTGCTGCTTGCCGCACCAAGGCCTTGCCGCCGCCAGTAATATACGGCGGGGCCTCCTCGGCATCGTGGATCGTGGCGGGCCACTCCCGCTAGCGTTTTATGGGCCTCCCTGCTACAACCCACGGCGTCGAGGGGCTGGTAAAATTCAGCACTAGGAAACTCAGGAAGATCAAAACCAATCCATTCACTATTTCTGCAGCCACTTCTTTTAAAATCCTAGGGTGTAGGCCATCAGGTCCAGGGTATTAGTCAGCTTTTAGTCCCAGTAATTTCCCCAGTACTATTTCTTTACTAATACTATTGTCCTTATGTTCCTCATTTTTCCTTGTTATTTCAGGAATTTTTTTTTGTGTCTGCTACTATGAAGACAGTTAGAAAGTGTTTGTTTAACGTCTCTGGCAGTTCCTTATTTCCCCATTATAGTTTTTCCAGTCTCTGCCTCTAACAGATCTCCTTTAACTCTCACTAATCTCTTTTTGTTTACATACCTCGAGAAGCTTTTACAATCTGTTTTTATTCGAGCTAGTTTACTCTCATATCCTATTTTCTCTTTATCAATTTCTTTGTCATTCTTTGCTGAATTTTTCCTCCCATTCCTCAGGCTTACTACTCTTTCAAATTCTGATTTTGTTTTAAATGTTTGTCATTGCTTATCTACATCATATTTTTAAATGTAGCTTCTCATTTTACCTTAGGTAACTCACTCCTCATACCGCCACAGTTTACTTTGTTCAGAATTAAGATGTAAATACTTTGGTTCTACCCTAAAATTGAAAGAAATTGAAGAAAAATCCACTAAAATAATATGGCAAAAGAGAAAAGAATGGGATTAAAATAAGCAGTTCTGATTTGGAACTAGTTCTGATCCAAGGGATTAGGGGGATGACGAATTGAAAGAAATTAGTATTAGTAAGAAGGTTGTATTGAAGAAATTAATGGAGCTGAAGGTTGATAAGTCCCCAGATATTCTACATCCCAGAGTGTTGAACGAGGTAGCTATTACTATGACCAGGTGAAAAAGGTGTCTAGGGGTCTGTTACTATCTTCACCTGGACTTATTGTAACAGGGTTTAATTTTAAACTCACTGTGTTTTGAGCTCCCCCTTTGTGAATCCTTATTCACAACTTTCCAATTATAAGGCAAAGAAATGAGCACAAACAGGCTTTCTGTGGTTTAAAGAAGAAAGTTGACATTTATTAAACCTTAAACTTAAACTCTAGTATGGTTAACGCCGACGGATATACGGCGCGCCCACGCTAGCATGCACACGCCACACACACATGCAAATAGGGACAGAAAAGAGCAGGAGAAAAGATAAATAGAACAGTTTGAGGCAATATCTTGTTACTGTTTGTCAAGCTCACTGTAATCCTTGACTGAAGATATGGTCTTGTGTTTCGTTGGGGCCCAGTATTCTTCGTACACCTTGTTCATGTAGGAGATTTTTCTCTCTCTGAGTTAACATCCCTTCACAAGATTCAATTCCGTGGGACAGAGATGGAGGCAGGCAGACAGGAGAAGAGGTGTTCTCAGTCCATGAGTACACGGCTTTCTGATCTCAAGTACTCTTTTCTCCAGTTTAAAACTCTCAGTTCAAGCCTCTGCAACAGCCAGTTAGTCATGTGACGAAAACTGGTCTGACCACTTCTGTGTATTGGGGAAGTAACTACTGGGTCCCCATTGTTTCAACACTGTCTTTTACTGTGCAAATAAAAAGTCTTTCCAGTCAGGGGCTTGCACTTTTTAAGTTTGAATGTTCATGTTATGAAATAATGTGTGCCTCAGTCTTGGCAGGTGGGGTGGGGGGGGGGGGGTGTTTGCCTGACACCTCCACACCCAGGGGAATGAAATGCGATTTGAAGAAAAACAGCACATTTCATTTCAGAGTTTGAGAGAAATATTAGATACAGAAAGAAAATCAGGCATTTCTCTCATTCATTTCCATTCATTCAGCAAACTTATTAAAAATGATCTTTTCTGGGTGCCAGTGCTGCTTTTAAAAGACTTTTGACTTTGGGGGATGGATGTTTCCCTTTTCCTCTGACTGTGGCAGAGGAGTCTTTGTTACTCTCCCCTTTGTTCTCTGGGACACTCCTACCTGCAGGTAATTGTGCAGATTTCACTGCACTCTCCTGTGTCACTTCGACTAGGTGAAGCATCACCCTCATGGTTTCTGTGCCCCCTAGAGGTCTCTCTTTGTTTCTGCAGGTTCCTGTAATCACTGTTAGAAACTCTGGTGGTGTGCTTCGAGAGTCTGCATTTACATAGGAGGATGTCGGGTCTAACTTTTCACATTTTTGAGGGTTGGTTGACAAGACAGTAGGGGTTTTCATCTGGGATTCTTTCCGGACTTCTTTTAACTTGCCCTCTTGGTCACTGTTTCCCCTTCTCTTTGTAAACTTTTGCCAGCCGTGTGCCTGCCTGTCCCCTTTTGCTCTCAGCGGGGCTCCCTTACAGTTGACCAGCCCTCTGCTGGAGAGTCCTCCTAACACTGGTACAGGACTTAGGGATGCAGGTTTCACTGTAGGTTGGGGTTTTCCTCAACCTAGCACATGTGGCAACTCCTGCAGCACTCCACCACATCTTTGTGGAGTTTTGGCTAGTTAAACTGCTGTTTTATGCGGTCTTTGGTCTTTCATATACCGGCATGTACAGCTACTGTAGTCTCGTGGGCCCTTCTTAATATTTCTTCCTGGTACCGTTGCGGCACCACTAACTGGTGAACTACTATCCACTCCTTGCCCTTAGGTCTGTGAGGAGAACTCCATTTCCTCATCAGTACCTCATTCTTTAAGTAGTAGCAATCAGGGACTCCCTCTGCTTCACTTTCAGACTGGGCAGGCTCTGCTAACTCTTGCAATACTGGGTCGGCTCGCTGAGCCTCAGCTAGGGAAAAGCCATTTAATTAATTCCCTAACTTTCCAAAGAAAGTCTCGGACAGGCAGATCTCATGGTCATCTGCCTGCAGTGCCAATGCAGTCTCCTCTGGGGGAGCTGGTTTGATCATGGCTTGACCCACTACACATTCAGGGAAACTGCAGGAGACCATCTCCTGCCACCGCCCTGTCTCTCTGACCTCCTGTGATCTTTCTTTCACTACTGGGGGAGCTACCACCTTCACCCCTGCCAGATAATTATCTATGAGCACATCAACCCTGTCCACAGGCAAACTAGGGACAATCCCTACAGTTACCGGTCCTGAAACTAGGTCGCACTCCATGTGCACCCGGTGTACAGGATAGGTATACTCTGCCTTCCAATACCATTCATCACCATTCTGGTGTTCACCACGCTCTCTGGGGGAAAGGTCAGGCCTTTTCCCAGTAAATGGAATCTAGTCGCCCCTGTGTCCCTGAGAATTACAATGGGCTTGCTTTCCCCACTCAAGAGATATGGGGGTTACTTTCCCTTCAAATACAAAACCCTGATAACCTTCAGGAATTCTATTAACTTTTCCTGCACTGGCCGTAGTGAGCTTCCTGGGTTGCACTCTTACTGCAGTTAAAGCCACAGCTCGTTCGGTGTTTTCCATCAGGGTCTCGTCTGCACTGAGTGGGTGTACCCTGATTAACCCTACCAGTTTCCCTTTTAGTTTCCAGCAGTCAGCTTTTAAATGCCCTGTTTTATTACAAAGGAAGCACACAGGTCTCCGGGTCTCACTCTTGCTCATAGCACCTTCCTTTTTGGCTGGAGGAGGACGCTCTGTGTTTCCTGCTTTCCTTTCTCTTCCAGGACTGCCTGAGCAGGGATCACCTTCCCACCCTTTGTCCTTTTCGGATTTGTGGCGGTGATCAGGAAAGGTTCTCCCCTGGGAAACCGACGTGTGAATTAAAGCAAACTCATTGGCCAGAATGGCCGCTTGCCAGGCTCTCTGAACCCGCTGCTCCTCTACATGGGTTTTTATAGAGAATGGGAGAGAGTTTTTAAATGCCTCTAACAGGATTACTTCTCTGAAAGTCTTATAGCTGAGCTGTATTTTTAAAGCCCTCAGCCACTGGTCAAAAGCCAGCTGCTTACTTCTTTCAAACTCCAGATAAGTTTGATTAGCTTGCTTTTTGAGGGTTCTAAACTTTTGGCAGTAGGCTTCGGGTACTAATTTATATGCCCCGAGAGTAGCACTTTTGGTCAGTTCATAATTTGATGAGCTCTCATCTGGGAAAAAGGAATAGACCTCATGGGCTTTTCCGGTTAGTTTGCTTTGCAGTAAAAGAGACCAGGTCTCAGCTGGTCATTTTAGCTGCCTTGGCAGTTTCTCAAAAGGCACGAAAAATGCTTCCACCTCTTCCTCATTGAATTTTGGAATTAATTGAGTGAGGTTAACAATCTTGTACCCATTCCTGAATTCTGCTCCTCCATATTGGCCATCCTTTCACGAGGGTTACTCTGTCGCCTCCTAACTAACTCAGGATGCCCTAACTCCCTTTCTTCGCATTCCTTCCAGAATATTCATTCTCTCTCTCTTATCTGCCTTTAATTTTCTTCATGTTCCTTTGGAAGGCCCTCTCTTTCTCCCTCTCCTGCCTCTCTCTCTCTTTCTCCTGTCTCTCCCTTTCTCTTTCTCTTTCCATGTCTACTTCTTCAAGTTTCTTTTGTTCCAATTGTATCTTTGCTAACAATACCCTGTCGGATTCTGTTGCTAATATTATATCTGCTTCTTCAAATTCAAGGGAAAAATGGTTGGTCTCTGGCCTTAGGAGTTCAGACTTACTAGCCTTGCCACATACAGTGAGCCCACACTGCTCAGCCATTTTTCTCAACTCCTCTTTTAACTTATCCCATGTTACTTCACCATGGCTTGGAGAGCTACTCGCTTCAGTTGCAGACATGTTAGTATTCAATCACACACAACCACAAGAAAACCTGTATTGATATTTTGCTCTTTTTGATTGGGAACAATTTGGCTTCCCAGTTCCAATTTCACTCATTTGTCTGGGGGTAACAATCCGAACGCTAGCACCCAATTTCTGTTACGACCAAGTGAGAAAGATGTCTCGGGGTCTGTTACTATCTTCATCTGGTCTTATTGTAACAGGGTTTAATTTTAAACACACTGTGTTTTCAGCTCCCCCTTTGTGAATCCTTAATCACAAGTTTCCAATTATAAGGCAAGGAAATGAGCGCAAACTTTTGTAGTTTAAAGAAGAAAGATGAAATTTATTAAACCTTAAACTTAAACTCAAATACGGTTAACGCCGATGGATCTACGACATGACCATGCCAGCATGCACACGTGATACACACATGCAAATTGGGACAGAAAAGAGCAGAAGAAAAGATAAGTAGAACAGTTTGAGGCAATATCGTGTTACTGTTTTTCGAGCTCGCTGTAGTCCTTGATTAAAGATATGGTCTTGCGTTTCATTTGGGCCCAGTATTCTTCATAAACCTTGTTCATGTAGGAGAATTTTCTCTCTCTGAGTTTACATGTCTTCACAAGATTCAGTTCTGTGGGAAAGATATGGAGGCAGGCAGACAGGAGAGGCGATGTTCTCGGGTTCTCGGTCCATGAGCACACGGCTTTCTGATCTCAAGTACTCTTTTCTCCAATTTAAACTCTCAGTTCAAACCTCTGCAACAGCCAGTTAGTCATGTGACAAAAACTGGTCTGACCACTTCTGTGTATTGGGGAAGCAACTACTGGGTCCCCATTGTTTCAACACCATCTGATACTATGTAATAATATCTTTCCAGTCAGGGGCTTGTACTTTTTAAGTTTGAATGTTCATGTGGTGAAATAATGTGTGCCTCAGTCTTGGCAAATTGGGGGTTTGCCTGACACTATGGAGATAGTGGATGCATTGGTTATCATCTTCCAAAATTCTATAGA
This sequence comes from Heterodontus francisci, assembly GCF_036365525.1. Lineage (NCBI taxonomy): Eukaryota > Metazoa > Chordata > Chondrichthyes > Heterodontiformes > Heterodontidae > Heterodontus > Heterodontus francisci. Next base: position 138,600,261 of record NC_090376.1, read on the forward strand.
TTCTGGAGCGGTTCCTGCAGATGGGAAGATCGCAATTGTCACCTCACTATCTAAGAAGGGAGGGAGAGAGAAACCAGGAAATTACAGACCTGTTCGCCTTACATCAGTCATTGGGAAAATGCCAGAATCTATTTTAAAGCATGTGATAAATGGACACTTGGATAATAATGATCTGATTGGGCGCAGTCAACATGGATTTATGAATGGGAAATCATGTTTGACGAACCTGTCGGAGTTTTTTTAGGATGTTATTAACAGAATTAATAAACAGGAGTTGGTGGACGTGGTATACTTGGATTTTCAGAAGGCTTTTGATAAAGTCCCCCACAAGAGATTGATGAGCAAAACTAAAGCACATGGGATAGGAGGTAATATACTGGCATGGATTAAGGATTGGTTAACAGGCAGAAAGCAGGGAATAGGAATAAACAGGTCATTCTTGTGTTGGTAGGCTGTGACTAGTGCGATACCGCAGGGATCTGCACTTGGGCCCCAGCTGTTCACTATATATATCAATGATTTGGATGTGGGGACCAAATGTAGTATTTCCAAGATGATGCAAAACTAGGTGGGAATGTATGTTGTGAGGAAGATGCAAAGTGGCTTCAAGGTGATTTGAACAGACTTAGTGAGTGGGCCAGAGTGTGGCAGATGGAATGTAATGTGGAAAAATGTGAGGTTATCCACTTTGGTAAGGAGGAACAGATGTGCAAAGTATTTTTTTTTTTAGAGATACAGCACTGAAACAGGCCCTTCGGCCCACCGAGTCTGTGCCGACCATTAACCACCCATTTATACTAATCCTGCACTAATCCCATATTCCTACCACATCCTCACCTGTCCCTATATTCCCCTACCACCTACCTATACTAGTGGCAATTTATAATGGCCAATTTACCTATCAACCTGCAAGTCTTTTGGCTTGTGGGAGGAAACCGGGGCACCCGGAGGAAACCCACGCAGACACAGGGAGAACTTGCAAACTCCACACAGGCAGTACCCGGAATTGAACCCGGGTCGCTGGAGCTGTGAGGCTGCGGTGCTAACCACTGTGCCACTGTGTCGCCCATTTCTTAAATGGTAAGAGATTAGAAAGTGTAGATGTACAAAAGGACCTGGGTGTCCTTGTCAATAAGTCACTGAAAGCTAACATGCAGGTGCAACAAGCAATTAAGAAGGCTAATGGTAAGTTAACCTTTATTGCAAGAGGATTTGAGTACAGGAGTAGTGAAGTCTTGCTCCAATTGTATAGAATCTTGGTTAGACCTCACTTGGAGTACTGTGTGCAGTTTTGGTCCCCTTACTTTAGGAAGGATATTATTGCCATAGAGGAAGTGCAATGAAGATTCACCAGACTTGTTGCGGGATGGCGGACTGACCTCTGAAGAGAGATTGGGGAAACTGGGCCTGCATTGTCTAGAGTTTTGAAGAATGAGAGGTGATCTCATTGAAACCTACAAAATACTTAAAGGGTAGACAGGGTAGATGCCGGTAAGCTGTTTCCCCTGGTTGGGGATCTGGAACCAGGGGACACAATTTCAAAATAAGGCGGAAGCCACTTAGGACAGAGATGAGGAGAAATGTCTTCACTCAGCGAGTTATGAATCTTTGGAATTCTTTACCCCAGAGGGCCGTGGAAGCTCAGTCATTGAGTATGTTTAAAGCAGAGATTGACAGATTTCTAAATACAAATGACATAAGGGAATGTGAGGATAGTGTGGGGAAAAGGCATTGAAGTGGATGATCAGCCATGATCGTATTGAATGGTGGGGCAGGTTTGATGGGCTGAATGGCCTACTCCTGCTCCTATGTTCCTATGGAACAGGCATTGACACAATGGGCCAAATGGCCACCTGTGCTAAAATTATTCTACGATTCTATGAGACAAACATTTTATATATCAATATTAGTATGTAAAACAACAATGAGGAGACAAGGTCCAACTAATCCAGTAGACATGGATCAGGCCATTTTTAAATACCTTGTAGGGCAACAAAGTTATATTTTCCAATATTTCTAAATTCATTAAAGTTCAACTATTTATTTTTAAAAAGGATTGCAATAGTGAGTTTTAAAAAAATATATATTATCATTTCATTCTGTTCTACCATTTTGCAAATTTTTAGGAAAACACTTGGGTGAAAGCACAGTTTGTGTCCCATCAACGTATATAATGATGAGATACTGTGACGACCAAGGTGGGAGGAGTGCACTGTCTTTTCTAGTTCCACTTCTCAGCAGGTCAGAACAAATACCCAGTTACCGATTCGGTCAATCATACACTCTCCTCTTTATCCCAGAATAAAATACACCAACCAGGTTTCTTTCATAAACAACAAAATTATTAGTTTATTATTAAACAAAACTTAGCCAGTAACAAAGCAAATCTTTAAAACACAGATTGAAATATGAAAGCTCCCTTTTTAAATCCCACCCCCCCCCCCCCCCACCCGCCCACCAGCACGCACACACTGAAAAAAAATACAGAAATTCTCTCTACAGAGGTATGTCACAAAAAAAAAATACTTTGGTCAAATACTTGCTAATTTTTAAAAAACCAGATATGGAAGGAAGTCTGGTCTCCAGATATACGGAGATGGGTCACTGGGATCGTTTCTGAAGCAGTTCTTTTCAGCCGGTGTTGTGATTTATTCTGGCAAGTTCTTCCAGCTTCTCAGGAGAGATGCAGCACCAGGGATTTTAGCTCTCCCACAATGTATTTTGCAGGGTTTCTTCAAAGATGTAGCCAAAGAGGTGAGCTGAGTGTTTTTTTTTTCTTGACAAGTTGATCTCCAACTGTCTTCAAAACAGTTCACACCCCAAACAGAAAGTCAACCTCCTCACCTCCATAAACCATAGCATGTGGCTTCTCTGTAAATATATTCCCCAGGTCACCAAAGTTTCTGCTGTTTATTGAGTTAAAGCACATGATTTCCAGCACAGGTTGTTTTCAAACATCTCAAGTGTCCTTACAGTGAATTTGGTTAAAAAAAACACATCCTTGGAATCTTTTCAGTTTGAACACAAGTTGTCAAAAAATAAAATATTAAAAAATGGAAGCACTTTCATAACACGTCCATCCTTGGAGGATTGAAACAACATTTTTAAATGCATTTCATAACAAAGAATGAAATAAAACAGAAGATGAGAAATATTAAAACACATTTACACACTCATTCTCATTTGCTCAGTACCTGTAGTTAATACAGTTCGGCTTTATACCATCTTCGCACTGAGATAACACAAAGAAAAGTTTGTTTCTAAATAATGCATCTGCAATTACCTTACTTTTTTCCGCAATGTGGATAATCATTAAGTGATAAGGTTGCAATAGTAAACTTCATCGGAATAGTCTGGCGTTCTGGTTTTTAATTTTTTTTACAAAGTCTAGGGGGTTATGATCAGTATGTACCAATGTCTCTCTGTATTTGTGGCAGACATAGACTTCAAAATGCTTAAGAGCTTGTAATAAGCTTCGGGTTTCTTTTTCCACTGTTGAATATCTTTTTTGGTGATTTAGGTTTTTAGAAAGGCTGCGTTTGCTGACAACACCACCACTAGGTGGTGCTGCAATGGCACATGCGCAAATGCAGCCTGCGCCACTAACACATCACAGTCTGCGATGTCAGGCAGCTGCCAGGATTAAAGATGGCGCTGCTCAAATAATCACACAATGGCAGCACACAATGGCCAGAGGGGAACGAGCGAACGGGCCGGGGAGGGAGCGAGCGGGCTGGGGAGGGGAGGGAGCGAGTGGGAGGGTGGGTGAGCCAGCAGGTGGGTGGGTGAGCCAACGGCCGGGGGTGTGGCAAGCGGGCAGTGAGCGAGCGGGGCTGTGAGCAAGTGGGCCGGGAGCTGTGAACAGGCGGGGGTCAGGAGCAGGCGGCGAGCGGAAGGAGTAGAGCATACCCGCCACCAGCAAGGTCTTCGGCCGTGCTCTCCACGCACCCGCTCTCTACCCGCTCCCCAGACCCCCCCCTCCCCCCACCCTTGCTCTCTCCCCCCACCCCTGCTCCCTCTGGCCCAGATCCCCCCACCATCTGCCTGCGTTACACGATGACGTCATCTGCGCATGCGCCAACCAGTCCTGGCACTGCAGAACGCTGCGCGTGCGCTGAGGGTAGGAACCAATGTGCGCAGATTGGCGCAGTCGGATGACATAAGCTGCCGGCTGCGTTGTCAGTAATCACTTTGTTTTGGAAAAGTATCCCACTGGCCTTTCCATGCCTGTTTCATCGTCTTGTAACAGGACTGCACTGGCCCCCAGGTCACTAGCATCAATTGCTACCTTGAAGGGCTTAGTGAAATTTGAAGCAGCCAACACTGGTTCATTAATCAAAATGGCTTTCAGCCTCTGAAAATATGCTTGGCAGTCCCCTGATCACACTACCTTGGTTTTTTTTTTAGCAAATCCATCAGAGGAGCAGCTATAGTACTAATATTTGGTACAAACTTGCAGTGGAAACCATACATCCCCCAAAAACCTCATAGTTTCTTGCTTAGTCTTAGGGGTAGGGAACTCCACTAATGCTTGTACTTTTGCTGCTCTTGGCAACACTTTTCTTGCCCTACCATATGCCTGAGGTAGGTCACTGTCGCTTTTGTAAATTCACTTTTGGCAAGGTTTATCATAAAATCAGCCAATTGTAATTTTCTAGACAGAGCTACTACTTGTTCCAAGTGGTCCTTCCAAGTGTCACTGTATATCTGCACATCATCAAGGTAAACCACACAGTTAGGAACACTGGCTACTACCTGGTTCATTAGTCACTGAAAAATGGCTGGGATAGTTCTTTTTAGTCTGAATGGCATCCCTCGACATTGGAAAAGACCATCTGATGTGACAAAGGCCGATATTTCTTTAGCTCGGGTGTTAAAGGAACCTGCCAGTATCCCTTTAACTAATCTAGTTTTGTAAGTAATGTGGCACCGCCCACTCTGTCAATATAGTCTTCCAAGCGAAAAATTGGGTAGGGGTCTGCCTTTGTTACTGCATTAACCTTTCTGTAGTCTTTGCAGAATCTAGTTGAACCATCAGGTTTAGACCATAACAAGACTGAGGAACTCCAGCTGCTTTGACTGGGTTCAATTAGGTGGTTTTCCAACGTGTATTGGATTTCAGCTTTTACCTGGGCCTGTTTCTCTGAATTTAAGCGATAAGGATGTTGTTTTATAGGAAAGGATTCCTCTACATCGACATCATTGTGGCTAAGGTTGTACATACTGGCTTGTCCCTACAGATTAACTTAAATGCTGTAAGTAGCCTTGTTAGGTCTTCTCATTACTCTGCATCGAAATATGAAAGCATGGTGTTCAATCTCCCTAACAATTCAGTATGAGCTAACCGGATAGTAGGAGGTTCAATTTGAGAATGATCTAGGCCTCCTTCTGCCTCATCCTCACTATCCCTTTCATCCTTCATCGTCCCTACTACTTGACATACCTGTGCTTGCTTATCCTCCTCCTGGCGATAATATTGTTTTAACATATTGATATGACACAGCCGATTCTTTTTCTGGCGATCTTGGGTTTCAATCAAATAATTTGCTTTCCCAATTCTTTTGACCACTTTATATGGACCACTGAACTGTGCTTTCAGTGGTTCACCCTATAAAGGCAGTAACTCTAACACCTCATCCCCTGGTTGAAATGTTCAGGTCTTGGCATGTTTGTCTGCCCATTTCTTCGAGCTTGTTTGGGAATCTTTCAGGTGTTCCTGAGCCACTTTGCAGGTTCTCATGAGCCTCTCCCAGAACACGGATACATGATCTAGCACAGATGATTTGTCCCTCTGTTCTAAAAATTTTTCTTTGATTAGTTTTAGAGGACCTCTTATCTCATGTCCATAAACTAATTCAAAAGGACTAAAACCAGTAGACTCATTAGGTGAATCCCTAGTGGCAAATAAAAGAAATTCTTGCCCTTTATCCCAGTCATGGGATATTCATGACAGCACGCCCTCAACATCGTTTTGAGGGTCTGATGGTACCTTTCTCAAGCATCTTGTGTCTGTGGTGGTATACTGAAGACTTTGTTATACCCAAGTTATTCATAACTTCCTGGAAAATTTTAAACATACATTTGGAACCTTGATCCAACTGAATCTCAATCAGTAATCCATATCTATTCTGGGTTCACTTCTCTACCACTATCTTAGCAGAAATTGTTCTCAAGGGAATGGCCTCTGGGAACCGAGTAGCCATATCCATGATAGTGAGTATATATTCGTGTCCCGCCTTTGGTTTTGGTAAAGGTCCTACACAATCTACCAACACCCTACTAAATGATTCCTCAAAAACTGGTATGGGAATTAGAGGTGCCAGTTTTACGGCAGGTTGTGGTTTCCCCACAATCTGGCACGTTTTACAAAACTGCACCATGTCCTTGGAAAGACCTGGCCAGCAAAAATGTTGACCTATATGTGATTGGGTCTTTCAGATCCCCATATGTCCCGCCATAGGAATTTCATGGCCTATCCTTAATATTTCCCAGCGATATTTGGGCTGCATCACTATCTGGTGAACAACAGTCCATTCTTTGTCCGCAGGTCTCTGAGGAGGTCTCCACTTCCTCATCAGAATCCCATTTTTAATATAGTAGCCTTCTGGAACTCCCTTTGCCTCAGCTTCAGTTAGAGCCAATTGTGCCACTTTATTTAACTCTGGATTGGTTTGCTGAGCCTTGATCAGAGAAGACTTATTAAACGTTTCCTTTGGATGATCCAAATCCCCAAACAAAGTTTCAGACATTTGGCTATCTGTCTGTGGTGCCAATCTGACCTCTGACAATTGAACTTGTTTAGCCATTGCTAAGGTTACTACACAGGAAAGAAAAATTCCTGGAACCTTTTCCTGCAACAGCTCTGTCTCTTTGACTTCACTTGATTTTTCTGTGACGACTGGAGAAGCTACTACCTTCGCTCCAGCCAAATCATTCCCCAGGAGTAGGTCAACTCCGTCGACCGGCAAACTATGGACAAATCCTACAGTTACCGTTCCAGATATTACGGGCTGCATTTTACCAGCTCGCCACCGATCTCCACGGCAAGTTTCAAAAAAGGCGGGACGCATGTGCGAGATTTACTCCACGGAGCCACCGCGATATTTAGCACGGTGGCTCATTTACATGGCTGGGGCGGACCTGATGACGTGCTCAGTCTCCGGCAACAGCATCTGGTACCACTGCGCAGGTGTCATTTTTAAAGGGCCTCAAGCCCTTCCATTGCATTAGAATTTTTAAAGAGATATACACAATAAAGTTATAAATTTAATGAAAGAATCAAAGCCCTCTCCCACCCCCACCCCAATGACTAAACAATTAATTGCCTTCTCCCACCCCCAAAAAATATACCTTGCGATCCCGACCTTTCCCCTCCCCAAACCTTATTAACTTTTACCTTCAACCCCTTCCCACCATCCCCTCCACCAATCGCAATAGATTTCCCCGCCCCCCCCACCATGAAAATTTATCTCCCCCCCCCTCCCCCCCTGTGCTCTGCCATGCTTCACTGGTCGGGGATCGAATGGCACAGGAGTGCCAGCTACTGACTGTAATATGGGAGTGGGACGGCAGGCGCGACGAGGTAAGTAATTATGCCTTCATTAGCATCCATTAGAAAATTTATATTTCGGCCCCAACACCAAGAGGCGGGGGGGTGCTGCCATGAGGCATTCCGCCGCCGGCAAAATGGGGTGGACCCTTCCCCGCATCGAGGCCCATGACGTGTCTCTCCCGGTGGTATTTTCTTGGCCCTCCTGCCATGACCCCTGATATCAGGGGGCCAATAAAATTGAGCCCTAGGTCACATTCTGGGTGCACTCGATACAAAGGTACGGGTATATACTCCCCGCTGATACCATTCACTAAGACTTTGGCATTCAGTGTGCTCTCTGGTGGAAAAGTCATGCCTTTCCCCAGGAAAAGAGTTTGGGTAGCTCCTGTATCCCTAAGTATAACTCTAGGTTTACCTGCCTCACTTGAGGGATAAGGAATTACTTTTCATTTTGACAAGAATTCCCTGTAACTCTAGGTAAATTGTTCACATCCCCCACACACACAGCAGTTTTGTACTTGGCCTTATAACTTACAAGAGCTACAGCCTGATCTGTCATACATTCAGTCAGGCCCCTTTCTCTACATTGGCCTTGTGTACCTCAAATAGTCCCTTGGGTTTACCCCGCAACATCCAGCATCAGCATTCTGCACAAAGTTGTCCCACATCGTGACAATGGTAACACTTAGGCTTGCGGACCTCACTGCCACCCTCAGCATCTTCCTTTCTGGTCTGAGGAGGAAATCGAGGGGCATTCCCAGCTGTTCCTTCTTGTTCCCGGCTACTTGCCTTCCTTTCATCCTCCCACCTTCTATCCTTTTTGGGTTTGTGGGGGTGACGGAAAAAGGGTTTGGGCTTATTAACAAGCTCGTAATCATCAGCGATTCCTGCTGCCTGTCTGGCTGTTGAAACTTTCTGGTTCTCGACATGGGTTCTGACTAACGTAGGGAGTGAATTTTTAAATTCTTCCAGGAAAATTATTTTCCCAAGGTCTCTACCTTTAGTGCCCGTAAACAATGATCAAAATTAATTTGCTTTACCCTCTCAGATTCTATATAAGTCTGCCCAGACTGTCTCCTGAGGTTCCAAAATTTCTGCCTGAAAATTTCAGGGACCAACTCAAAAGCAGCAAGAATAGCCTTTTTTGCCACCTCATAACCAGCAGAAGCCTCCTCAGAGAGCATGGCATAAACTTCATGAGCACCACCCATCAACCTGCTTTGCATAAGCAGTGTCCAGCTTTCTTTCGGCCACTTCATCTGTCTGGCTATCTTTTCAAAAGAAATGAAAAATGCCTCTATGTCCCTTTCCTCAAGCTTCGGAAGGCCTTGTACAAATTTAAACAGCTCTCCACTGGGTCATGGGCTGGAGTCAAATATTTCCTCACCAGAATTTTCCTTGGAGTCAAAGTCACTATTTTGACTTAGTTCCAGCTTTTTAACTTTGAATTCTCTTTGTTCTCTTTCTCTTTGAAATGCTCTCTCTTTTGCCCTTTCCTCTTTGCCAAGTTCAAGTTTTATCATGAAAGCAAAATACTGCAGATGCCGGAAATCTAAAATGAAAACAACAAGTGCTTGGAATACGCAGTAGGTTTGGCAGCATCTGTAGAAAGAGAAGAGTTAATGTTTCAGGTCAGTGACCTTTCATGACCTCTGTTCTGTCAGTTCTGATGAAAGGTCACTAACCTGAAATGTTAACTCTGCTTCTCTCTCCACAGATGCTGCCTGACTGCTGAATATTTCCAGCACTTTTTGTTTCTATTTCAAGTTTTTTCATTGTCAATTCTCTTTCCTGTTCAAGCTTAAATTTTCTATTTCTTTTTCTTTTTCAAGTTTAAGTTTTGCTATTTCCAAATTCCAAATGAATCCTAGCTAATCCAACTGCACTACCTTCTGATTCGCCTTTTTCTTCTTCCAATTTCAAATGGTGTACTATTACCTCAATTATATCTGCCTATCTCAGCTCCTGGTTTTAACTTTAACACCACCTTTTCTGCCAATTCCTTTTGTCTAACCTTGGTCAAGTTTCTCAAATCACTCAGGGATACATCCTCCTTCCACAGAAAGGTCATAACAACCGGCAAAGACATTCCAGTAGTGTAATACACAAGAAACCTGTTTTTTCTTACTTTTCCTCTTTTCAATTATTATTACCACACTTACAATGCCTATCGTCGGCTTTTGGGTTATCCTGCACACAGCCCCCAATTATATGTTACGACTGAGGTGGGAGAAGTGCACAGTCTTTTCTAGTCCCACTTCTCTGCAGCTCACAACATATATTTTAAAAATTTTTACCCAGTTATCGATTCGGTCAATCATATACTCTACATTTTATCCCAGAATAAAATACATCAACCAAGTTTCTTTAATAAACAACTTAATTATCAGTTTATTATCAAACAAGACTTATCCAGTAACAGAGCAAAGCATTAACATACAGATTGAAATATAAAAACTCCTGTTTTAAATTCCTCGCATGCACTCACACACACACACACACACACTGAAAAAAATTCTCTCTGCAGAGGTCTGCTACTAAAAAAAAAAGACAAAAAAGAATACTTTCGCCAAATACTTGCTAATTCTTGAAGGAAAAAAAGATATGGAAGGAAGTCAGTTGTCCTTTTTGGTCTGGTGCCCGGGTATAAAGAGTTGGTCACTGGGATCTTTTCTAATGCAGTTCTTTTCAGGCGGCATTGAGAATTAATCTGGCAGGTTTTTCCAGCTTCTCAGGAGAGATGCAGCACCAGGGATTTTAATTCTCCTATACTGGATTTTGCAGGGTTTCTTCAAAGATGTAGCCAAAGAGGTGAGCTGAGTGTTTTTTTTCCTTGGCAAGTTGATCTCCAACTGTCTTCAAAACAGTTCACACCCCAAACAGAAAGTCAAACTCCTAACCTCCATAAACCTTAACATGAGGCTTCTCTGTTAATATCTTCCGCAGGTCACCAAAGCTTCTGTTGTTTATTGAGCTTAAAGTACATGATTTCCAGCACAGGTTGTTTTCAAACAACATCTCAAGTGTCCTTTCAGTGGACTTGGTTAAAAAAAACACATCCATGTAATCTTTTCAGTTTTATAACAAGTCCTCAAAAAAAAATTAAAAATGGAAGCATTTTTGTAACAATACTGTATCTGGCGAGCTGATTCTAGTTTTATTTTCTGCACAAACAAAGCAGAGCAAATGCTATTTAAATACATGCTTGCAGTTTCTGACCTTGGGTCAAATTTCTAATGTTTGGAAAGAATTTGCAGAACAGTCAGCACTTTCCCACCATTAGAAATGTCATAGATGGGTCTGGTGTCCAGCGGGAACAAGGTTGCAAGTACCCAAATATTTGGTTTGCACTGGAGTGCTGACTTGGGTTGCAATAGAGTGCGACAGTGGAAGTTTGGTAACTGAGGATAATTAAGGGTTAATTTTATCTTAAATCTAATCTGTCTTTTATTTAGCAGATTAATTTAACAATTGCTGTTAGGGTTGGAGAAGGTGAGTTTTAGACCAGCTTTAAACAGGGTTCACTCAGGCTCTGCTTGCAGCTGCACCTTGTTAATTAGAGAAGTGGCTTGAACCAGTTTTCAGGGGGCTAGAGTCAGTCAGTATAAAAGTGAGCCATCTTACAGTGCTGACTTTGTTTGCATTGGAGTGCTGACTTGGGTTGCAATAGAGTGCTACAGTGGAAGTTTGGTAACTGAGGAAGTTCGGTAAGGAGGGAGCGAGGAGCTCCTTTCATTTCCTACCTGTCCTCAGAGTGAGGGGAGCTGAGAGCTTCCAAAGAGCACAGCTGACTGGGAGAAGACTTGGAGGGCAGATTTCCGGACCGGTAAGTATAAAAAACTTATCTCTGGAAAAAAAAAACTGAAAGTGAAGTCACAGAAAGCTGTGACCTGATTGGCTGGTAGGGAATTTTTTTTTGCTGAATTTGAATATAAAGCATTGATAAAAATTGATTAAAACCCTAATTAACTAATTAATAAGTAAAGTAACTAAACCAGAGGGAGGAGATTACTGTATTTAGTTAGCATTTAATATTTATAGTAGGAATCTAGCACTAGGGACCATATAGTCATTATAACAATTTTGTAAGGATTTAATAAATATTTATTTATCTTAAATTAATTTATTAATTAGTGCTAGAAATGTCAGTTAGAGGGGTGAAGTGCTTCACCTGTGAGATGTGGGAGATCTGTGACATTCCAGCGTTCCGGACGACTATATCTGCTGGAAGTGTACCCAATTGCAGCTCCTCACAGACCGCATGGATCGGTTGGAGCGGCAACTGGATGCACTTAGGAGCATGCAGGTGGCAGAAAGCATCATAGACAGGAGTTTTAGAGAAGTGGTTACACCCAAGGTGCAGGCAGATAGATGGGTGACTGCTAGAAGGGGCAGGCAGTCAGTGCAGGAATCCTCTGTGGCTATTCCCCTCTCTAACAAATATACCGTTTTGGATACTGTTGGGGGGGGATGGCCTATCAGGGGAAAACAGCAGCAGCCAGAGCAGTGGCACCACGGCTGGCACTGTTGTTCAGCAGGGAGGGACAAAGCGCAGAAGAGCAATAGTTATAGGGGACTCTATAGTCAGGGGCACAGATAGGCGCTTCTGTGGATGTGAAAGAGACTCCAGGATGGTATGTTGCCTCCCTGGTGGCAGGGTCAAGGATGTCTCTGAATGGACAGGGGGCATTCTGAAGGGGGAGGGTGAACAGCCAGAGGTTGTGGTACACATCGGTACCAACGACATAGGCAGGAACAGTGACGATGTCCTGCAGGGGGAGTTTAGGGAGCTAGGTGGTAAGTTAAAAGACAGGACCTCTAGGGTTGTAATCTCGGGATTACTCCCTGTGCCATGTGCCAGTGAGGCTAGAAATAGGAAGATAGTGCAGCTAAACACGTGACTGAACAGCTGGTGTAGAAGGGAGGGTTTCAGATATCTTGATCATTGGGATCTCTTCAGGAACAGGTGGAACCTGTACAAGAAGGACGGGTTGCATCTAAACTGGAGGGGCACAAATATCCTGGCTGCGAGGTTTGCTAGTGTCACTCGGGAGGGTTTAAACTAGTGTGGCAGGGGGGTGGGAACCAGAGCAGTAGGACAGCAAGTGAAATAAATGAAGGGGAACTAATAAATAAGGCCAGTAAGACTAAGAGGAAGAGCAGGCAGGGAAATGTTGCAGAGCACAGCGGGACTGGTGGTCTGAAGTGCATTTGTTTCAATGTGAGAACTATAACAGGTAAGGCAGATGAACTTAGAGCTTGAATTAGTATTTGGAACTATGATGTTGCTATTACAGAGACTTGGTTGAGGAAAGGACAAGATTGGCAGCTAAATGTTCCAGAATTTAGAAGCTTCAGGCGGGATAGAGGGGGATGTAAAAGGGGTGGGGGAGTTGCATTACTTGTTCAGGAGAATATCACAACTGCACTGCGGGAGGACACCTCAGAGGGGTCGTGCAGCGAGGCAATATGGGTGGACCTCAGGAATAGGAAGGGTGCAGTCACGATGGGGATTTTCTACAGGCCTTCCAACAGCCAGCGGGAGGTAGAGGAGCAGATATATAGACAGATTTTGGAAAGATGTAAAGGTAACAGGGTTGTAGTGGTGGCTGATTTTAACTTTTAACTATTGACTGGGACTCACTTAGTGCTAGGGGCTTGGATGGGGCAGAATTTGTAAGGAGTATCATGGAGGGCTTCTTGAAACAATATGTAGATAGTCCAACTAGGGATGGGGCCATACTGGACCTGGTATTGGGGAATGAGCCCGGCCAGGTGGTCGAAGTTTCAGTAGGAGAGCATTTCGGGAACAGTGACCATAATTCCAGAAGTTTTAAGGTACATGTGGATAAGGATAAGAGTAGTCCTCGGGTGAAGGTGCTAAATTGGGGGAAGGTTAATTATAACAATATTAGGCAGGAACTGAAGAATTTAGATTGGGGGCGGCTGTTTGAGGGTAAATCAACATCTGACATGTGGGAGTCCTTCAAATGTCAGTTGATGAGAATCCAGGACCAACATGTTCCTGTCAGGAAGAAGGATAAGTTTGGCAAGTTTCGGGAACCTTGGATAGCGTGTGAGCCTCGTCAAAAAGAAAAAGGAAGCATTCGTAAGGGCTGGAAGGCTCGGAACAGACGAATCCCTTGAGGAATATAAAGACAGTAGGAAGGAACTTAAGCAAGGAGTCAGGCGGGCTAAAAGGGGTCATGAAAAGTCACTGGCAAACAGGATTAAGGATAATCCCAAGGCTTTTTATCCGTATATAAAGAGCAAGAGAGTAACTAGGGAAAGGGTTGGCCCACTCAAGGACAGAGGAGGGAATCTATGTGTGGAGCCAGAGGAAATGGGCGAGGTACTAAATGAGTACTTTGCATCAGTATTCACCAAAGAGAAGGACTTGCTGGATGATGAGCCTAGGGAAGGGAGTGTAGATAGTCTCAGTCATCTCATTATCAAAAAGGAGGAGGTGTTGGGTGTCTTGCAAAGCATTAAGGTAGTTATGTCCCCAGGGCCTGATGGGATCTACCCCAGAATACTAAGGGAGGCAAGGGAAGAAATTGCTGGGGCCTTGACAGAAATCTTTGCGTCCTCATTGGCTACAGGTGAGGTCCCAGAGGACTGGAGAATAGCCAATGTTGTTCCTTTGTTTAAGAAGGCTAGCAAGGATAATCCAGGAAATTATAGGCCGGTGAGCCTTACGTCAGTGGTAGGGAAATTATTGGAGAGGATTCTTCGGGACAGGATTTACTCCCATTTGGAAACAAACAAACTTATTAGCGAGAGGCAGCATGGTTTTGTGAAGGGGAGGTCGTGTCTCACTAATTTGATTGAGTTTTTTGAGGAAGTGACAAAGATGATTGATGAAGGAAGGGCAGTGGATGTTATCTATATGGACTTCAGTAAAGCCTTTGACAAGGTCCCTCATGGCAGACTGGTACAAAAGGTGAAGTCGCACAGGATCAGAGGTGAGCTGGCAAGATGGATACAGAACTGGCTCAGTCATAGAAGACAGAGGGTAGCAGTGGAAGGGTGCTTTTCTGAATGGAGGGATGTGACTAGTGGTGTTCCGCAGGGATCAGTGCTGGGACCTTTGCTGTTTGTAGTATATATAAATGATTTGGTGGAAAATGTAGCTGGTCTGATTAGTAAGTTTGCGGACGACACAAAGGTTGGTGGAGTTGCGGATAGTGATGAGGATTGTCAGCAGGATATAGATCGGTTGGAGACTTGGGCGGAGAAATGGCAGATGGTGTTTAATCCGGACAAATGTGAGGTAATGCATTTTGGAAGGTCTAATGCAGGTGGGAGGTATACAGTAAATGGCAGAACCCTTAGGAGTATTGACAGGCAGAGAGATCTGGGCGTACAGGTCCACAGGTCACTGAAAGTGGCAAAGCAGGTGGATAAGGTGGTCAATAAGGCATACGGCATGCTTGCCTTCATTGGTCAGGGCATAGAGTATAAAAATTGGCAAGTCATGTTGCAGCTGTGCAGAACCTTAGTTCGGCCACACTTAGAATATTGCGTGCAATTCTGGTGGCCACACTACCAGAAGGACGTGGAGGCTTTGGAGAGGGTACAGAAGAGGTTTACCAGGATGTTGCCTGGTCTGGAGGGCATTAGCTATGAGGAGAGGTTGGATAAACTCGGATTGTTTTCACTGGAACGACGGAGGTGGAGGGGCGACACGATAGAGGTTGACAAAGTTATGAGCGGCATGGACAGAGTGGATAGTCAGAAGCTTTTTCCCAGGGTGGAAGAGTCAGTTACTAGGGGACATAGATTTAAGGTGAGTGGGCAAAGTTTAGAGGGGATGTGCGAGGCAAGTTCTTTACACAGAGGGTGGTGAGTGCCTGGAACTTGCTGCCGGGGGAGGTGGTGGAAGCAGGTACGATAGCGACGTTTAAGAGGCATCTTGACAAATACATGAATAGGATGGGAATAGAGGGATATGGTCCCCGGAAGTACAGAAGGTGTTCGTTTAGGCAGGCATCAAGATCGGCGCAAGCCTGGAGGGCCGAATGGCCTGTTCCTGTACTGTTCTGTTCTTTGTTCTATATAGTTTACTGATAACTAAAAGAGTAATTTTTTTTGCATTAATTAGGGCTGAACCCAGGTCCCAAAAATGAAAAGGCCTTGTGCTAACTCACTGTGAGAACCAGATCCTAATTACAGAACTTTTCCGATTGATTTCTCAGAGGGCTTCAATATCTTTTTACAGTTATGCAAATATTTTTGTACTGGACAAAAATAAATGGTGGGATACGTTTGTTGAAACACTCTGAATTTGACTTTTTCAAGAGGCTGCTTTCTTTTCAGGGCTTGAGTGCAGGCATGACACTGAATCTATTTCATCTCAGCATCTGTGCTCACATTCTTGAATAGTGACATGTGCCAGGTTGCGAGAGGATAGTGTTTGTCCCAAACAGCCAGCTTCTAACCCAATACTGGTATGGTAGGAGTTGAGGACTGTGCAGGATGATAGGATCATGGACCTATCATAGTCCTGCATGATGCACTGTATCTTTTTGTATACAAAATGGGTGTTCAGTGAGTGAAATCCCTTCCGGCTCACACAGTCCAGGACTCTTCTATTGGAGTTGTGTATGTGTAATCAATCATGCCGAGCATTTGGGGGAAGTCCGTAACCTAAGCATATAATCTGTGCATGACTCCTCCCTTACCCAGTATGTAAAAAGCCCAACAAGGGAGGGAACACTGCTGGATCCAGTAATGGGAAATAAACCAGAACAGATAAGAGAAATCGACATAGGGGAACATCTAGGCAATAGTGATCGCAACATGATAAGTGTTAAGATAAAGATTGAGAAGGACATAAGTAAGACAAAGACCTATGTAATACATTGGGAAAGGAACTGATTTTAAGGACAGTGGAATGTAACTAAAGGAAATAAACTGGAAATAATTATTGACAAATAAAGAAATAGAACAGCAGTGGGAAATATTTAAAATGATTAAAGACTCCAGAAGAAATATATCCCACTAATAACCAAGAATAAACCAACCATTAATGTCCCATCATGGATGAATAAAGAAATAAGGACAAAATCAAAACTAAAGAAAAAGGCATACACTAAGTACATAGAGAACAAAGGAGAGAATGACAAAAAGGAATACGTAAAGGTAAGTAAAGAAGTCAAATAAGCAATTAGGAAAGCAAAGAGAAGCTATAAAACTAAATTGATTGATTTATCAGAAGACAACAACTTTTTACAGTTATGCAAATGTTTTCAATTACTGGACAAATAAAAAAACGTATGGTTGGATAAAGTTGTTGAAACATTCTGGATTTGCCTTTTTCAAGAGGCTGTTTGCACAAATCAGGGCTTGAGCAGAGGCATGGCACTGATTTTACTTCATCTCAACATCTGTGCTCACTTTCCTGAAAGGTGACATGACACAGGTTTGGAGAGGTTTGAAGGAATATAAAAAGAAATGGTAAAATATTCTATAGACATATAAATAACAGAAATCAGGATAAGGATAGGGCCACTAAGGGATACACACAATGTCAGAAAAATGGCAGAACTATTAAATAATTATTTTGGGCAGAATTTTATGCACCCCCCCCCCAAAGAGCGGGAAGGTGGGGGAGGCTTAAAATGGAGTGGGTGGCTCGGGGGACCCTTCCCTAGCCGTTCCCGCCTCCACCGCCACTTTACATAGGGTGGAGGTGGCAAAACATGGTCTGCCGGCCCCAGGCCAATCAAGTCCCTTAAGTGGCCAGTTAACAGGAATTTTACCCTTGACCGGTCAAGCGGCCCAGGCCTGAGAAAAGCTGCCTGATGAAAACAGGCGGCTTTCTGACGGCCTGAGGGGGCGGGTCCCTCATGATCAGGCACCTTGTGCCCCACGGAGGGCCCCCCGATGCCCCACCCACCCCCAACACGCGTCCCGTCCCCCCAATTGACCACCCTTGTCTCGCTGAGGCCCAACCGATCACCCCCGGTGAGGCCCCAAAAACTTACCTTCATTCCGGAGCTATCCTTCATCTTCTTTCCGATAGCTGGGTTGCAGTCCCAGCAGTGGCCACCGCTCCCGGTGGTGCTGCTGGGACGAAGAGCTGCTGACCTCAATGAGGTGGAAGTCCCGCCTCAGAGCAATTAAACGCCTGGGGACCGTAAAATGCGGTCCGGATCCCCAGGCCAGGCGGAGGCGGGTTCGCCACCAACTTTTCAGTTGGTGGGCAGCTCCTGTCGCCGAGGGTAAAATTCCAGCCCTTGTCTCTTTTTTTTATTCCTTTGTGGGATGTGGACGTTGCCAGCATTTATTGCCCATCCCTAATTGCCCTTGAACTGAGTGGCTTGCTAGGCCATTTCGGAGGATGGCAGATCTCCTTCCCTAAAGGGCATTAGTGAACTAGATGGGTTTTTACAACAATCATTTCATAGTCACCATTAGACTAGCTTTTTCCTTTAAATTCCAGATTTATTAATTGAATTCAAATTTCACCATCTGACGTGGTGGGATTCAAACCCATGTACCCAGATTATTAGCCTGGGCTCTGGATTATTGGCCCAGTGACGTTACCAGTATGCCACCGTCTCCCCGTTGTTTACCAGCGAGACTAACATGGTGGCGATAACATTAGAAGAGATAAAAACGATACAAAGACACTTAGGATAGAAAAGAGGGAGATAATTGATAAACTAATCAAACAGAGAGAGGGTAAAACCTGATCCAGATGGATTGCACCTGTGCCTATTAAAATAAGTTAGGGAAAAGAAAGCAGATGCACTATTAAATAGATACAAAATTTCATTCAAAAAGGCAATAATGTTAGAGGACTGGTGGATAGTGAATGTGATTCCTAGATTTAAAAAGGGAGATAGAACAATTCAGGGAACTGCAGACCTACTAGCTAAACAATGGTGGTAGGCAAGATAGTAGAATCCTGACTAAAGAAGAAAATAGCAAACCAACTAGAAACCAAAAATACAAAGAAAATGAATAGTTAGCATGGGTTTCAAAAGGGAAGGTGTGTGATCAATCTTACTGAATTCTTTGAAGAAGTAACAGAAAGGGTAGATAAGGGTAATTTAGTAGATACGATATATTTAGATTTCCAGAAGGTCTTAAATAAGGTACTACATAATCACTGTTGTAATGTCAGAAACATGGTAGTCAATTTTCACACAGCAAAGTCCAACAAACAGTAATATGATAATGATCAGATAATCTACTTGTTTTAATGATGTTGATTAACCTATAAGAATCCCTGATTCCAAGTGGCAACATGTGGTTTCTGTGCAAAATGAGAAGATGAGATGGTGACCCAATTATCAGTGCCAGAGCACTCATCTTTTAGAGGTGAAATGGATGTTCAGAAGTTCAAAATAGAACAAGCAAATTCAATCTAAATCTGACTAACATAAGTCAGATTTTGCACTGCAGTTAGTTTCTCATTTTTATAATTTTTAATGTAAAGTTGATACAGTTCACGTGAATATTTAACATGGCGATCCTAGTAGCATGTCAGATCTATCCTCAAGGTTTTGAACATACAAACATATGAACATCGATACAAATTCAGCCCCTTCTCCATTCAATAAGATCATGGCTGATCTGTTTGTGTCTCCAATTCCACACTCCCATCTACCCCCGATAACCGTTGATTCCCTTGCCTAAGAAGAATCTATCTACTCTGCCTTAAAAAATATTCAAAGACCCCGCCTCCACCACCTTCTGAGGCAGAAAGTTCCAAAGTCGCACAACCCTCTGAGAAAAAAAAATTCCCCTCATCTCTGTCCTAAAAGAGTGACCCCTAATTTTAAAACAGTGCCTCCTAGTTCTGGACTCACCCACAAGAGGAAACATCCTTTCCACATCCACCTTATCAAGACCGTTCATGATCTTATATACATAAATCAATCACATTGAAACATAAGGAAAAGATAAACAAAGATTTTAAATGATCAATTAGGTATCATTTGTATATTTGTTCTAAATGATATGAATAACAGAGGAATCATATTTCAAAAGGGCAAGATTCTTTGAATTGTGAGGAAAAGGCCTTGACTTACCTAATCATTTTTGTTAATTAGTTCAAACAGCTACAGTTGCCTAAAGCAGTATTACAGAAACACAATGATTTCCCCTTCAAGTTTATTAAAGGAATAATTTTACAATTTTCAGTTAACCATGTTAGTATCACCATACATTACTCTTCATGCTCCTGTACTTCGTACTGAATCCAACTGACTGATAACAAATGCCCATAAACTGCAGACAATTTATTCAGTATTGCTAAAAGTGGAGTTTCCCAATAATTCAGTTGGTTAAGGCAGTGAGAAGGTGATCCACAGGCTGGGTAGGTCTCAGGTTTATCCAGTCCTCTCTGGGTTAGCTGATGTCAGCAAGGTTATAATGTACTGCAGTTCATCTTGTTGTGGGATGACCTCAAGAGCAGATCACCTTAGGAAGCTGTAAGTGAAGGTCGCCGGAAGAAGTAATGTCAATCACACATAACCAGGGAGCTGTGGGTATAGCCCCTCAGAATGAGATGTGTTTAAATGTGGCTCGTGCAGTAATTGTTTGTATATATATATATATATGTTATAATAAAAAAAACATGTTTTCTTTGGATATTACTTGGAGTCCTGTGAGTTTTACAATAGTTCACACACCAAAGGAACAATCAATAGTACAAATCTCAGTATCCCCGAGTTGGGGAAAGGGTGGATATACACTTCTTTGGATGTTGAGTAACAAGAGCATTGCGCTCAACTTCATTGCTATCCATTGTAGGATAGCCTTCCAATGCTTACTTATAGAGAAAGGTGATGGTGAGGTACCAGAGGGTTACTGCCTCCTTACCTAACTATAGCTCCACAAGGAAAGTGTTAGCGCCTTTCAGAAAGGAGAGGGGAGAAAACTGGAAAATAAGGGGGAAAAAAGAGGATTTTGGGCACTTTTTTCAAAGCATCAAATGCCTTGAAAATTGTTGCTTTTATTGTATGTTGTGTTCACATCCCTTCCTGCCCCTCCCTATCTCGGTAACCTCCTCCAGCCCTATAATCATCCGAGATCTCTGTGCTCCTACAATTCTGGTCTCCTGCGCATTCCCAATTTTCATTGCTCCATCATTGACGGCCAGCCTTCAGCTGGAATTCCCTCCCTAAACCTCTCCCTTCACCCGTCTCTCTCTCTCCTCATTTAAGTTGCTCCTTAAAACCGACCTCTTTGAACAAGCTTTTGGGCATCTGTCCTAACCTTACTTTATGTGGCTTGATATCAAATTTTCTCTGATAGTTCTACTATGAAACACCTTGAAACATTATCATCATGTTTAAGACACTACATAAATGCAAATTGTTGTAATTGCATAATTTTTAGTGAGCAACTCCACTGCATGGTACTGAGACCCATGGGCCATAAATGTTCCAAATGCAATTCTGAATTTGCTGATCTCAGCCGAGAAATCTTTAGGGCACTCCAAATGACATCAGTTTCAATGTTCCCAGTATATCCAGCAGCCCATGCTAAAAAGTATGCATGCGCATGTTGGGGCAAAACAAAATTAAGCTTGGTGTGATGTTCCTATGTTAAAACAGCCAGCCGTAGTACACCATATTGATTTATACTAGAAAAATGGCCACTTGGATGAGATGAATGTCATATCACCAATAATCAGAGCGTTCAGAAGATGAGGGGAGAAATTTTAATAAAACACAAATAGGTGCATTAATTTTCTGTGGCGAACTGAAAAGCCATAATAACACTCAACAAAAGAATGAAAACATGTAGATTGCAAAGAAGAATCTTACCATTACGTAACCAGTATTGAGGGTTATTTTCCATAAAGTGGAAGAATAGAATATAAACCGAGAAAGGAATCAAAAATGACAATTACAATATCGAAGAAATAAAGGACTGGATTTTATAAGCTCACCGCCAAGCAAAGATGGCGGCCCACCCGCACACCTCACGCCAAAAAGCCGCCGTGATTCCAAGCTCATTTAAATAGCCAGGGTGGGGTGCACCACCTCCCTCCCCAACCCCGATCATGTGGAGGGGGAGGGAAGTCCGTCGCCAGCAATGGCGTCAGCTGCCTGTGCGCAGGCGCTGACGCCACTTTTAAAGGGCTGTAAGCCCTACCAACTTATTTAAATATTTAAAGATAGAATGAATTAAATTAAGTAAAAACATTTCTTTTGCCCCTCACCCATCATCCAAATAACAATTACATTAATCATTTGCCCTTCCCCCCCAAAGAAACACCTTTACCATCTGACCTCCCCCGCCCCTACCCACATCCCCTACACCCATGAGGTTAATTTGACCCCGTTTTTCCCCACTAAAGCCTGGCTACCAGACCCGAACCTGACTAGACCCGACCATAGGTGTCGGGGTCAGGTCCCAAGTCCAGCATTCGGCCTCTGGCTGGGCCGGGCTGCACAGTGCTGCTTCCGGGAACTCACGGGATCAGGCCAACCCGTGATTCCCCACAGCTTCATCTGCAGGAATAGCCTTCTGATGGAACAGATGAACGATATTCGTGTTGGGTCGGGTTGGGCGCAAAAAATATATTACAAGACTCGGGCCTGGGTCGGATTTCAATTTTATACTCGAGCAGGCTTTTATCCCCCACCCTCCCGCACTGATAAACCTACCTCCTCCCC
This sequence comes from Heterodontus francisci, assembly GCF_036365525.1. Lineage (NCBI taxonomy): Eukaryota > Metazoa > Chordata > Chondrichthyes > Heterodontiformes > Heterodontidae > Heterodontus > Heterodontus francisci. The sequence goes on from NC_090376.1 coordinate 138,622,455, forward strand.
CTCTCCCCACCAGCGTTGCGCCTTGATTCCCCGGCTGAGGATCCAAAGACGCGGGAATACCGGCCACCTGGCCGAAGATCACAGCAGGACATCAGGAGGTGATGTTCGTTTATTTATATTAATTATTTTAACTGATTTAAATATTCAAATTGTGGTCCCGTTAGGTCAGAGGCAGGGAGGGCGCCACGGTGCCTCACCGCCACCGGGAGGATCGGGTCAGGCCCTGCCAGTGTCAAGGTCTGTGGCAGGCCTCATCCAGACCATCTTCAGGCCCCGCCCCGCCCCCCCGCCCCCGGCCACGGATCGTGATGTCAAGGGCTTCTTAAAATCCAAACCTTTGTCTTCAACAGTTGTTCATCAATGCTGCATCCACAACATCTATAGAATAAAGCATCAATGGGTATTTATGAAAGTTATTCAACTTATCAATCCCATTCTTTCTACAAGCCACACACACTGCATTATATTATTTTCTCTACCCAGCTCATTTAATCTCCTGATGGAAATTTCTGTGTAAATATTTTCTGATCCCAAAACGTAATTACATAAAACCAGCATATTCATCCACTTTCACCACTCATTGCTGAGCCTCTGGGTTGCTATATCTATAGACATTACACTGACCTCAATTCATCCAAACAGGAGCCATTTTTTTGTGTCCCATTAAGTATCCGATCATCTCAGTCCATAATGATCCCTATAACCCTGATCAATATACCAATCTACATAATTAAAGGACTTAATTCTAAGTCAGGAAGTGCTGGTAACACAGGATAGATATGCCAGCATCTTAGAGGAAGGTAGGAACAGGCTGCTTCTTAGGGTGGGGACCTGCAGGCCATGTTGGTCTAGTTTATTTTCCTTCTCGCAGGCTCCTGCAGCCTGCTATGCCAATTATTCATGCTTCCTTCTCTACTTCCCACTACCCTAGCGTGCCCACTTCTGAGTTAGAAGGCGCAAGGTTCAAGTCTTGCTCCATATAGCCCCAATGAGTAGAAAATGGACCTCTGGTTCTGAATGCTAGGTTGATATCTGTAAGAGACTCATGTTCATTGGGTGTGAGTCCTCATCATATGGGTTGTGGAAGTCCATAAAATTCTTTTGCTGCTTAAGACGAGCTATCGTATTGGCTGGTAGAAAGATAATCACAGCCTGTCAGACTGTTAATTAGCCTGTGAATCCTTCCAATACTTCATGATATTCTCCAAGGTAAAATTGTGATGATATGAAAATAAAAATCACATCCCAGCTAGTCACAGGTTTTTCTGTCTTTTGAATGTCTTTAATTTCTCTCATTATGTCACTATTAATAATATTAATATTACTAGCCATTAACTACTGTTCTGTTTTACACATATGCATCTGGTCAGTCATTAGATTTCTTTGTGTGCTCTTTTTCCCTTTTGTTCCCTATTTTGTTCCTTTCTAAATGCTGTTCATCTATGTTATCTTCCAGTTCTAATGAAGGGTTGACCTGATATGTTAATTTGCCTGTTCTCTCTGCAGATGTGCTAAATAGGGCCATTTCTCAAAAACCAATGGATTCCCAGTGCATTAAGCCAAGACTGATTGATTTTTACTCAATGGGAACAATTTGATAAATAGGACAATTTAATTTCAACCATGGTGTCCCAATTAATAGGCTTTTGCTATCACTGTGTTCTGAAAATGATGATACTGTGAACAGACAAGAATAGTCAAATCTATCCCCGCTTCATTATAAAAATCAGAACATCACTAATTTCCTAATTGGTAATGAAATGTCTAATTAGCAAAGGCACCTAATTATCTGAAGGAATTCTACTTTTCTGGAAAATCTCTATTCCAGTGTTAGAATAGGCTTTCATCACAAGCTTTGAAAATCTGCTAACCTTCTCTGACCCTTAAGGAAATCTTGGACTCTTAAGAATTTTGTCCAGAAGAAATTAAAAAGTCAGCTGATCTTTCAAAATTTCCTTCAGTTTTACAATTTTTGTCATTAAACCAGTGCTGTTGGTTGATTGGAAGACAACATCTTACCTGAATTCAAGTTTTCAATGGAAAAACATAGTTTTTAAAAGTAACTCTGGTGCTTTCTGAAAACACTGCAGAGGAAATCAAATCCCCCCTTCCCCCAAACACCCGCCCCACACACACCCCTCTCCTTTCATATACCCGTCCGCCCCCATCCCCCCCACACACCCTCCACACACAAGAACCCCTTTCTCAATACATACCCCCAAACACAGATCCACTCTTGCAAACATACCCACTCCCTCCACACACCTGCTCCACACACACCCTCCCTCACACAATCCCCCTCCCCACACACACACCCTCCACACACACAACCACTCCACACACACCCGCTCCATTCCTTTGTCCAGTTTGCTTTGCAGGAGCAGTAGCAGCAGCAAACATTGTGATGTATCTTAGGAGCAACAGAAGAGAAAATGCGAAGTTAGATAAGAAAAGAACAATTAAGCCCATCTAGCTCATTTTTTCCGGTTGGCTTCACATGCAGCAGTTGCTCAGAATATTTTCCTTAGTCCATATCCTTCTACTCTCTATTAATCAGGAATATCTTTACATCTTTTTTGTGTGCAATGACTCAGTACACATTTTCCGCTTTGGGAAGAAATCTAATTTGAACATTAATTTTAAGTTCTACACAGCTTAAATTTTCTCAGATTATAATAAGGTCCTTTAGGATTCTTCTACCTCCACTGCAATAATTCTTTGATGTCTTTAAAATAATTTAAAAATTGTGGCGTAATACAATGGGCCTTGAAATTACGTTGTGTGAATATTATCAGGCAAATACTTAGCAAGTTTGCGTAAAACTTCTTTGTCTGGAATTTTAATAGAGTCATTAAAACATTTCAATAGCTATTAAAGTAGCAGATGAGGGAATTTCATACAAATGTATTAAATGGTCATACACTAATTTTCACACTGCATAATTTCAAGATCATGATTTTAAAATTAAGTACACAATCTAAGACATATTCCTAACTGTAAAGAAAAATTCTTTACAATATAATATTAGAAAAGAATTACTCTTAGTTCCACTGATGTTCCATTAGATAACTGGTGTGTCAGGTGCAGTATAGAGCCATACTGAACAGGAGTGCCTCAGAATTTAATCCCTGATCTGTGCTTGTTTGCTGATCTCAACTGGGGTAGGTGTAGCAGTAATAAATTGGCCTAAGAACCACAGTTTGGCGAAAGATAAAATCAACCAGGATTGCTCCAAGGCCAGTTGCCAGTGGATCCTGCTGGAAAACGAGAGCATGGATGTCAGTTGATGAAATGACGGAGCTCAATTCTGATGCACCCCATGGTCAAACAGCTTACAGACAAGTGTCGAAACTCATAAAAGAGATGACTTTAGATAATTACTGTAGGGTTGGTTGCCAGTGCTTGTAAAACCCTACTATTTCACTAGTCAGAATTTTTTGACATTACCATTTAGCTGTTTTACATTAATGAAGTACTAAATAAAGATTGTAAGATGGATGCTTGACTGACTTCTCTAAAACAAAGGATGTAATTCAAGTCTGCTTGTTTATAAATTCTGAGGATTGCAATCCAGGTTGTTTTTAAAACAAAGAAGGGATTTTATGAGCTGAGGGACCATTTACTGCCAATAGATTCTATTAACAAGGTACCTGTTGCCAAGACTGCCAGCACTTTGCACTGTCAGTCCAATGTGCTGACCACTTAAGTGACATTGTTGTTCACAGATCAATGCAAAACCAGATGATCATTACTTTTACATCCCGTGTAGAGCCTTCGATGCTTACAGTCAGCTTTGTGCATCACGGATGCTACTAGTTGCTGCAGTCAAGGAAAAATACCATGGTTACTCCAGAACATTTTGGAAAATTTCAGGGTCTCCTAAAGTTTAAACAGCTGCAAAACATTCAAATAAAATGGTGATTGATAAATATTTAACACTATGCATAAGTGTGACCAAAGCTCTTCATACAGATGAGAATTCTGCTCTGATGAAGGCTAAATAACTAAATCAGTCTTCAGATTAAACCAGTCATTTTAATGTTGAAAAATTTTACCATTATAAAACTCTAAAATAATCCTATTAAATGTCCTCTAAGTGCCACCTCCGTAGTAGTTTCTGTTTTATTATGTTACATAACGATGACTTGAACAGAATAATTTACATCATATCACTGATGCAGCTTGAGCAATTGAGTGACATTAATTGGTCATGCTTAAGTGTACTTTATATATTTATTCCCAAAATTAAAAAAAAAATTCCATTGGCCATTTTAACTCCTTTACCACGGTACAAAACATAGTAACTACTCTGAAATTTAGATGGAAATAGGCATTAGCAAATATAAAATAACACCCAAAAACATGGAAAAATTCATAATAAAAATAAATAGTTACTAACCATGCACAAACAAATATGGCCTAAAACAAGATGAGCTTGCAGCTTACACCTTATCTAAGCAATAATAGCACAAACTGCACAATTTATAATCACAGCAAAAATAAACAGGGAAGGTCATTGTGATCGATACTGGATACATGACTTCATAGAATACAATTAGTACTCATGAATGGAGCATAGTAATAGCTATTTCCTCCAGCTATGAGGTGTATCCCTGTGGTGTTGAGTTCATGCATGACATGCATCACTTGTTTCTAATTAGACAGTTCTGTACAATACATTCATGCGTTCGTGCAACTTTACAACTGTAAAACCTAAATGCTGTAATCTACTTCCCCTTTTTTTGTATTCTTTTTACAATTTTCCCATATCTCCAAGCGACAACAAATCTTCTTTATATTTTTTATACAACCGATTAATTGTCATTTACATTCGGAATATCAACATGAAAAAAGCACTGAAAAGCACAACATTACCGCTTGTGCTTTCTTCCGAAATGCATGTATGTTTCACAGCGGGAGAAAAATGATTAGTTCTAAAAGTTATATGCACTTCCTTAGCGTGTGAACTTTCTATTTTCATTAGAAAGCTGAATTCAACATTCTGTTGCAGAATTTTAGCAGAAGCCTATAGTATCATTATTTACATCAGGAGCTTAACCATCAATGTCAAGTCCTCATCTCTGGACAATGTGCTGTTAAGTCACACACTACATTTTCAGCATTTCATTTCATGAAGCCTAGTCTGAAAGGGAGTGTGTAACACAATCGTATACCCTGTGAGGTCCCTCTGCATGGTAAGGCCCATTGTGCCAGTAAGAATCACACACTGTTTGCAAGGAGTTAATTTCTGAAGCAGAGGAGTTGGTATCTCTTTTTCTCGATCTCTTACGATTTCTCAGGATAAACACCAGCATGCCAACAACCGTAAAGGCAGATGTAACAAAGACAAGTAAAAGGCCAGGTACCAGCACCGAAATAGAAACTCTGCTGGTCTCCAAATAGGGATTCACATGAGTCCCTGTCTCTGCTGATATGGTAATGTTACTCGATGAGGAAAATGTTAGATGGATTTTTGCATACAACTCCGGGCACATCAGCTCATTGCTTATAGATTTAATATCTCTGTCCCAAAATTGTTCAGGAGATGCACATTTTAATTCACTCACAACAACATCAGTGCCCATCCTCTCAACCCACTGCTTGAAAGCTATGATGTTACATGAACAATCCCATGGATTTCCATGAAGGTCGATCTGCACAACTGAAGTTAGCTGATTCAAAACACCAGTGACTGGGAGATACATAAAATAATTGGTGTGCAAACTTAGCTTGGAGAGGGAGACAGAAGAAAACACATCAACAGGCAAAGACTTCAACAGATTGTTATGTAAAAACAATTCTCTCAAATTTGGCATCCAGTTAAATGTTCCTGGTAGGATCAACTGAATTAAATTGAACTCCAAATTCAGGTACTCTGTATTTTGCAACCCTACAAACATATCAGGGATGAGAGTTTCCAAGTTATTATTATCCAGATACAGCCAACGCAAATCAGTGAGGTTATGGAAAGTGTTGTTTTCTATTAACTTTATGGCATTATTTCCCAAATCCAACAAAGTCAAACTGTTGTAGTCCAGGAAATGAGTTTTCCTTATGACTTCTATATTGTTCTGTCTTAGGAACAGTTCCTGTGCTTTTACTGGTTTGGGCTGGAGGTCAGCCATACTTTCAAGCTTGCTGCCCCTGCAGTTAACCTCAAGACCTGTTTCAGGGCTATTGATAGAACAGCTACAAGCTTTTGGGCATCCAGCTAATAAAAGGGGATTACTACTGCCATTCGGTACAACAGCATTGGCCGAAGGTCTTGTCCTCAGTTGCCAGTTTCCGCGTGGCTTTTGACCTCTTGTGTTTACTGATGCTGAAGTTGGTGATCTGGGATGCTGAACGGCAGGAGTTGGAGGCAGCCCAGAAGCCCCTTGAGCAGGTGGAGCAACAAGACTTAAATCATTATCAATCTTCCAAGGGCATAAATCGTATTCGGATGTTTCATTTAGGTCGTTTCCTTGTAATCGCAAGGGTGCCTCACAAACTACTCTTCCAATCAAGGCTGAATGAGAGATGTGTTCCAGCCATTCTTGAAGGGAAAAACAATATATATTGGAGATGGTCCTGATATTTTGTTATAATAACCATTGTTTGCTACTGCCACATTGTTAAAATATATATTACAAAAATATCTTGTCAAGATTATTGTGCAAAGTATTAACATAGTAAGTATTTATATTAAATTCCAAAATCAGTTTTGATTATAATCAGCACAATTTCATCCAGTTAAAATTTGCTGATGCAACAGATTGAAAGCATTTGGAACCAGCAACATTTCATCACTCCGACTTTCAATTTTACCAACTCTTTGATGACAAACAGCAAAAGTAACAAACCATGAAATTAAAACTATCATGGGGGATATGTAGAATACTACAGGAAAATGACTGATAAAACCATAAGACTAAATCTTGAGAATTTGTGCTCTTTGGTGCTGCTGCTACAAGAGACATCATCAAGGAGGTACACAACTGGAACTCCTGAATATTATGAGCTGGAGCTGAATCTCAACTCACCGCGCCTCCTTTTTGCCTCTCAAGCTATTCTGAATTAAAACTATGTGGGTTAGTTCTGTTCTGTGCAGAGAACTCATATTCTTCAGGCTTGGCACAGATTGTCAGAACTTAATGTACCCCCTTATAGCTGCCATCTATGAATACAGACAAACCAGTGCTATTTATTTTGCTTGGAGCAGCTTTCATTTCAAGCACCGTTTTACCCAACTACGCCATCTAGCGTTCATAATTAGTTATTATTATTATTAGCCCTTTTCTCACCCCCTTCAATTCCAATGTTAGTCTTTCCACCTCACCTTTAAGGGGCAGCAGATCACAAGTGCAGTCCCAGGGGTTGTCCTCCAGCAGGATCTCAGCCACCCCGGGGATCAGTTCCAAAATCCCTTCGTAAGGCAGCGTTTTGAGCCTGTTTCCCCGCAGATCGAGATGTGTGATGGGCACATTCTGGAAGAGATCAGGCGGTAGGGAAGTGATGAGGTTGTCATTTAAAATCAGAACCTCCAGCTCGTTGAGATCCCTGAAAGCCCCGGGGTCGATGTCCCTGAGCAGGTTGAAATCCGCCTGCAGGTACTCCATATCATCCAGCCCCAGAAACGTGTGCCTCCTAAAGCCTTTAATCTTGTTGTTGTTGATGTGCAGCCGTTTCACCAACTGCAGCCCGAGGAAAGCCCCCGGGATGATGTCGTGCAAGCCGTTGTTTTCCAGGTGCAAAGTGACCGCGTTGTAAAAGTTGGCGAACTCGTTGGGGAAGAGTTTGGACAGCGAGTTGCTGTGCAGGAAGAGTTGATAGAAGCGGGAGGTGGGCGCACTGAAATGCTGCAGGTTGGAGATGCCTCTCCTCTCGCAGTCGATATGCAGAACGCCTTCCACCTCGGTGCAGGAGCAGAGCTCCTCGCAAAGGTCCGTCGTCGGATTGCCCCAAGCCAAGCCCAGAATGATATGCAGCAGCACAAAGCACGGCAGCATTTTCAGGCAGTAACATTTGCCTCCCATTTCATGCCTTTGAATTGCTTTCAGCTAAATTGCAAAACGAAAGATTTGCTGCAACAGCTTCGAGCCCGAAAAGTCTTTTAACAGTTGCTTAATGTCAATCCAGACAGAAGTGTGTCGCTGCGTAGCACCAGAAGAAAGGCAACACTATGCGAAGCCCTGGTAGTTTTCTAAGAAGAATAGGCATTGCAAAAAATTGCAAACATTAAGCAAGTACAGAAACAGGCATTACAATCCGTTATGATCACACCGCTCTCTTGCTTCCTCGCCCGCCGTCCCCCGCAGACAATACATATATAATCCAGATTCACTCAGTTGCACTTGGCACCTGATCCCATGTCCCAGGCTGGCTGCTGAGCACAACGTGCTGGAGAGAGGAATTCTGCAATCTCTGCATATTCCGCCAGCCTCTTTGCCTCCTTTCTCTTTTTTGGAGGGGTAGTGCTGCTCAGCTGCTCTGATGGTTCCAGTTTGCTGCCCGCTCGAAGAACTAACACCCTCTGCTGAGCCGGTGCGAGCAGAATTCCCGTCTGATCAGGGAATCGGTGGAAGAAAAATCAATTCGCACAACCCAGCCAAATGTTTGGCATCAAAGCTGTCGATCCGTTTATCAGCCTCAACAGATTTTACTTGGAGCAAAATTATTTCCCCCACCTTCTCCTTTCTGTCCGATATCTCTGCTGGCAAAGTAGATTTTGACGATGTGTTATTTTATCCAGAGCTTGGATTCAATTACAGAGACAACGCGTCAACTGAATATCAGTAAGGGGTAATTATATCTCTCGCTATTTCTGTTCAATGCAGAAAACTCATTATTTTCCCTCCTCTCTCTGAGCAGTGCATCTCTCTCGGACACTTCAGCAATGGTCTGGATCAGAAGGGAGTGTTTGGTTAAAAGGCTACCAGAGAGACTGTTAACATAGGTCTTACACGTATGATTGTCGGGCTATGTTATGTGCGTATGTACATTGAGTATTAGGTTCAATGCATGCACGCAGCTGTGTATTCCTTACGTACAGCACCCAGGCGTGTGTCAGTCCATACATAAACCGGACGCCCCCACGCTAAAAAAAACGAATGACACTATTTTAGCAACTTTTCTTTGTAAGTGGGTTGCAATTCAGCTAACTTCACTTTGCAATATCAGGATTTGAAATGAATGCCAACTGACAAGTCCGGTGTTTGAGAAAATCGCAGTGCAATGGTTAAACCCGGCAGCATTCGCCTGTAATCTACTGAACAAAAGCCCCAATTGTGTTTTATGTCGTGGCCACACTGAGCAGGGCGCTCTCGCAGTTGGGCTGCGGGACACAGCTGATGTTCAGTTTGATTTTTTTTTCTGTCTGTTGGTTCTTGCATGATTTCCCTTCGCCTGTGCTTTAAAAGCTGAATTAGCCGTTGTGTAACCAGATGCATTGATTTAACTCAATTTTAGCAAATAGCTGCCGCATTTCATTGTATCTTGAACAGTAAAAGATTGTGAAAATGACGGGAAAACAGCGCCGAACCAACTATTGTAACGTTATAATAAACATTGAGTACACAACCATCTGATAGCTTTCTATTCTGGTGCAATTTGCAATGTGAACGAGAAGAGCAAATAGTAATTAACTTATCCGCCCCCCCCCCCCCAAGTTAAATTGGATCTATCGAATACTGTCATTTTTAGTGCTCTCCAGTTCTACTATTATAATCTTTGAAACCTGAGGGAAAAGTGACATTGCTTCTTATTACCATTTTTTATATCATTGTGTCAACATTTAATCAGATCGGGAATCTTCATGATAGAATAGAGACTGCCATGAATGATTCCGATTGCAGAGCCAAAAGTGGAACGCGAAGATAATATTTAATAATCCAAACTGCGTCTTGCAGAAGGCGTTTATACGAATACTATTTCTGATGTTCAGTTACTGTCTATGCAGGATTGAAAATATATTGTTTGCTGAAAATTAATGCCTGCACATGATATTTCAGTAGAACTGCTCAGTGCATAATGTACTATTAGCAGCAAAATAATCAGTAAGAAAAATCCGGCTTTGACATTCCCCTGCAGTGAAGTCACCTGTCAAAAATCAAATCTAATGATTATAATTTTAAAAATACTGCTCTTCTGAAAATCTCCATGGAGTTTCTATTGACAGGAAAAGTTGGACTAATTGATGCAAAATTGTAAAAGCTTGCAAAAAAAAACCCCACAAATAAACATTTGTCCTAACATTAATTTAATTTACTGAAGGTTTAATCAATATATTGACATGTATAAGGAAGTATTGCTTAGGTAGATTATTTATAACTTTGAAGTCCTTCCCAGTTTAGCAAAATATGTTTTGTCTTTCTAATATTACACTTGAGATTTGTTACAAATCCTGCAGATTATTTCACAGATATAGAGAATTCCTGAACTATAATAAAAATAGTAGAGTAAGAATAGATTTTAAAAGACAGAGAGATGCCATAACAGCCTACGCTATGCTGCTGCAGCAACTGCAAAGGCAACCTGAACCAAATGAAGATTGATGACAAACAAGGAAAGTTAATAATGAGAGGGTAGAGGCTGATACAGCACATGCAGTCTGCACAACAGCAATTCATACAGGAAGGAAACTGTCACCTCTGCATTACTCAGCTCTTCGTATTTTTATGTATATAACCCAAACTAAAAAAAAAGAAACCAGCTTAAAGCATTCCCATTCTGTTGTACTTAAAACTAGTCCACTGGTAAATATAGCAAACATTATTAAAATGCAGTTTACTGCAAAAGTCATCATGCTTAATGCAAATGGTTTATTGAATTGGCTCTTGAAGCAGTCTGCTGAAATTAACCATGACTATGGTCTATATTTAACTAATTTCAGAGCTGATGATTTATATCACCAAAGGCAGCTAATGCTATCTTTCAGTTTATTTCACCACATACTGTACACAGATCAGTAAGTATTTGTAAGCTTAATTATTGTCAAACTGCTTCTATTTGAGCTGACTGTGAGTTTCTAAAAAGGCTTAGCTGGGATAGCCTGGCAACTGCAGTATTGGATTTTAGACTGGACACTTACATTTTGATTGCTAGTCTTCACATTTTTATTTAGAGAATTTGAGAGGATCATGGGATGGAGGGATGTAAAAAATCATTGTGTGGTGAAATATGTAGCCCTGCCAATTTGCCCTGTGCAAGAATGCTTCCTGGCGGAAAGGCAAGTGTAGCAACAGTGAGAATGGTATTACCCACTCTCCCAACAAAGAAAGATACTCTGGACAGTAGGGCAATAAGTTGGGAAGAATGGAATGGAGCTTGAAAATAACTTATTATCATGAGTTGATGTAAATTGTTATTCAGTTTCTATCTATTAGAATAAAATATAATGTTTAGAATCTCACAGTTCATTGGAAACCTGCATTAAGATTGCTCACTAGATAAGTGACAGGTATAACATTTTGAAGACAAGGGACTGCTCGGTTGTATTGTTGTCTTCACCCAAAATCGGACAAACCAGCACAAAAGGTTGAGGAATTTCAAGCACAAGTTAAGTCCAGTGCAAATCAATTTTCCGCAATCTTTTCCACTAGTTTAAAAAAATATTGTTTTAGAGGTTGTCCCTGCCCACAAAACTGGCTGCCCTCAAATCAAATTAATGACCATGGTGTGTTTCTGTTAAATGCACCCATTTGTAGGCTTTTGAGGAGGCATTAAAAGTTAAGCTTTTTTTAGGCATGTTTTAAAAGTTTCTGATTGTTTTTGATTTACTAAAGAAAACTGACTACAGTGCACCAAGGTAACTAGTAAATAGTTCTGCATAGTTTTTTAAAGTCATTTTCAGTTTTTAAAATAAGTTTACTCACAGACGGTGAACTAGACACTGATTAAAACTGCTTATTTTTTGTGATAAACCCATTTTTAGCTGTTAATAAAACTGCACTCAAATATATCAAGGAATATTTTTAATGCAAAATTAAGTTCTAAAACGCAACGCAATTGCACTAGTTGATAGAAGATTTTATGTTCACCGATATGCAAATAAGTTTGAATCGAAACTTCAGCAAAATAAATCTTAAATTTTGGGAGATTTTGAGTGCAATTTAGAACCCTATTGCTGATTGCACCCAATGCGGAAACTCTTGGCCATATTGTTTCAATATGCAAGCAGTGGAGAAACCATGCAATATTATTTAGAAATCTTATAATAATGCATCTTAGTTGAAGGGCCAAGGGCCATTGTGCAGAACACCATTAAAGAGACTAGGAGAGCAGTTGAGGTAAATCAAGAAGTAATGCATCTTTTTATTAGTAATGATAATGTATCTTTATTACTGTTACATATGCAGAGCAAAAGTCACAAATCTACAGAAAGATTTATTTAAGGTTGTTTTGTAGATGTGTGCCTTACAGTAGTCCTCATTTTAACACAGAACTCCATCAGAATAGAAGATGCATTATGGTCCATCTGGAAGGTCATATAGTTCAAAACATGCCATACTATTTTATACATATCAATAGATTCTTTCACAAAAAAATCCTTCCCTCTTCAATTTGCTTATATTATTCACCTCAACTCTGGACCATGGCAGCATGCGGCCGGGAGACTGTACATTCCAGCTCATCTGGATAGGCCCCCTCAGTCTCCCACATGAACTTGGCAGGAAGAGGCAACTGGGAATAAAGGAACAGATCCCAGCACTCGAGAAGTGGTTGTGAGGAGGTTTGGGAAGCCCTTGGACCTCATGGTAAGGATAGGGGAAGCCCACAGCAGGGGAGGCCTAAACTTTCCCTATGGGCCCAAGGGAAGCACTGCTCTTGGCCTCATAAGGAAAGCAAAGAATAATGACACTAGCTCTTCTTGCCACTAGGTTGGCCTTAGAGGCTTCTAGTTAAAATTGCAGCTTTACCCCGATGGGGTCATTGACACCAGATGTGCATATCTAAAGAAGAGCCTCAGTAGCTTCCAGTTGGTGTCCTTTGCACCTGCTCAGAGGAGCAAGTTATGATCGGAACCTGTGGGAAGTCAGCAGGATTGGTGTGGGTAAGTTCTACGGATCATTTTAACTGCTCATCAGGTTTCTGCTGGGTGGACAAGGTTAAAATCAGCCCTCAAGTGCGAGTGTACCACCCAAATTACCTGTTTCATGCCTGGTGAAGCTCAGCTACTGTTGCAGGAGTTTAGAACATGGAGGGTTGCTTTCTTTTCCAATCCACATATCATTCCAGAGTAAAATATTGCAGCATGCCTAGTGGAATATGATTCAGGTTCACTGCTGAATGCACTGCCAGCATAACTTGAGGCTAGATGCAGAAGATGATCGCACTTCTTAAGACAGCTGTTAATGTAAGACTACCCAACAGTACCAGTTATCAGCTAAATTTCTGGAATGTTTTTTCTGTCAACCTGTTTCCCATTTACTGCTGGTCCATGCTAAACCCTCTCACAGCCGTACAGTTCTACCACTGTTGACCAAATATATCCTTACTCCAGCAAAGCACATCTTTAAGCTGCTGCATACAATTGAAATCCTTGGCAACCTAACGATGTCAAGGGGCTTCACACGTCTGAGGATTGTAGCACAGCCTGTCTGCATGATACTTAATGACTTATTGATACACAGGGTGAGCTGCAGGTTGAGCACATGTCTGCTAGTGTGCATGTGCTCCTTCAGTTTACAGCATCTAAGGATCACTTCAGTGACAAGATGACATGGAATACAAATGAAAGGACCTGAACTTGAGGAACGTTCAGATATTCTAATTTTTGCACTTTATTGGAAGAGATTATCCTGGACATCCTTGCATAGAAGAGTATGGACAGAATAGGACAAAGCAAGCCATATGTTTTTCTCAAACTCAGATAAGTATGTCTGGTTTCCCATATCAATCACTGACAGTATCATGTAATGCGAGCTCTGCATTATGTATCCTGGGGCCACTACTTTGGTGTTTTCTCCCTTTTCTGTCATTGTCGGACTAGAATAGCAGCCTGTTTGCACTACCAGCAGCCCAGAACTGAACAGCATGCTGCAGCACCCTGCATCTTCAAATGCTTGCAAGAACGATCCTTGGGAATGCAGCGAATGAGCTTAAAACAGTAGCACTAAATAGTTTATAGATGAGAAGGAATTTATGGTGGTGACAGAGCAAGTGTAGAAACCTGCCTCCTGGATGGCTAAGTGCATACCATCAATGACCCTTTGTTCATAAGAAATGTCACAGTCTGTTGAAGTTGGCCAGCAATGTCATCTGCTGTTATGCAGTAGATAAGCAGAAACAGGTGCTGACTGTGTTCCCTGATAGATCAGTTCAATACATACATGAACATCACATTGGCTGATTCTGCAAGTGATCTGTGATTCCCTATGCTGGTTGGAAGGAGATGGAGGCAAAAACATTGAGTATGGTGGCCTTGTCTGTCTCTGTTGGAGATCGGCTAAGTTCCCTTACAAGAGATGACATAGCTGGCTAACTGACTTTGTCTTGTTCTGGAGCCTGCAGAGACAGTTGTCTCAGTCATAGGCAATGTGTGTTAATGTCTGCAGGCATGGCTGGTAGTATCATGGTGAGTATATGGGCATTCCAGCATAAGTATCTGCTGATTTCTCTTGCATGCCTTCTTTAATCCTGTATATGTTAGCATTGAAATACTGCAGTTGGGGCATTTAAAAGCAACCTGTCATCCTGTCATTAATGTGGAATTATCCTACTAACCAGCATGGGTCTCAGCACCATGGAAATAGATAGCCTATTACTCATTCAGCTGGAGTTATAGTTTGTATTGTATTAAAAGAGCTCCTTTTCATGTTCACATTTTTGACCATTTTACTGTTCTGCTGACCTTTGGTAAATATTTCAGGTAGTGGGCTTCCAGGGTTTTTGCAAACAATACTCATCTGTTTGTACATCTGCATAAACATTCAAAAATGTTCTGATGGCGCATAAAAGCAACGGAATTCAATCAAAGAGCAGAAAGTACAAGAAAGATAAATTTCATTAAAAAAAACAGAAAAAGTCACTGAAAAATAAATAATTCAGCATGTCTTTTCCCCTTTAAGAGCTTATCTCTGCAGGGAACTTTTCTTTGTCTCTACTGCATATGAGCAACCTGAGTGCACAGTGCAATCCCATTGCAATCAATGGAAGTTACGTATACTCAGATTTCCATACGTTAGGGCTTATTTAAATATTAAAATAAATTCTCGCACATAATGTGAGCATTAAGATCTCGTGAAAAATTGCATTGGTGGGATTTCTGTGAGGAACTGGCAGGAAGGTGCCATGTTGAATTCAGGTCCCTGCCCATGCATATATTACCAGCAGGATTGAAAAGGCTGTCTGAAAAATTCATCTGCTGTAACAGATTGTTCTTCATCTAAGTATATTTTATCATGACATATTATCGGTTGTATTAGAGAATGGATAACTTATTATAAAATGGATATCAGTGTAGCCATAGATATCATCCTTGTTTTCTCTATCAAGGACACTTCATCTTAAAGTTGAATATAGCTTTCAAATGGGCTTGATGACCATTGCATATATTAAATGTCATAGATCACTGTACAGCGATTGAATAGTTTACTTTTTAAGTAAAGTTTAGCCTTTAAAAAAAAGAGTGCATAACGCAGTACGGAACTGCTGTGCACTAAAGTAACACTGCTTTTTTTTCTGAGCAATTTTCTTGGTATTCGTTTTTCCAGGGTAAGTTATGTCGCTGGATTGTAGCTTACAACGCTTTGTAGACACACAGCATGACACTTTGCAGGAGGAGAAAACTGGCCCTTACTATTTTATTCTTGTCTTCATTTGTTTCTGTGTTATGATCCCAGGAGACCAATTATGAAGCTGCATTGTCAAAGGATGTTGAGCTGTCCACAGCCCTGGCCACATGGTGCCCCCTGGTGCTACCTTCGTAAAGTAGAGAGCTGTTTGGCTTCGAGCATTGTCCTGAATGAAAAAAAACATTCATCCTATAGAAGAAAAAGAAACCAGACTGAAGTCTTTGAACTGGTGGGCAATAACACTGAACACAATTTCTTACATCATAAAAACAATTTCTAGAAACCGAGTCTCATTACACTCATTGTATGGACATAAAACAAGTGCAACAAGACCCAATTTCAGGGACCAATATCCAGAAAACATCCAACCTGAAATTGGGTTAAGCTATTTTTCAGGCCTCCCTGGTGCCCACCTGAAACAGGCATTGGGTCCCTTAAATATGTAAATGAGAGGCCTAATGTCTAGTTTAGGGCCCCTTACAGAAACTTGATTGAAATTAGTGGGGCTGGCAGTAGGCTTATTCGGCTCAGGATTATTAAACAACGATGTGGCAGCCAACCAAAGGTAAAATAATTTAAAAACAAATCTTCTTGTAGATCCAAGTGGGACATGGATTCTTCCCTGTCTCCACAATTGTCCTCAAGGCCCATTCTTGTTGCCTGCCACAACCAGCCCCTCCTGGGGATTGACTTCAGGCCTATCTATGCAGGTGTGGCAAATGGCTTGACAATTGTACTCCACAAATGTACAAAGTTTCTTTGGAGGTGCGAAAGGCCCTGGCCATTCGCGCATAAAATGTTAGCGAGCCAAGGTCCAATATCGTGATGGTCTCGGGCCTCTTGATTGGGGTGTGTGTTTTCTGCAGTGTCAAGTCTGGGCCCAAAGATGTCAAATGCCTGAAACAAATGTCAAATATTTCTGAGTATTTCCTACATAGAACTTGACAGTAACCATATTTGACTAAGGTTGGCACATACATTTGGGACTGAATTTTGGCTTGATGGTGGGGGCCCGGGCGATGGGCTGGAAGGTAGGGGTTGACACCCACCTCAGCGCCATTTTAGACCTCTGGCCAAATTCCACAGCAAGCAGCCGCTTAACTGCCGTCGTTGGGGCCCCCATCCCTTTAAAGACAGGGATCCTGTGCTCTTGAGCTTCCAGCCAATCAGAGGGCAGGCAGCTCAGTAGTACTGACAGTGCCACCAGGAGCTAGTACTACAGGAGGCCCGAGACCAGGACCAGTGCTGGAGTCCCAGACCTCAGGTAAGTGTGGCAGGCTCGCTGGGGACAGTCGGCAGGGCTTGGTGGTGGGGGGGGGTTGGGGTGGGATGGGGGGGTTGGTGGTGGTTGTGGGGGGTGATGGTAGATGTTGAGGGCACGGGTGTTTGTGGAGGGTTGGCCTGTGCCACTGGGGGTATTCTTTGAGCCACAGATTGCCCACGGAGGAAGCCTCGCCACCCTCGCCCACAGGGAGGCCACCTTGTTTTACTGGGTGACCTCCCCATGTGGCGGGGCTCCCACCAGTGGCTGGCAAAATACAAAGGCGATGGGAAGAAGCAATTAAATGGCTATTAATTAGCCACTTAAGGGCCTCAATTGGCCTCTGAGCGGGAAGGCCAACTTCGGTCTTCTCCACGCCCGACAAAATCATATGGCCTTGGGAAGGCGATGGGCACTCCACCCCATGCCTTCCCTCACTATTTTTATGGTCCCCGCATTTCCCAGCTCGTCTCCCAAAGGCCCTTAAAATTCAGCCCTTGGTCTACTATATAATGGGGCTGTAAGTTGTGAATTAATGGCTGGCTTAGTTTCTCTGCATAGTTGGTTCTCCCTGTCAGCTGCAATTGTGGGAAGTACCAAATGGAGATTAGATCCTTTCCTGGAGGTAGAGAAGAAGTCTTGGAGGGAGAATATCTTTACTGTCGAATACATCATAGTGGCTGATTATGCAGAAACACAAATAGAGGTTTGGGAATGGGGCCTCTGCCCATCCATTCAACTAGGGCATAATGAGTGTCATTGAGAAATCTAGGGCAAAAATTCACATATTGTATATTTTTCTGTTGGTAGATTGATGACCAAATACTACTTTGCTGCATGGGTTGATATATTGATCTGTTCTAGATGGAGATTACAAGTTTCCAATGTTTTATTTGTGACATTGGAAGTTGATTCAAGGCGTTGGAAAAACTTCAATTTAAGTCATTAACTGGGATTTTTAATCTACTTTAAAACTGCTAAAGTCTTAAGTAAATCCAGCTACAGCAAAGCAACACTGCAATGTCTTCTGGAAGCTGCCATCATCCTTTCAGATAAGGGACCCGATTGCCATCCATTTCAGTTAAAGAAATCTCTTGTGCCTAGCTGAATAGTGTAATATACTGGCCTAGCTGATACTGGTTCACACATACACATGCATGAGAATAACCTAGCACCAATAAATACATTACACTGACAATTACAGGATATATTATCACTGGTTTTGGATACAGCCAGCCACCAATCCCATTGTGTAAATCTACTGTTGTCCTCTGCCTGAGCAGAAACTATACTTAATAAATAGAACACAAAAGCAAAGGCGTTTATACAAATTTGCTGTATAATTTATATAAGTGTAAATATTTGTATACCACATTTATTTTCTGGCCTTTTTTCTTTGCTCACCCTGTTAGTATGTGATTGTTCCCTCTGTACTCCCATTCTAGCAGCTGGAAGGTGACCTAACCAAGTATGGACCTTCAGATTGTTCATATGAACTGGTGCAGAAATCAGCTGAACATTCTGATGGTAGTAGCAGGACAAAGAATGTTTGAAATGTTAAGGAATAGAGTTCCATGCCTCAAAAGTGAGGCATGAGAAAAAACAGAGAAAAGGCTGTTTCAGCATCAGACACAAGCTAGTAGAATGAGTTCTTGTGGACTCTGCATTGTCCTACATAGCCTATTGGTGCAGCAATTTCTTGTGGTTGCCATACGTCTGTCTGAGGGCAGCAAAATATCCATGAAGAGAGCAAGATCCTTAAGATTGACTACATTCTACAACAACAACTTGCATTTATATGGTATCTTTAATATAGAAAAGCATCACAAAGTACTTCATTCTCTGTAACATTATTTGATCCTAGCTGTAGACCTTCCTGGGTTGTATTTCCCATATCAGACATAATAGCAAACAAAGCAGCCACAAAAGTAGTGTGGAAACATAATCTTATGTTCATAGCCTAGGTCCAGCACACCACAGATGTCAGAGATAAAGGTCAATCAGAAATATGAGAATTTAGCTCAGAGATGGACATCTATAAGAGGGATGTCTCTAGCTTGCTCCTCCTCTGTGCCACCACAGTGTGTATGGTGTTGGTGTTCTACTATTTGATTTGATAGAAAGTAAAGAAAGAGCTTACATTAATATAGCACTTTCCACATTGTCAGAACATCCCGAAGCACTTCACAACCAATTAATAACTGTTAATATGTAGCCATTGTTGTTACATAGGCAAAGGCAGCAGCCAATTTGCACACAGCAAAATCCAATTAGCTGCAATGAGATAAATGATCAGCTAATCTGCTTTGGCCACATTGGTTGATAGATAAATGTTGATCAGGACACCAGGAGAACTCTCTTATTCTTCAGATAGCACTTTTATGGCCACCTGAGCAGGCAAATAGGGCCTGAGCTTAATGTCTCAGCTGAAAGATAATGACTCCAATATTACAGCGCTCCCTCAGTGCTACAGTGAAGTGTCAGCCTAGATTATGTGCTAAGTGCTGGAAGTGGGGGCTGACTCGGAGGTGAGCGTGCTATCACTGAGCCCAGCTAAACACTCAAGTACAGGAATGAAGAAACTTTAATTTTCAATAAAAAGGATGGCATCACTATTGATATTGGAATACAGTAGATCAATTTCC
The DNA here is from genome assembly GCF_036365525.1 of Heterodontus francisci. NCBI lineage: Eukaryota > Metazoa > Chordata > Chondrichthyes > Heterodontiformes > Heterodontidae > Heterodontus > Heterodontus francisci. Next base: position 138,642,134 of record NC_090376.1, read on the forward strand.
AAAGAAACTGCCATGGAGTTGCAATGTATCTTCCAGTGACAATGGTGAGAGCTTCTCTTAGATTAGATTAGAGATACAGCATTGAAACAGGCCCTTCGGCCCACCGAGTCTGTGCCGAACATCAACCACCCATTTATACTAATCCTACACTAATCCCATATTCCTACCAAACATCCCCACCTGTCCCTATATTTCCCTACCACCTACCTATACTAGTGACAATTTATAATGGCCAATTTACCTATCAACCTGCAAGTCTTTTGGCTTGTGGGAGGAAACCGGAGCACCCGGAGAAAACCCACGCAGACACAGGGAGAACTTGCAAACTCCACACAGGCAGTACCCGGAATCGAACCCGGGTCCCTGGAGCTGTGAGGCTGTGGTGCTAACCACTGCGCCACTGTGCCGCCCTTCTTTTGCTTGGGTCTGTATCTCACCAGATAAAGAGTGGAACTTTTCATGTATAGCATTCTATATAGATAATATTACCTGTAATTAACTGTCACATACACATGAGCAACAAGGAATTCTTTGTACTGATACCCACCTGTCGAGTAACCAAATATCTAACTTTAAGTTATCATGATCGAACAAACTGAACCAGCCACACTCCAGAACTCACACTGCAGCAGAAAAAAACTTATAACCATCAGCTAGCACTGGCACTGAGCCACCTGTAGCTTCAAAACATCAAGAGTTATCACACATGACCACTCACACAGCATGGAACAGCTAGTATCTCCATTAGCTGAAAGGGGTGAGGGATTAGATGTTCTAGGCCCACGTTTGTGATGGGTCTTCACTCATTCCTGTACTTGATGTTTAGCTTGGCTCAGTGATGGCACACTCACCTCTGAGTCAGAAGATCCTGGATTCCAGTCCCCACTTCCAACATTTAGCACATAATCTATTTGACACTTCACTGTAGCACTGAGAGAGTGCTGTAATATTGGAGTCATTATCTTTCAGCTGAGATTTTAAGCTCAGGCGCTCTCTGCCTGTTCAGGTATACATAAAAGATCCTGTGGTGCTATCTGAAGAATAATAAGAAAGTTCCCCTGGTGTCCTGATCAACATTCATCCATCAACCAACATGGCCAAAGCAGATTAGCTGATCATTTATCTCATTGCTGTTAGTGGGACTTTGCTGTGTGCAAATTGGCTGCTACCTTTGACTATGTAACAACAGTGGCTACATATTTACAGTAATTAATTGGTTGTGAAGGATGTTCTGACAATATGGAAGTGCCATATAAATGTAAGTTCTTTCTTTCTTTCATATCAAATAGTAGAACGACAACAGCATGTGCACAATCTTGTGCCACTCTGCAAATTGAGCTGGTGATCTTCTTGTAGCTTTGCTTTGTTGCATTGTTGCATGTGCATTAGGGGATGGATGTTTTATGAGAGTGGAATATAATGCTGCCATCCTGCTCAAGACTTCTTGAAATGTGAAGTCCACCACACTGTTGATGAAAGTTGCCTTCTCGCTAAATTTTTCCATCATAGCAGTGAGATTCCCACTTAGCACATTTGTATTGGTGAAAAGTTAATTTCTTACAGGAGTCAAGAAACTTGTTTCCTGCTCATTAAGGTGCTAAACTGTGACAATAATTACTCTGCTGTGATTGATTTAAATGGTTTATTGAACTTGAAGAAATAGTGGAGAGTGTGGCATCAGTGGGAGCAAACTTTATTATCCCCATTTGGTCACAAATTCTTGATATTTGACAAATAAGTTTTCCAGAGATCTAAGTGAAAAATATGGGGAAACATGTTTTTTCTTAAAAAAACAAAACTCATAAAATAAGAAAAAGAAAGTAATTTATCCATAATGTGCAGATGTCATGAATAGGAAACCAACATCTGTTTATCAACAATTCATTTGGGAAATGGTCCGATTGCTGAAGAAGTTATGTAAAATTCTAATTAATCTTATCGTATTGTGTATGCAATTTTTAAAGTTTCATTTTAGATTTACCCATAAAACAGCAATAAATTAATCAAAACACCCCAAACTCTAATGTTCTCCCACACCACACCTCAGGAAGAATATATTGAACTTGGAGGGCGTGCAGTGCAGATGCACCTGAATGATATCAGGGCCAAAAGGGTTAAAATATGAGGAGTTATTACATAGACCAGTCTTGTATTCCTGTGAAGAAAGATTAAGGAGTAATCGAATTGATGCTTTTAAGACGGTCAAAGGAGTTGATAGGGTAGATGGAGAGAAACTATTTGCTGTAAGCTATGTCAGTTGAAAATGTAAACAACTGAGCTTGGTAGATTTTTGTTAGGCAAGGATATTCAGGAAACAAGGTGGGCAGATGGCGTTAAATACAAATCAGCCATAATCTAATTGAATGGTGGAACTGGCTAAGGGGGATGAATGGCCTACTCATTCCTATGTTCAGAAAAATAATTCAAATTTGAAATAGAAACAGAAAACACTGGAAATGTTCGGCGGAGAGTTTCATCTGTTGACTTTTTAAAATTAAAATAAAACCACCCAGTTTGCAGTTACAGGCAGTGGCAAAATACTGGATTCTACCGATTCTCTGGCAAGCCTAATAGACTGGGCAGCAAATGCAGACAACAAAACTAGACGAGCGCTGCTCATTTTTTGTGGGACCTCACTTTAACGCAATGCTTTTGCCTGGAACGTGGCAGATGAAAGCATTACAGCCTGCGTTTTCTAAATCCTGTGCATGCCTGGACTGAATGCACATCTTGGTATACATCTGAAAGGAGAGGTAAACATTTCGGGTGCAGGCCCTTCCTTTAGATTTTAACTCCGAATTCTTCCCTGAGCTGTCTCGCTGATATTATAAAAAATGAGATTCAAGTGTGCTTTGAGAAATACTCCAGCAAGGCACTATCAGCTTCTCTATCACAAATTAGGAGACTTGCTGTGATGATCAAAACCCCAGTTTTCAACCAATGTGTGTCAAAAAATATTAGAGTTAAAAGGACTTTCTATGTCAACAGTGCCAAAAATAAAAAAAGGAAACTGGGAATTTAATAACCTTTGGTTCTGTGTTTCTATTTGATTTAACTTATAAATTCTTTGTCATTAGAAAAGTTGCTAAATGTTGTTAATGAGTAGCTGAATGGTTTGTATGAAAATATGTTTGTGCTATGTGATATGAAACATCCAGAAGTAGTATACAGCAGTGGGTTTGTCACACCCTATAGGATAAAGTTGGGAGAATTACTTGCCCAACTGGGCAAACAGATATAAAAGACGTGCAGGACCCAGTTACAGTTCCAATTTGCTGCCCCTAGATGTTGCTATTGTACTTTGCATGCAATGTACAAAGTGTGGTAGTGACAGAAAATTGGTTATTAGGCAGGTAGGTTAGGCTGCAGTTATACCTGCACATTGGCATTGAGGCGGAGTAGTTTAACAGCCCATCAACTTGGTTGGACCCTGGAGTGTATTAACATAAGAAATGTGGAAACACCTTCATTGGTTGTAGTATACCCTTAGCCCTATCTGAAACCACAATTCAGTCAGAGCTCCTTTGTCACTGAGCTAAGTGTCATATACAATTAGCAACATAGCTTGTGTAGACTGTTAGTGTATCATGCTCTACAGATAAATCTTCCTTATTGGTAGTTGCAACATTACAGTACCCTAAGTTTCTTACTTAGAAATTCAGGAGATAAAATTCAGTCTTTATACGTGTTCTATCTGACATTGGTTTCTGACCATTTCTATCAATTTCTGCAGGACATTGTTGAAGGGGGAACCTCCATCCTACTAAGCAAGGTAAAGCACAATTGTAGCCAGGGAGATAGGACCCTGAGAGGAGTACACAGGATGTAAGGAGACATACACGGTGCTCACTTGAGGGTTAAGTCCTGGTTCAGGCGATGAACCCCTCAAAAAAAAAAGGAAACAACATTGTGTATTTCATGGCCTCCTTATAAAGGAGCATCCGAGGACACATTTTTCAGGGACTTGGCAGTCCCTCTATGTGGCTTGAATCCACTATAATTATCAGCTTCCTCAGCCAGGCAGGTGCCTGAAAAATGCCTCCAGTGGCACAGACACCGGCTGCCAATATTTAAGTAAGGTGAACTCCTCCTGGTACCACTTACTCAGTAGATCACCAGGGAGCTCATCCTGTCACTTATGTTGTGATGTCTGCCCTGCTGTGTTGTTTATATCCTGAAAATTGCTGTTGGTGAAACGGTTTATGCCAAGAGAAATTCAGCAGTACTATCAAGCAGTCTTGGACTCTTATCATTACTTTGCATTCCTGTCTAGTTTATGCCTGTCAGAAAATTATTGTTGCACTGCAGAACTTGCTGTGTGCTATAGTACTTATGCTGTTGTTGTGCTCATTCATTCCACTATTATTGCTTGTTATGGGGGAGACCACAATATCCTAACCTTTGCATTTGCACATCGGATCCACAAATTCCATTAATATGCTTTAGGAAGACCTGTAGACAACCTCAAACATAGGAATGGCACAACCTATGGTGGCACTGCCTATGCTGGGGAGGTGACTACCATCATTTTCTTTTTCTCTGTTTCCTTCCAGGCTAATGCAGGGGACATCAGGAGAATCAGGTAAATTACAGTTTGTACAGAGATCAATGAGATGACTAATTCTTTATCCAGCCCTTCACTTTTATACTAAATAGCAATAGCAGCATGACAGGTCTGTCTGGTTTCAATGAGCAGCTGGCTTCTGAATGTACAGGGGATAATTAATGACACCCATGTGGCCATCCCTGGCCTCCAGCTATAATTCACTGGTCCACATGAACAGAAGGTGATTCAGCTCCATCAGTGTGCAGCTGGTCAAGTGACCATAAACACCTTGTCTTGCTGGTCAATACCTTTTTCCAGTTAGCAACCACCCATTATTTTGCATCAGCCATCTGTGGCAGCCTCATTTGAAAATGAAGGGAAATTGGAAGGATAATTCCTTGGAGACTAAGGCTGTTCTTGGATAATGATATCGTTGCAGCCCTCAAGGACAAAGGCAGAGCTCAGATAGCCCATGCAACTCTCAAGATCATGCTTGAGCACTGTCAGGTTTCAATATTTTTGACATTTTCCTTTGTGTAGAGGATTCTGGGACTGAGTTGTACTTAGGCATTGCATTTTAAAATAAAGTGAATTTTCGCAGGTTTTGAAGAATGTATATTAAAGTCAGACAAATTAGGTAGGAAGATGTCACACTCAATCTACATCAGGCTGATACAATAAAAATCTACTGTCTCATTCCAGCATCCCAGGTGACCAACAAATGTTTACAGTTGTAGGCTCATAGAATCTTACAGAACAGAAGGAATACATTTGGCCGATTGTGCCTGTGCTGGTTCTTTGAAAGAGCTGTTCAATTTAATTTCACACTCTATGTTTTGCCCCATAATCCTGAAAGTTTGTCCTCTTCAAGCATCTGTCCAATTGCCTTTTAAAAGTTCCTCTGGAATCTGCTTCCACCACCCTTTCAGGAGTGCATTCCAGATCTTAAAAAACCTCTGTATGAAAAAAAAGACCTAATTTCTACGATATTACTTGATTAAATGATTGTTATTGTGGTGAAGATTCATGTGAACATGGCTTGAGGTACCTGTGAACCTGGGAGGAGGAGTAGTTGATAGACCTGCTGGTGAACTACAGTCAGAATTAACAGAAAAGACAACCCATAACCATAGGCATTTACATTTTAACAAAGGAATGGGAGACACGTCTCTTTATCTGGGGCTAGAAGCTAAAAATGCAGGAGGCCAGATCCTGTTGTCTGGAATGAAAGGCATGCCACAAACAGGTCAGCTCACAGAAGGGACAGGGTGCATGGTTTATTCCCACCCACCATTTCTAAAGAGGGAGGTGAGATGAGGTTAATTGGAATTTGCTTTGACTGTTACTCTGTCATTCTCTGCTGCATGCTCTACAACATTACTATACAAATAAGCCTAACCTTAGAAGAGGAGGAGGATAATCAAGGTCAGTGCAGAAGGCAACCATGAGGATGTGGCTTCTGAAACACTGGTGCTGCCAAGAAGACTAGTGTACTGTTACCACCAGGTGAGAAAGAGGTCTATGGTTCCCTTTCAACCTTCACCTGCTCTTACTGTAACAAGGTTTTTTTTTAAACACACTGTTTTTAGCTCCCCCTTGGTTAATCCTTGTTCACCACTTTTCAATTATAAGGCAAAGAAACGAGCACAAACAGGCTTTCTTAGGTTTAAAGAAGAAAGGTGAAATATTATTAAACCTAAACTCTAAATTGGTTGATGCCTACGGATACACGTCGCGCCCATGCTAGCATGCATACGTGATACGCACATGCAAATAGAGACAGAAAAGAGCAGAAGAAAAATTAAAGTGGAAAGGTTTGAGGTTAATATTTGAAGAGATGTTGTTACAGTTCTTCGAGCTCACTTTAGAGTCCTTTTGTAGGTAGATCTTACATTTTGTTGGGGCCCAGTATTCTTCTTAAACCTTGATAACTGTAGGAGACATTTGTCTCTTGGTGTTCACGTGTCTTCGGTCGATTTTTGGAGTTCCATGAGAAAGAGATGGGAGCAGACAGGAGAGGCTGTGGGGAGCCAGCCAGGAGAGGTCTCTTCCAATCCAGGAGCAAAGAGCTTTCTGCCAGCTCAAACACTGTATCTCTAATTCAAAACTCTCATTCAAACTCTGCAACAGCCAGTTAGTCATGTGACTAACTGGTCTGACCATGTCTGTTGTGGATTGAATTGGAGCAGGGAATAGCTCCTCTGTCTACAAGAAATGTCTGTTAATATGCTCAAATGTCTTTCCACTCAGGGGCTGGCAACCCCTTGTAACAGGCCTTCTCTTCCCAGCAACAATTTGAAATTTAATGTCCAACTGACAAAATTAATGTGCCTCATTCTTGGCAGGTGAGGGCCTGCATGACAGTACCAAGTTTCATACAAGGTACATGGAGCTGAGTTCCTGCGCAGCCCCTTTAAGGAACCTGCTTCCCATACATACATGCATAGGAAGGTTACCCAAGACAGCTTCAGAAATATTGACCTCAGCACTTCCCACAGATCATCTTCCGGTCCTTCTCTGCTAATTGTAACTTATGGAGTCTCTGCAGCCTGAGATATATTTAATTGTTTGTATGTTTGATTTTTGAGTTTGCTTATTCATTCTTCTCCAGGTGGAGACTGGTTGGTCACCACTATGCTTTTCGTTTTCAATTGTCTCTAATGGTCACATCAGGTAACCAAGTACTTCATCAGCTTTCAGTGCTGACTGCTATCAGAGAGGCCAGTATTGAACAGAGAAAGGAAATGCATCTTTGGAGTTATTCTAAGGTTTAGAGGTCAGACAATTGACTTGTCGTGGTAACTTGTGATCTCAGTTGATGGCATGCCTCCAATTTCCTTTCAGTTTTGCAAATGCAGGAAAAAGCTCACTGAATGTGTGAAGGTTCCAGCTCAGTGTCTCTTTATTCCACTGGCACCAAACAGGAAAGTACACTCATGAAGGTTAATCAGCAGTGTTTGTTTCACAATGAGATGCAGGAGTGCCTTGTTTCAGCAAGAGTGTAGGTTTGTGATCCTGAACCTTTTTCTCTTGACCTCTTATCCCCACTCTTCACGAGGGTGTTTTAGACTTAAATATGGTACTTGAAGCATCTCCAGAACAAAGTTGAGAACAGATGTGCTGTTGGCCCTCCTGTTGCTAGTTCCACCTGAACTCGTGAGCCACAGAATACCTTGATAGCCAGATCATCAAAGGTCTCTTCAGCATCTCAGGGCTTCTCGATCACTGAGGCTTCCAACCTCCCTAACTAGTCCTCCGTAGCTGGATACACACCCCAATTTCCCCTTGCTGGCACCGTTTCCCAATCGCCAACCTTAGACCGCCACCTCTGGCTCTTTCTTTTCCTGCGCATGCTTCTGACTGTTGCCCATGGCTCTTTGTCCCATCTTCAACCCCGCCAAAGACACTGTTCCAGGCCCCGAAGGGACATGCCCCAACCCAGTGCGCTCCACCGCCACTGCCATCTACTGGCCTGGAGATGAGCACCCTGAGGAGAATGCCCGATGAAGCAGAAGCTGCTCCAAACTTTGAGGAAGTGCTTTCTGATTGGTTCATAGCAGCTAATGAGAAGACAGCGTGACCCTCCTGCTACAATTTCTTTTGTACAATGTGACAAATGCAGGCCATTTGTTGTAATGGTTTGGACGTTGCAAGCTATCAATTATCTGTGGTGGAGATGAGCAGCGATCAGGTGATATAATGGAGACTATTAAAGTAGCGTGTTCACTTGTAATGAGCTTCATTAAAATTAGTTAATTAAAAAGAAAACTCTTTTTAACCATACTTTGTTGAAATGTTAATAGTATTTGATAGTGTTTTGCATAATGTGGTTAACTTGGTGGTGCTTCTATCACTATTTTGGAAAGAGGTTGGGTATGGAATCAATCCCTCATTTCCTCAGATATGAAGGACATAAACTTTGCTGTGCCATCTGGTAGAGGTGCCAAGGGGAAGCTAGGCATCTTGCTAATGATCAGAAGTGAAACTGGAAGGAGAGTCACCCTGAGGTACTTACGCAGACTTTTTGACAGATGCTCGTTTGTTTGGGAACAGCAGTAAATTTAAAAATACATCTTTTGGAGTGCAGTTTTTTTTTCAATATAGCAATAGGGTTAGATACCACTGTTATTGAGAGAATGCTGACTCTGTGATTGGAATATTTATGACTCCATTCAAACATTGTGGAAATAGATTTCGGGTATATTGTTAGAATAGCATATTTTTCCAATACATAACAAGCCGATCAGCACTGCTGAAAAGTTGTAACTTAAAAAAAATGGCAATAATGGGAAAATGTAACTCTAAATGAGCAACACATTTATTTAAATAGGAGACACCTTGAAGAAATGTTAACCTGGCAAGGTGGGTAAGTTTGCGAGCACGGAGCAGGTTAAAAGATCAGGAATTGCCAACGCATCCAAAAGTTGGCAGGAACTCGATGACTTCCGTCTTTAACCTAAGCATGATCTGCAGCACATGGGAATACCCCCCTCCACCCATTCCCATCCCACCACCGCCACCATCATTGAACAGGCTGTACATCAGGTCTGATTGTCCTTTCTATTGAACTCAGCTGCTACATAGCAGTGGAGACGTAGGCAGAAAGAGGTTCTGCATAGTCAGTATGAGGAATTAGGCACCAAATTAAGAAGCAGAACCTCAAATAATCCAGAGATTATTACCTGAGCCACGTGCAATTGGCATAGGGCAAATAAGATTAGAGAAATTAATGCGTGGCTCAAAGACTGATGTGGTAGAAGTGGGTTCCAGTTCATGGTGCACTGGCATCAGTACTGGGGAAAGTTGTGGCTGTACCATTGGGATGGTCTACACCTGAACCTTGCTGGGGCTGGTGTTCTAGCGAGCCAAATAACTAGGGAAGTAGAGAGGGTTTTAAACTGAACAGTTTAAGGGATCAAATTTGGGATGATATGGTAAATCAAGGAGTAGAGACAAGGCAAGAGAGAAAGGTATTAATATGGAAATTGACAAATAGTCTGTGACAGGAAGGGACAGAGCAGACAAATCTAAGAGTAAATCAAGAGATAAGGCTAGAGGTTAAAATAATAAAAGGACAAAACTAAAGGCTCTGTATCTAAACGCATGTAGCATTCGAACCAAAACAGATGAACTGAGAGTGCAAATCGAAATAAGTAAGTACAATCTGATAGCCATTATAGAGCCATGGCTGCAGGATGACATAGATTGGGACCTGAATATTGAAAGGTACATGGCATTTAGGAAAGACAGGAAGCTAGGAAATGGTGGAGGGGTAGCTCTGTTAATTAATTATGGTATTAGCACAATAGAGAGTGATGACCTAAGTTCAGGAAACCAGGACGTAGAAGCAGTTTGGGTAGAGATGAGAAATCATAAAGGCAAGAAGTCACTGGTGTACAGGCCACCTAGCATTGATCACACTGTAGGATGGCGTGTAAAGGAAGAAATAATGGCAGCTTGTCAGAAAGGTACGGTGATAATTATGGGTGATTTTAACCTATATATAGACTGGAAAAATCAGATGGGCAGAGATAGCCTAGATGAGGAGAACAGCGAATGGTTTCAGGATAATTTCTTGCAACAGTACATTCTGGAGCCAACCAGAGAGCAGTCTATACTAGACCTGGTATTGTGCAACAAGATACAATTAATTAATTACCTCATAGTTAAGGCGCCCCGAGGTAGCAGCAAATACAATATGATTGAATTTTACATTCAGTTTGAGGGAGAGTAGAGTGGGTCCAAGACTAGTAGTTTAAACTTAAATAAGGGCAATTATGAGGGCATGAAAGCAGAGCTCGCTAAAGTGAACTGGCAAATTCAGTTAAGGGATAGGTCAATAGAGATGCAGTGACAGACATTTAAAGGGATATTTCAGAATACACAGAATAGATACATTTCAACGAAAAAGAAAAATTGCAAGGGTGGGACCCGCCATCTGTGCTTAACTAAAACAGTTAAAGGTAGTATCAAACTTAAAGAAAAAACATATAATTGTGCAAAGATGGGAGGCAGGTCAGAAGATTGGACAGAATATAAAAAACAACAAGGAATGACTAAAAGATTGATAAGGGAGGTAAAATTAGAGTACAAGAGAAAGCTAGCTAGAAATGTAAAGACAGATAGTGAGAGTTTCCATAGATATTTAAAAGAGAAAAGAGTTAACAAAGTGAGCGTTGGTCCTATAGAAAGTGAGTCTGGGGAATTAATAATGGATAATAAGGAGATGACAGATGAATCGAACAGTATTTTGCCTCGGTCTTCACTACAGAGGATACAAGTAACATCCCAGAATAGTTGTAAGTCAGGAAATGGAAGGGAGGGAGGAACTCAAGAAAATTACAATCAGCAGGGAAGTGGTACTGAACAAATTGTTGGAGCAGTGGGTTGCCAAGTCCTCGGGTCCTGATGGACTTCATCCTAGGGTGTTAAAAGAAGTGGCTAGTGAGATAGCTGATGCGTTAGTTTCAAGGCTGCGTTTGCTGACAATGCTACCACTAGGTGGTGCTGCAGTGGCACATGTGCAAATCACACAAAGGAAACCAAAACGCATGGCAGCACACAATGGCTGAAGGGAGAGAGAGAGAGCGGGGAGAGGGGCTGGGGGGAGGTGGAGCAAGCGGGGCGGGAGGAAGCGGTGGTGGGGGGCGAACGAGTGGGGGAGAGCACACCTGCCAGCACTAAGGTTTTCGGCCGCGCTCTCCCTGCTTCTCCCACCCTCGCTTCTCCCACCTCGACTCTCTGCCCGCGTTACGACGATGTCTTCTGCACATGTGCCAACCTGGCACTGCAGAACGCAGCACATGGTTAGAGAGTATGAGTCAATCTGCGCATGTGCGCAGTTAGGCGCAGTCTGATGATGTCAGCTGCGGTCTGCGTTGTCCAAAATTCCCTAGATTTGGGGAAGGTTCCTTTAGATTGGAAAATAGCGAATGTAACTCCTTTATTCAAAAAGGGAGGGAGACAGAAAGCAGGAAACTACAGGCCAGTTAGCTTAACATCTGTCTTAGGGAAAATGTTAGAAGCTATTATTAAAGACGTTATCGGAGGGCATTTAGAAAAATTCAAGGTAATCAGGCAGAGTCAACATGGTTTTGTGAAAGGGAAACCATGGTTAACCAATTTATTGGAGTTCTTTGAGGGTGTTACATGCACAATGCATGAAGGGGAACCGGTGGATGTATTGTGCTTAGATTTCCAGAAGGCATTTGATAAGGTGCCACATCAAAGGTTATTGCAGAAAATAAAAGCTCATGGTGTAAGGGGTAACATATTGGCATGGCTTGAAGATTGGCTAGCTAACAGGAAACAGAGAGTAGGCATAAATGGTTCATTTTCTGGTTGGCAAGATGTAATGAGTGGTGTGCCACAAGGATCTATGCTGGGGCCTCAACATTTTATAATTTATATAAATGACGTGGATGAAGGGACCGAAGGTATGGTTGCTAAATTTGCTGATGACACAAAGATAGGTAGGAAAGTAACTTGTGAAGAGGACATAAGGAGACTACAAAGGGATATAGATAGGTTAAGTGAGTGGGCAAAGACCTAGCAGATGGAGTATAATGTGGGAAAATGTGAAATTGTCCATTTTAGCAGGAAGAATAAAAAAGAAGCATATGATCTAAATGGTGAGAGATTGCAGAGCTGTGAGATGCAGAGGGATCTAGGTGTCCTAGTGCATGAATCGCAAAAGGTTAGTATGCAGGTACAGCAAGTAATTAGGAAAGCTAATAGAATATTATTGTTTATCGTGAGGGGAATTAAATACAAACATAGGGAAGTTATGCTTCAGCTATACAGGGCATTGGTGAGACGACATCTGGAATACTGTGTAGAGTACTGGTCTCTTTATGTAAGGAAGGATGTAAATGCATTGGAGGCAGTACAGAGAAGGTTTACTAGACTAATGCCTGGAATGGGCGGGCTGTCTTATGAGAAAAGATTGGACAGGCTAGGCTTGTATCCCTGGAATTTACAAGAGTGAGAGGCAACTTTGATTGAAACACGTAAGATCCTGAGGGGTCTTGACAGAGTGGATGTGGAAAGGATATTTCCCCATGTGGGAGAATATAGAACTAGGGGTCACTGTTTAAAAATAAGGGGTCGCCCATTTAAGGCAGAGATGAGGAGAATTTTTTTCTTTCAGAGGGTCGTGAGTCTTTGGAATTCTCTTCCTCAAAAGGCGGTGGAAGCAGAGTCTTTGCATATTTTTGAGGCAGAGGTAGATAGATTCTTGATAAGCAAGGGGGTGAAAGGTTATCGGGGGTAGGTGGAAATGTGGAGTAATCAGTTCAGCCATGAACTTATTGAATGGCGGAGGAAGCCTGAGGGGCCGAGTGGCCTACTCCTGCTCCTAATTCGTATGTTTGTATGTTCCTAAGTAGATTCTGCTCAGTGAGATCATTTATAGAAGCCAGATTTGGGTGTGCAGAATCCTGCAAATTGGGTCTGCAGTGATTTTGCCCAGTCTCCTACAGGAACTGCAACCCTTTCAGTTTTCCAGCAGAACTTCATGTCTGCTTAGTTTGTTTTCACACATTAATGACATTAATTTTAACTGTTCCTGCCGGGTGGGAAATGCGTGCAGTGGGTCTGCGCCGGATTTACATCTCGCCTGTTATTTCTTTCCATTGGCTAAAATGAAAAGAGTACTTGGGTCTGGTGTAAAACTGCCTGCTGACTCACTGCCATCCATTTCTCACCTAGCAGGAACAATTAAAATCAAACCAATTCTATCTCAGCACTCAATAAGTATTTCCCATTTTCTTTGGGTGAAAGTGTGGCCCAGTTCCTCCTGCCCTTTCACTTGTGGCATTAAGGCAGCTGGCAGCTTTTAGTTCAGTGTTTTTAGTCAATTTTCTGCTAATTCTTCTATTGGTTTTATTTAATTGATTTTTACTGTATTGTTTGGATCAAAACATGAAGAGATGTTTCGTGATTGAACAAGCCGTTGAATTGCTGTTTCCAATATGACATGAAAACTGACTGTGATGAAAATGGCTTCAAATCCCCCAGGGGTTCTCGTGTGTTCCTGCAGTAACTTTGATAGGAGACCAGGAGATCCCTGTGGAATTTCAGGGCTGATAGTTTCAAGATTTAAGCAGAACAAGAAGGCTCTTAAAGAAAAGGCGATCCATACTTACTTTCATTCCATCTCAGAGAGTTCGGCATCTTACTGGAAGCTATAGAGTCCAATGCTATTAAACCTATCATTCAGAAGTTAGAAGTGGGGGTAGCCTTGAAAGTGCCCCCAATGGCAGTACATCATGTCTGAAATGGTGAAAGATGAAAGGAGAATATTGCTGTCAACATGCGGCAAACTAGGCCCCGGGAAACAACACCATGCCATTTGAATTTCAAGGGCTTCCCCTCATCAATATCTAGCTGGTCAGTAACCAGCAACACTGGATCATGCATGTTAATAGACATTTCTCTAGTAGCAGTCATGGTTAGTTTATTTGAAGGCTTTGGTTTGAAGGAGAAAGAAGACTTTAAGTCTGGCCTTTAGGAAATCTGGCCTAACCTTTGCTGTTCTACCTAATAGTATTGCAAGCCCCATTGTTAAAATACAGACACAACAGAAATCCATGATATACCAGGGGCAGTGCACCGTACACAATAAGCATTTTGAAGTTGCGATTTGGATACCTGGACAGATCAAGGGGTTGCTGCCGTGTGTCTAAGGTCACATTGTCAGCAGTATGCCACAGAATATGATCATACAAAGAGGTTTAATCCTGAGCAAGGAGGCCCATCTACGGCTGGCAGCTGAAGACAACACTTATAATCCTGAGGATCTCACCGAAGAAACAACTTTGCAGCTAAATCATGTTGATCAATAATCTGTTATTGAAGAGATTTTCGTCTGAATGGCTGAGTCACTCTTTTCACTAACTGACCTCTTCACATGTACACATTGCAGTAGCCCAATACACCATCCCAGCTTTGTCCCCTGCAGAATGTCAACTACAATGGAAACACATCTTTGTATTTGCAGTTACTTTATTTTGCATGATTTGAAAACAAAAACTCTAAAGACGATAAAAATTCATCTCATTTATTACTCGAAAAGTGTTCAGTGTTTTATAGATTGGTGACATTGTCTGTTTCGTGAGTCCTACATACTAAACTTATTCTCCCTCCAGCAACTTTCCAGTGGAAGGAGTAAGTGAGGTGGCTAATTGCTGGCTGCCAGTGAGAGACTTTTGGGATTGAAGTGACCATGTAACTTCTTGTCCTGGGTGATGGGATGGCTTTGCCATTGATACAATGTCCCAAGTTACAATGACTGGATGCTCCTAACTAAATTTCTGCTATTCACAATCCACATGCAGCAACATTCAGAACAACATTCAGGCTTTGGCTGAGAAATGGTAAGAAACATTTGTGCCACACAGGTGCCATGCAATGTCTATCTTTAACAGAAGAGAGTCTAAACTGCCCTTGACATTCATTGGCACTGCCATTATCAAATACCCTAATATCGATATCCTGGGGGTCACCACTGACTAGAAACTTAACTGAACCAGCTGCATAAATACTGTGGCTATAAGAGCAGGTCAGAGCCAAGATATTCTGTGGCGAGTGATTCACCTTCTGACGCTCCATAGCCTGCATACCATCTGCAAGGCACAGGTCAGGAATATGATGGAATACTCTCCACTTGCCTTGATGAATACAGCTCCAACAGCACTTGGGTTTTCCAAAGTTAGAAGTGCCAGGAGCCCATAAAATGCCAATCAAATGGTCATCCTGCAGTCCATTGTGGTTGTGAACACTTTTGCATGTTTCATGCAGCTTAGTTTTGTTAGAAAGATTTTTTGGTGAAACCATAGTGGCCAAAGATCTTCAGGTAGAGATTGCAGATGTAATTTGTGCTGTGCGTGCAAAGACAAAGATAGTGCAAGGAAACTCCTGCATATTTTGCCCATCTACTTACTATAAGGTAATGGTAGAAACCTTCATCTTGACTAATTTTCTCAGGTTTGCAATCCTTGCTTATATTTAGAACTGGATTCTTCAGATGTCCTCTGGACATAGCATTAACATGGCACACTGCCTCATCCTAAGCATTTTGAACAGATCTACTGTGGGGATTGTGCCATCGAGTGCAAAACAAGGAGTGTCTCCTGTGCCCATTTTTTCAGCACCCTGCTGAATCGAGAAACCTCATTGTTTGGACATGCCACTGTTGCCTTTTCACACTGTGTAGTGTAAAAAAATATAATCCCCTTTAAAAGGCTGTGCAAACCTTACAATATTTGCAACTCTCTTGGATATCCTGCCCCTGAATCAGCAAACTCTGTAAAATTAGCAGATTACATGCTAAGAGGTGACTGAATATCAAATGCATCCTAAAGACTGTTTAAGGTTAGCCATATGTAGCTGCCTCCACATATCTATCTGAAAATCTATTGCGTAATTTTCGGAGATGATAGATTCACAACATTTCACCGTAAATGTTGCCAGACAGTCAAAGCTATTTTGTTTTGTATAACTAACAGACAAAATAGGCACTATGATGTGACTGGCACCACGTATGAACAGTCACTTGAAGGGATCATTTCATTCCCGTCAATGAGATAAGACTAGTGCTTCACCAAAACCAAAGGTCAAAATGCCTTTGTCCAAATTGTTTAGTAAACAGTGAGAATCCTCGTGGTCTAAATTCAACATTGTTATGCCCATTTTGTGGGTGTATAAAGGGCAGAACAATTACACATTTAGCAGTGGAAAGGACCACTCCCAAGTTACACCCAGGCACCGGGACCACTGCTGGATTCAACAGGACCTTTTATCACAACCAGGGCAGGTGCTTGAAATGAGCTAAGGTCTTATTTCAATACTCAAATAAGGCTCCTGTCTCCATTTATGGACCCATTTGCAAAATTGGTTAAAAGGAGTGCTTTCTCATGAGTGCTTCTAGTGCTGCACAATAAGGTTCTGGCAGCCACCAGCCTGCAATTGCCCCCCCACCCCTCGGTCCCTATTGATTACATTCCCACCCCTACTGATGGCCTCCATTGTAGTGTTGTGCTGTGTTTTCCTATGTAGAGCTGTTAAGCAGATCCGTGAGTCTTCTTAAGGATAGATGCCGGCTTGATATTCAGGTTCAACACAACACTCTTTATTACTTTAATTACTTACACTGTATGAGCTGTACATGTTACTCAGGTCCAGGTCTTGTCCATGCTACTGTATGTGCTCTGTCTGCAATCCATGTTCTCAGTGTCTCCTTACAAGATGGTGTCTCCTGCAAATATATGTGTGATGATGTCATCAGTTACATTAATGGCGTGGTCTCTTAAGGATAAGGTTATTTAAAGGTGAAGTCATCACAACACTACAGTACATTACCTTTTTTTTTAAATTTAAAAATTCCCCTTCTTTAGAGATTAAGAATTGCTCTATTGCTCTGTAATCATGCAAAGTTACATAGAACAAAAGTCCATTGGACTGAAGTTTGAGGTGAGAGGTTTCATGCACTTCACCCTTATCACCAGACCTTTTCCGTCTGGCTCCCTTCATCATTAATACATGACGTAATCATTAACTCTGACAGGTAATCGATGAGTTTTCAATGATCTCTGTGGATCTTGCAGTATCGATCTCAGCTGTGCTTGATTTGGTTGGGCTGTATCTTAAGTTGTTGCAGATGTGAAGTCATCAAAGTCATCTTTGTTACTGTCTTTTGAAAGTGTCTTGGCATTGACTGTTTTGAAGAATGTGTTTCCTATCTTCGCTATGATCATGTTTCCTTTTCTCTGAACTAAAGTAAGCACTCTTGGGTCAAATGGTGAGCTAACTTTTGACATTTTCACTTGCTGAACCAGGACTTTGTCTCCTTCATTTATCTTGCTATCTTTTGTGTGCTTCTGTCGGTCTGCATGTGTCTTTATCATCTGTTTTTGACTCTTGTCTCTATCCTTCAAGCTTTCTGTTGAGTCTGTGTAGGGTTGAGAAGCTGTGAATTGTGGCTGTTTACACATTGTCTTCCATTTAGAGCGAAGCTCGGTGAAATATTTGTGGTCGAATGAGAGGTTGCCCTGTAGACCTTTTGAAATCTAAAGAGTTCTTTCCAGCTGCTTCCTTTAGTGTGAGCTGTTCATATGGTTTTCATTAGGGTGCGATTAAAACATCTACCTCTCCATTTGCTTTCGGCTATAAGGGTGATTTCAAAGTATTCTTTGATGGGTGAATCCTAAATGGGTAGCAAATTTGGCGAATGCATGACTGTTAAATGGCGGGCCGCTCTCTGTTCTTACTGTATCAGGTATCCCTTGGACTTGCATCTACTATGACTAAAATGTATTCATCAGAGGGAAAATGTCCTAAGAAATCAGCTGACACTTCCTACCAGGGCTCGCATGCCAGGGTGTCATCCTAAGTGGTTTGGGTTTCTCTATATCTTCATTTTTGGCTTCTTGGTATGGTATGCATTTTCTTACTGCTTCTTCTACCATTTTGTCAATTCCAGGGAACCATATCTTCTCTCACAGAAGGCTTTTTGTCTTTACGATTCCTTGATATTTTGCATGCATAATCTCAGCTGCTTTTCTCCTTAATGGTGAAGAGAGGACAGGTCTGTTGCCTCAGGAGGGTTGTCTTTGATTGGATTTCTGCTCAAAAAGGCAACTGGTTCTCTTTGTCTTTATAAATGTACACATTGCAAATGGGCAGGCGTCGGGACTTGTGGTTGTGAGCAACAAAAATCTTCTCTTGTGCTGTGAATATGTAATCTTCCTTCTAGC
Organism: Heterodontus francisci; assembly: GCF_036365525.1. Classification (NCBI taxonomy): domain Eukaryota; kingdom Metazoa; phylum Chordata; class Chondrichthyes; order Heterodontiformes; family Heterodontidae; genus Heterodontus; species Heterodontus francisci. The sequence goes on from NC_090376.1 coordinate 138,660,434, forward strand.
ATTTAAACTATTATTCTGCAGGCTTTGATTGGTATACTCTTGTAAAATTTTTCCACAGCTTTTACACTGCTTTCCTCTCGCAGGACAAGATTTGTCGTGAGGATATGCACTACCGTAATGATCGCATGTTCAAACGTTATGTGATCGTGACCTCTGTCTTGGTCTTCCTTGACGTGCTTCGGATCTTTCTCTGGGTTTCCTCCGTTCCCCCCCCACCCCCACAGGAGTGGGCTGATGGCGGCGGTATTGTCAAATTGAATGGGAGGCAGGGGTGCCGTTTCCGACGTCTTCCTGCCTCCACTGCAATTTCACCTGGGGCGGCAGTGGCAAGAAATGGCCCAGCCGCCCCAGGCCAATCAAAGCCCTTAAGTGGCCAATTAACTGCCACTTAAGTGCCTCCTCCCGCCACTGCTAGTATTTTACCAGTGACCGGCAAGCGGCTGAGGTTCCACAAGAGGCCACCGTGTAAAACCTGGCGGCCTCCTTGTGGGCTAGGGTGTCCCTCCTGATCGGGCACCCTGTGCCCCATGGAGAACCCCCCCCATGGCCCAACCGCCCCACTGAAATACATTCCCCCCCACCTCCAACCACTCCCCCTGGCCTCACTGGGGCCCTGCCAGTTGTTCCCGGTGAGACCCCAGACACTTACCTTGTTTCCGGGCTGGTGCCCCTATTGCTGTTGTGGCTGTGTGCAGTCCCAGAACTGGCCTCTACTCCCAGTGGCGCTGCTGGGACTGAGAGCTGCCAGCCTGCAGATTGGCCAGCAGCTCTTGAAGGTGGGACTTACTGCCTCAGGGGGGGCATGTAAATTTCCAGCATGGCTCCCAGGCCCGGTGGAGGAGGGCTCACTCCTGACTTTTTGGCTGGTGGGCAGGGCGTCCCACCCAACGTAAAATTCCGGCCTTTGTTTTGGTGTGTTTCTCTGATGAAACTTTCCTTTTGTGGCATTCACGGTTTTTGTCGTCGATCCTGACCTGGCCTCAGGGGGTTTTCATCTTATGTTATTTGCCCCTTTTCCTTCTAAGACTTCAGCTTGTCTTTTGCTGGCTTCCAGCATTCTGCCAACATCGAGTAACCTTTGCAAGTTTAACGATTCACCCTCTCTAAGAGCTTGCCTTCTTAGTCTTGGTGATTGGCAGGTCATAATGATCTGGGAGATGATTTCTTTTCCACGTCTGTGAAGTTACAATTCTGGCTCAGACTTCTGAGTCTTGTCACATCGTGGTCAAAGATCTCACACTTACCTTGTTTTGATTGCCTGAAGACATAAATTTCAGATTGAGGATATGCTCTTGGTTGAAAATATCTTGTTAGAGCATTCTTCGCTGCATCATAATCATCGTCGGTTCCGGTGTCAAGGTGTGTATCAAAGACGGCGTTGATCTTTGGCCCAATATAGTGTAGGAGTAATGCTCTCTTTTTCTGGGTGTAGTGATACCAAGTGGCGCCATTAGGTGTTTGAATCTTGCTAGCTCCAGCGTGGCCGTGGGTTGCTGCTATCTCTGTAAAGACTGAAAAGGCTGGCAATTGTTGTGCACGCATGGTGATCGCTTTTGTTTAAATCTGGAATTATCGATGCAAGTCTTCTGTATGTTTCTGGGTTGTCTGTGTGGTTTGCCTTCTCGTAAACCCTTTTTTTTCATTAAAATGGCTAGTGTATTCATGTTTGTATCCCTTATAATAACTAATTTATGGCTGCATCATATTTATTTTCCTTATTTCTGTGTACCTGCAAAATGTTTTTTTTCCTGTTCCAACCCAGGGTTTCTCTGCATTCCAGTCCACATTTTTTCTTTGATACAGTTCTGGTTTTCTATCAACATTTTATTTCTTTGTTTTCTGCCCTTGGATCCTTTTGTGCCTCCTCTTTTCTTTTTTCTTTTCTCCTTGTTTCCAGAAAAATGTAGTGTTGTGCAGTTTTTTCTATGTAGAGCTGTTAAGCAGATCAGTGAGTCTTCTTAAGGATAGACGCAGGCTTGAAATTCAGGTTCAACACGACACTCTTTATTATAGGGGAGGCAATGGTGTAGTGGTAATGTCACTAATCTAGTAACCCAGAGCCCCAGGCTTATGCTTTGGGGACATGGGTTCGAATCCCACCACGGTGGAATTTGAATTCAATTAATAAATCTTGAATTAAAAAGCTAGTCTAGTGGTGACCATAAAACCATTGTTGATTGTTGTAAAAACCCATCAGATTCACTAATGTCCTTTAGGGAAGGAAATTTGTCCTTACCTGGCCTACATGTGACTCCAGACCCACAGCAATGTGGTTGACTCTGGCCTAGCAAGCCACTCAGTTATATCAAACTGCTACAAAGCCTAAGAAAAGGAATGAAACTGGACAAACCGACCTCGGCACTGGAAATACAATGGCAAACCCAGCCCTGTTGACCCTGCAAAGTCCTCCCTACTAATATCTGGGGGCTTGATCTCATCCTCACCAATCTACCTGTCGCACAGACCTTGTGGAGACAAAGTCCTGTCTTCACACTGAGGGTACCCACCATCATGTTGTGTGGCACTACCACTGTGCTAAATGGGATAGATATCAGACAGATCTTGCAACTCAAAACTGGGCATCCATGAGGTGCTGTGGGCCTTCAGCAGCAAAACTGTATTCAACCACAATCTGTAACCTCATGGCCTAGCATACCCCAATTGTACCATTACTAACCATGGTTCAATGAAGAGTGTAGGAGGGCATACTTAAAAATGAAGTGCCAGCCTGGTGAAGCTACAACACAGAACTACTTTCATGCCAAACAGCGGAAGCAGCATGCAATAGACAGGGCTAAGTGATCCTACAACTAACGGATCAGATTTAAGCTCTGCAGTCCTGCCAAATCTATTCGTGAATGCTGGTGGAAAGTTAAACAACTGACAGGAGGAGGGGGCTCCACAAACATCCCCATTCTCAACGATGGGGGAGTCCAGCACATCAGTGCAAAAGACAAGGCTGAAGCTTTTGTATCCATCTTCAGCCAGGAGTGCCAAGTGAATGATCCATTTCGGCACTCCTGCTGAGGTCCCCAGCATCACAAATGCCAATTTTCAGCCAATCCAATTCACTCCACGTGATATCACAAAATGGCTGAAGGCGCTGGATTCTACAAAGGCTATGGGCCCTGACAATATTCCAGCAATAGTACTGAAGACTTGTGCTCCAGAACTAGCTGCGCCCCTAGCCAAGCTATTCCAGTACGGCTAGAACACTGACATCTACCTGGCAATGTGGAAGATTGCCCAGGTATGTCCTGTGCACAAAAAGCAGGACAAATCCAATTGGGCCACTTACCACCCTATCAGTATACTCTCAATCATTGGCAAAGTGATGGAAGGGGTTGTCAACAGTGCTATCAAGCAGCACTTGCTGAGCAATAACCTGTGCACTAACGCTTAGTTTGGGTTCCACCAGGGCTACTCAGCTCCTGACCTAATTACAGCCTTGGTCCAAACAAGGAGAAGAGCTGAACTCCAGAGGTGAGGTGAGAGTGACTGCTCTTGACATCAAGGCAGCATTTGACCAAGTATGGAATCAAGGAGCCCTAGCAAAATGGGAGTCAGTGGAAATCAGGGGGAAAACTCTCCACTGGTTGGAGTCATACCTAGCACAAAGGAAGATGATTGTGGTTGTTGGAGATCAATCATCTCAGTCCAAGAACATCACTGCAAGAGTTCCTCAGGGTAATGTTCTAAGATCAACCATCTTCAACTTCTTCATCAATTACCTTCCCTCCATCATAAGGTCAAAGGTAGGGATGTTCGCTGATGATTCCATAATGTTCAGCACCATTTGTGACTCCTCAGATACTGAAGCAGCCCGTGTCCATATGCAGCAAGACCTGGACAACATCCAGGCTTGGGCTGATAAGTAGCAAGTAACATTTCATGCCACACAAGTGCCAGGCAATGATCATCTCAGACAAGAGAGAATCTAACCATCTCTTCTCCAATGGCATTACCATCTCTGAATTGCCCACTGTCAACCTCCTGGGGGTCACCATTGACCAGAAACTGAACTGGACCAGCCACATAAATGCTGTGGCTACAAGAGCAGGTCAGGGAATTCTGTGGCAAGTAACTCACCTCCTGTCTCCTCAGTGCCTTTCCACCAGCTACAAGTCAGGAGTGTGGTGGAATACTCTTCACTTGCCTGGATGGATGAAGTTGCAACAACACTCAAGAAGCTTGACACCATCCAGGACATCCCATTCACCACCTTCAACATTCACTCCCTGCACCACCAATGCACAGTGGAAGCAGTGTGTTTCATCTACCAGATGCACTTCAACAACTCCTTCAATGGAACCTTCCAAACCTGCAACCTCTACCACCTAGAAGGACAAGGGCAGCAGATGCATGGGGACACCACCACGTGTAATTTCCCCTCCAAGCGACACACCATCCTGACTTGGAACTATATCGCCGTTCCTCCACTGTTGCTGGGTCAAAATCCTTGAACTCCCTTCCTAACAGCACTGTGGGTGGTACCTACACCCCAAGGACTGCAATGGTTCAAGAAGGCAGGTCACCACCACCTTCTCAAGGGCAATTAGGAATGGGCAATAAATGCTGGCCTAGCCAGTGATGCCCACATTCCGTGAACAAATAAAAAGTAAACCCGAAATATTTACATTGTATGAGCTCTTCGTGTTCCTGAGGTCCAGGTCTTGTCCATGATGCTCTGTGTGCTCTGTCTGCAGGTGATATGCTCAGTGTCTCCTTACAATATGGTGTCTCCTGCATATATATGTGTGATGATGTCATCAATAACACCAGTGGCCTGGTTTCATAAGTGATGATGTCATCAGTAACATCAGTGGCCTGGTTTCATAAGGATAAGGTTACTTAAAGGTGAGGTCACCACTACACTACATTACATTCACCCCTCCTGATTGTCTTCTTCCATGAACTAACTGTGTTGGCATCTGAGCCAGCTATAATTGGCCAGGCGGGACTGCATGTTGCATCAGGGTGCCCAGCTGGGATATAATATCAATGAGGCCTGAGGACCAATTTAGGATTGTCCTGTGTCCTGTCTGTTCTGGTGCACCTTGGCTGCAGGGTGCACAGATTGTGCCCGGTTCAGGTAATAATGAATTTCCTAATGCAGGAATCGTTTAATTGGGTTATGGTTGAGAAGAGGATCAGTGCATTTTTAAATTATTTAAATGTGTTCAAAGGTGAACTAGAACAAGGATTGGGACTACTGTATTTTTCAAATGGATTATTATTTAACATCAATGTTTTTATTGTGTATTTTGTGAGTTTTCTATCTATTGTATGCATAAGCATGTAGGAAAGAGAAGAAAACAAATGAAGCCGTCTACCTCACCCTGTCATCTAGGGGCCAACATCACAATATTTGTGACTTAAGTGGAAAAGCAATGGTCTCATCAGAAATTGAAAAGTTACTTGCCACAGAATTCCCAGTATCTGACCTGGTTTACCAGGTTTACAATAAAAATGTTTGCTAATTTGCTACGTGTAGCATACAGTAGAAATCTTCATCCAGTATGGGCACAGAGGACACCTCTCATTATAAGCTCTCAATCTTGACCAAATCATCAAAGCAAGATGCTGAGGCCAGCATTGTTGTACAGATTGCACGCAACGCCTAAGATGATCAGATTGATGATTTGGGGTCTCTGAAAGTTAGCATGCTTCAAATTTACGACCGCAATCCATATGGAGCGAACAGTGTCAAAAATCATGAAGGCAACAGAGGGAATGACAGATTGCAGAGCATAAAACTGAAAGGTTCAAAGAGAAGCAAAACCTTGTGTGTCTGTTGAGTTTTATGGGAAAAAATACTTTACAGCAGGCATGAATGGATTGAAAAGAATAGATTTAAGAAGCCTAAAGCAAGCTAAGAGGCTAATTACTGGATTTCAAAGCAAAGTATCAAGTAATATACTTTTGTATAAGGATAAATTTTCTATTTGTGCACTTCTGGCATGGAAGCTTGGCTGCCAAGAGTCTGTATCAGGAAATCATATGATTTTCTGTTGATTAATTTATCTGTGTAGCTCCCTTTGCCTTAAATAGTTTATGGAAACTAGTCCTTAAAGGCTTGATCTTCCATTTCCTACCTCCATCATTTCACCTGAAAACATGGCGGCCTCCCTGCGGCCTTGGAGGTAGGTGATGGGCCTTCCTAATTGGGCAGTCTGTGGCCCACAGAGGGCCCCTGGCCGCTCCCGCGCTACACCCTGCTCACACTCACCAACAATCGACCCCACCCCCCTCACCAAAGCCTGCCTGACTCACCCCAGTGAGTCTGATCCCACTCACCTAGGTTCTGGGGCCTGCTCTGTCTTGCTGGTCCTAACCTGCTGCAGTCCCAGCAGTGGCCACCGCTCCCAATGGCGCTGGTGGGATTGAAGAGCTGACAGCTGTCTGATTGGCCAGCAGTTCTTGGAGGCAGGCTCTCTGCCCTTAAAATGACGGAAGCCCCGACGTCAGGCAGTTAATTGCCTGATGGGCATAGAATCGCGTCGGGGCTCCCAGAAACAGCCATGGCGAGGTTACCTTCTACTTTCTGGCCTGCTCTCGGGCCCACTGCTGCTGCCGTTAAATTGAGCCCATAAAGTAAGTTGTCTCATATTCAGAAAGCAGGTCTACAGCAGCAAATATCAATATCTGTATTCTTTTACATCCTTGTACAGATGAAATGCATTGGGTTTGAAATTAACCTCTGAACTCATGTACCTTTTTGTTCTTGAATAGCACACAAAGTCACCCTTACCAAAAGAGCTGTTTGAAATATAGCTATCGTCTCGGATATAGGGTACAAACATTTGCCACATGATTTTTGCTTATTAATCAGAGAAGTGAATTTAAGGAAAATGAGAGATGTTAGAAATTTACATTCCCAGCATGGAGCTTTGCATTCAGAGAACACAGATTGGGAATTTAGACATGGAGGTCAGCTTACCATCCTTTAACTTTAACAGATGGGAAATTCTGCAGCACCTGCTGACTTCCATAGTCACATTTCTAATATGTGTATGATACCCCTCACCCAGAGTGCAAATTCATAAAATCTACCCTGGACTAACTGATACATATTGACTACAGCAATTATTCATCAACTTCATTATCATTGTATCATGTGACCACTAGGATGGTAAAAGGTGAATTAGATGGACTTTGGGCTTTTTTCATCCAGCGATACCTGAGTTGATATGTATACTTATTTGTGGGTTCTACAATGCTTTTTTAGAGAACATTCATTGTGGAGTATGGTGAGAAGCCAGAAAGCTATGTTGATATACAGAGAAAGTTTGGTGGGCCTAATCATGCTTTTCTATTCCTCTGACTATTCTATGTTCTTAATTTAGTAGTATTTTCCCAACGAGAGTCGAAAATTGCAATTTTTTTTATATGTGCCCTGAAGCGTATAAAAGGAAAATCTCATCAAGTTATTTGTAAAACTTTATTCATCCTACAATACAATAGTAAATAATCCATTATTCAAATAGATGTTCAAATTCAGGCTATCCTACCTAATACTAGCTGACAGCCACTTTCAGCAGTGGGAGAAAAGGGTAATTCATTTAGTTAGTTTCAATATCATTTCAATTCTACATGTAATATGAGGTAGTGCAGAATGATCTGTACATTTCCCTCAAAATGATTATTTTACTGTGTTAGCCCTGCTTAGAATCCAACCAGCAGAATCACAATTAGAAGCTGAAACCAGCACCTAACTGCGTAGTACAAGTAAAGAGGGCAAGAACCATTAAACCTAAAATAGAAAGGTGAATGCAGACCTTAATGAGAATAGAAAACTTCAATTACTTGACAGCCAAAGAGGGATAAAATGATAACTATCCTTAGCCAGAAGAGGTGGGTAGGTCAAGCATGCAGTAAGTAAATAGGGCAGGGTGCCTATTGCTGATTGCTCATGGGATTGGACCGCCAAAATGGTGACATTTTAAGAAGGAAGAGAAATTCTAGTGAACCTGAAAGAAAGGTTGAATAATTAGAACCCAAATAACATCAATCTGCCAATAGTAAAACGCTTAATGAGCAATACCCAAGGGAGAAACACCCATCGCATAATAACAGGAACATAGCAAGGAAATTAATTATACAATATGGTGGTAAAGAGAAGGGCAGTGTAAAGTTCCCTTTGGACTACCTTTTCTTCAGTAAGTATAGCATTTCCTCAATCAAAGTCAGACTTGACTGTATACTGTGCAATTTTTCCCAACCTCATTTTTTTTACAATTCTGAAAATGTTACTGCAGATTTTTCTGTGTATTTCCACAATTAAAAACAGAGCTAGGAAAATATAGAAATAATATGACCTGTTATATTATTAAAGATCAAAACTGTTAATTAGCCTGGGATGTCTTTAGATAACACTAACCCACTCATAGCAACATTTTAGATCACAAGGGAGTCATTTTAGAATTAGGTAAAAAATAAGGTATGATGTAGAATTAATGCAACAAACCTTTCTCCCCCTTATCTAGCTCCGACATCCTTTCTGATCTGGGAGATTTAAACATGTAAAGCAACACTTCAGTCAAACGCCTATGACTATTAAACCTTATACTTTGTGGCAATTAAACAGAAGAAACAAAAATTGGTCTGTCAGAGGCAGACTGACCATTTTAATTCTTTCATTCATTAGCAGCACTGTGGTTGCTAGGAGAGATTTAGTTGCACTCCATGCTATTTTATGAAGCACATGGCAGATGATGGCCCAGCTTCAATGAACAATAGACACTCTATGTGGAGAGAAGATACACTATGGAAATCATGTATCATTAGTCATGACTGAACTATGCATCCTGTGGTATAAACATGGCACATTCATGTAGGCAGTGCACTTCCATTTAAAATAGGCTAAAATATGTTGTTGATTACCATATTTCTTATATTGTAAAACATCAAAGGAAAACAAAAAATTGCATTGGCAAGTCAATAATTTGATTAATATATTTTATAAATGTGCTGTTTTCACTTCACCCTTCAGGTTAGAATAGTTAGCAACATGAGAAATTCTGGGAACTCCAAGCTACGGAGAGAACATATACGCGCGGACTGCTTCAGTATCCAAGGAGTTGTGAATGGTGCTGAACATTGTGCAATCATCAGCGACCATCCCCACTTCTGACCTTATAATGGAGGGAAGGTAATTGAAGAAGCAGCTGAAGAGGGTTGGGTCTAGGCCATTACCCTGAGGAACTCCTGCAGTGATGTCCTGGGGCTGGCTTAATAAATGAAAATCAATACAATACATTATTAATACATAGTGTTATGACCAGGTGAGGCAGGGGTCTAGGGCTCCCCTCTCAGCCTTTTCCTGGTTTGGCCGTAACAGGGTTTATTTTTTTTAAACACCGTGTTTTTAGCTTCACCTCTGTGAATCCTTGATCTCTACTCTCTAATTTTGATTGCAAAGAAATCAACCAGACAGGTTTTCTCAGACTTAAACAAGAAAGGTGTAAGTTTATTAACCTGAAAACTCTAATTCAGTTAAAACTACTAAAAATTTGCGACGCAACCACACTAGCATGCATCCGCGATAAACACACACGCACATAGAGTCAGAAAAGGAGAAAGAAACAAAGGGGAAAGGTTTGAAGCAGTAAATGGGATTTAGTTACTGGTTCTGGATTGGATGTAAAATCTTTGATTGAAGTTCAGTCTTGCAGTTCTTGTTGGGGCCCAGTGCACACTTTCAAACTTGTTTCACTGGTCTTCTGTCTTGAGGCTTGAGTTACTTCTGTGGGTCCCTGGAACTTTGCATGAGAGAGAGACAGAGAGAGATGCTCGCTTCTTGAAGTTCAGTTGCAGTCTCTTTTCAAACTGTGTCAGGTACAATACAAAAAAAACCCAGGTTGGCCAGCAGGTTAGTCATGTGACTAGCTCCTTATTTGGAACAGCCTGTCCTGCGAGGTTTGTGGACTCCCCCAAGCTTACCAGACATTCTCAGTGGGGGGTGGAATGCTGGCTCAATGATTCTCAATGTCTCTTGATCATTACTATTGACAAAAATCCATGTGGCTACTGAATCAGGGAATACTCCCATTGTCTTCTTCATGTCTTTTAGGATGCAAATGTGCAGCCATGTTTTCAGCCACTGTTGTGGTCTTTTTAAACAAGTTATTTCAAGTCCAGTAACAGTTCAAAATTAATGTTCCATATGACAAAATTAATATGTCTCATTTTGGCAGGTTTGGTTTCCGTCACAATAGGGATATGTATATGTATGTATATACCTAAGATATTAGCTTCTGTTCTATAGAGAGTAGTAACATTTGTTTGGCATTTAGAACTGCACTCGCGTTAATTAGAATCTAACTGCACAGTTCTGGGAAGGGCAGGTTTTCATTAGAACAGCATTGAAAAGAATGGCCAGCAGAGTTTCAGCATGAATTTACCTCAGGAAAACATCCCCAGTGAGAACTACCAATTGTACAGTCTGGCTGCTGAGGCCCAATTCAATTCACTGTGGTAATAAAAACAGAAAGTGCTGGAAATACTCAGCAGGTCAGGCAGCATCTGTGGAGAGAGAAGCAGAGTTAATGCTTCAGCTCTGTGACCTTTCATCAGAACAGGCAAAGGTTAGAAATGTATTAGGTTTCAAGCAAGTGAGGACAGGGAGGTGGGGTGGGGGGGTGGTGGGGGGTGAAGAGAGCAAAAGGAAAGGTGTGTGATTGGGCAGAGGGCAGGAGACATTACATAACAAAGATGTCATGGGACAAAGACATAGAGAGTGTTACTGGTTGTGTTGAAAGGCAAAGGTTGGAATTCTTCGTTGGGCGGGAGGCCCTGTCCACCGGCCGAAATATCAATGGCGAGCCCACCTCCACTGGCTCTAGGGAGCCAGACCGTGACTTTTCGCTCCCTAGGCCTTTAATTGGTCTTGGGCAGGACTTCCACCTCCTTGAGGCAGGAAGTCCCACCTAATGGAGCTGCCGGCCAATCAGCCAGTAGCTCTTAGTCCCAGCAGCGCCACTGGGAGCGGTGGCCACTGCTGGGACTACACCCGCTTCAGGAGGAAGAGGAAGGACAACCTAGGAAAGGAGGTAGGTTTTTAGCGCCTTGCCGGGTACAAATGTTCGGGCCCCGATGAGGAAAGGGAGTTCGGTTAGGGGATCGGGGGGGGGGGAGTGTTGTGCATTTGTTGCGGCTGGGGCTTCGAAGGGCGGCCCTCCGTGGGGCACAGGTTTCCGATTGGGAGAGCCCCCCACAAGCCCCCAATCAGACAGGGTTTTTGAGGCCTCAGCGACCTGCCAGCCAAGGGTAAAATACCTGTGGCGGCGGGTGGAGGCCCTTGCGGGCCTTGATTTACCCGGGGCAGGCGGGCCGTTTGTCTCTCCCGCCCCACGTAAAATTGCAGGAGGGGTCAGGAAGGGCCCCTCCCTGCCTCCCACCCAATTTTACACTGAACCCTTCCCCCCCCGCCCCCCACCTGTCACCAGCCCACTCGTTTGGGAGGCATAAAATTCCAGTCATAGCATTAGTCCAGAGAGAATGTTAATGGTAGAATAATGAGCAGCGCATTTAATCTCTCCTGCCCTCTGCCCTACCACACACCTTCCCTTTTGTTCTCTTTGTCACCAACCCTGGCAGTGTTTTGCTTTCAATTACCGTGGAATCGCTGCACCCATGTAATAAGGCTGAAGCCAAAACATTTGTGTGTGAAGTTGCTTGAGTTCTCGCTCCTCCTTTGAATTAATAAAAAAACTGATCTGCAACAGGAAAATTACGCAGTGACAGTTACAAATCTCTGCAGGATCCTCTGACATAAGGTATGCTTCACAAATATAGGCCCTTCAGTGTACCAGGAACACAAACTGGGAATTAATGGATTGAAGGAACTGTTGGATATATTGAACAATGTGCCTGAATCCTTGAAGTGCACTACTGGAGTACAAAGCTGTGCACTGGGAGTACAGAAGTATAAAATAGCTCCTTTTACATTCAAGTGGCTCTTGCTTAATCGAACAAAGCAGCAATGTTAATCAACATATTGATCCCTGGGCTTGGCATAACTTTGGGCACCTTGGCCGTGAAATTGGGCTCCATAGCTCTGCTGGAGGCAAAGCCACAGGAGACCTGAATTGAAAAAAGTCGTCCAGGATACCTCTGGTGACGGCAGCCGAGGCTTGTGTGGCGTGCCCTGACTGACAGGGTGTTAACACGGGCATGCTGCATGTGCATCAGAAGCATGCAGAGTGGGTGGATCGTAATGTTCAATAGCCTCTAATGCTGATTTAATGCACAATCTGCCATTTTAGATCCCACAGGTTCAGTTAACACTCTGCCATAGGGCCGGATTTTCAAAGTCCGCTGAGTGCAGGTACAGAGGTTATTGTGATTTGAATATCGCATTTACGCTGGTCGGCACTCAGACCCGCTGCCCCCAGAATGCACCACCATTTGTAAAGGGACACCAGCAGCGAGGGAATGGGTCGGGCACATATATCCACTTAATTGCCTGTTGAGCTCATTGAAGAGCTCATTAACAGGCTTGTCAGCAGCAGTTTTTAATTTTTAAAGGCTGGGAACATGGAGGAAGCCATGGGGTGAACACGTCAGGGTGTTCAAGATGTGAAAATAGCAAGGACCATGATGGCTGTGGGAAGGGCTGATTAAAAGACTGCAGAGGCCCAAAAAAAGCACAGCTGCTTCAAAAGTGCTACAACCTGGTCATCACTGCAGCTGTCAGACTTGCTTTTCACAGAGGTGAGTTGCAGGAAACCAAAAAGGGATGAGAGGCTGCTGGCATTACCTGGGCACCCAGGGTTGGCAGGGGAAGGCCTGGTAAACACACAAAGGCTAGCTTAAGGAGTTTAGATGGGAACAGGCTACTCTGATATTGGGCAGAGCACCCAGGATGAGCTTGAGCAGATGGCAGCTCCAAAACAGAGGAGCACAGCAGAGGGCTGCAAGGGGAGGAAGGTGGTACCCACGACATCGGCTGCACAGCCCAAGAGTCAGCTACGTGCAAATGACAGAGTGCCTGTGCCGTAGGAGCCTGCACCTATCCAGGCAGATAATCTCGGTCCTGTGGGCTCTGATCCACAATGACCTGAGGCCTGATGGCCCCCACAGACAAGTGGCAGACAAACGACAATGAGTGCAGCTCCCGTTTAAGATGTGCAGGCTAGCCATGCGTTCTGCTAGCCACAGACGCCACTGGGTCCCCTGTTGAACGTGCAGCAGGTCAGCAGTGTGTTCTGTGCTGGGTTTCATGCTGAAATCATTTCAATGAGGATGCAGCACGAAGTTTGTGGATATCTACGCAACAGGACTGGACGCAGGGTACATTGCGCATCATGATCCCCGTGCCTATACAGAAGCACTCACTGTACAGTAGCTGCTGCCAATTGTCTGTGGAAGACTTGGATAGAAGTAACAGCACATAAAATGGAGCAACAGGCAAGAAAGAGTGCTTGAGGCATCAGTCCACAAGATGTGAAGGAGTACAGAAGCAATGTTTCTGCAAGAGGCAATGAGACCCCCAGGCAAAAACAAGCCTTGTGATATTCTCCCCCTGTTGGAGACAGGTTCAAAGGGGAAAAAACAGTAAGATTGATTCTGGGAGCCCAAACTCTAACATCGGGAGAGAGATACAGAGAACAGAAATTATTTTCAGCAGAATAAAATCATTGAGGGAAGACATGAGACATTTTTTCAAAATGCCAAAAGAATACTTTAAAAAATAAGCAGTTTGTTTAGTTTGGAAGGTGATTTAAGAGTCAGAGTTGGCCTGAATTTTCTGGGGCCCCCAAAGGTGGGAACGGAGGTGGTGGGGGAGGGGTGGCCTGAGAATACCGGAGTGTCAGTTGCAGGACAACATTCCCAGCGATGGTTATTTTGGGGGAGGTGAGTTCGGGCCCAGGAAGGCTGTCCGCAGGCAATTGTGCTCATTAAGAGCCTAGTTAAAGGTAAGTTTAGGAGACCAACTGGGATTTTCCAGACTGGGATTTTTCAGTCGCCCTCCAGTTTCCTACAGGCCCTCCCTGCCTGCCTGGGTGGGCATACAGCCAATGACCACCCTGTAGAGGTATTCCCCGCCCTGCACCTCACAGTGATGGCCTGGCTGCTTTTTCTGCTTTTTATTTAAAAATTTTTTAAAAGGCTGGGAGGGCATCTTCTTGTTGAGGTGTCATCCCAGTTACTTACTTTGTCCCTCCAGCTTCTTGGACACATCCAACACCCTTAATTGGATAAGAAAATCATAATTTCAATCAGTTTTCTTGGAGGCAGGTTTCTGACCTAAAAACAAACCCAGCTCCTGTTTTCCATCTCCGTGGCGATGATTCAGCCCTAAGATTAAAAGTTAAAAAGCCTCAAGCAAAGTCTGAGAATTAAGGTTTCTTCCCTCCACCCATAAGTTGGTAGATGTGTGGAATAGACTTATAGTTAAAGCAGTTAATGCTGTGGTGTTTAACACCCTCCCAAATATCACGGTGGGTGTACCAACACCACATGGATGACAGCGGTTCAAGAAGATGGCTCACTGCCACCTTCGCGGGGGCAATTAGGAATGGGCAACAAAATTGCCAGCGACATTCAAATCCCACAAATAAATATAAATAAATAAATATTTATTTAGAGGTGGGACTGGAGTTATAAGATTAAGCACAAATCAAAGCAATTATACACTGCATGGAACTGAGCCACTGGGACTGTGGAAATTTCATAACAAACAAGACAACCATTCCAAGATGTATGAAGTTGGATGTATGATTAGGTAAATATTCTGAGAGATTTGCTTGGTTGACCTTTGGAGTGGGGCAAAGACAATGGGGATAATTTTCACCTTTTCCGATGGGCGATGATTTAGTGCAATGGATCGTCTGCCCGTTACAGAACATGCCCAATTTACATTCTCTTGATTTCAGGATTTACACAGGTTGAGTATATCCTGAGGTAGAATAGGTTTTACTGCATCTATGAAAAGAGCAAGCTTTGTGGTCCAAATGGTCTTTTCTATGCAGTGGCAGTAGTGAATGATTTATAGATTCTAAATTGAAGGCATACTTTGCATTTTGCTGTCTTCCTATGCCAACCTGTTTCCATCAGATAAATGTACTTTTGATTAGGAGAACAATTTATTATACTTTTCCTGTAAGAGTAATAAAGTTTTTTTTTTCAGTTACCTGTGTTTCTTGAAGCCCTAGCAGACGTAGGACACTTTAGGAAAGGGAAAATTAAACTACTTGCTTTGGACAGAATATGTCAAATCACGATTTTCCCAGTCTGAGATAGTCAACAGCGAAAAACATTACAAAAGTTCCAATTAAATATGTGAATAGCAGTGAATAAAAAGAGAATGTTACGTGAGCATGTGTGTCTTTGATATCTTCAGCATTGTGAAAATCATAGGTTTGGCAGTATTGAATATGTCAGTGGTGCGTGATTCATTACTGTACACTTGTCAGTGAGGCAGCCCAGTTTGTTCTCAAGGTTCCTCCTACAATTTAGTCAATTCTGGCCGAGATGAAAAGGTGAACAGAAGCCAGTCTGTCGGAGGCTGAGTGATGGGTACATTTGGTCTGGCTTTTTGTTATATACTGAGTATTATCTTTTATGTATTATACACACACTTTACCTTTTTTCAGGAGGTAGTGGATTGCATCCAATAATTGATGTCTCATTGTAAAACGCCTAGACCCCTGCACAGGACAAAAACAATATGGCTTGTTGCACCACCAGATGTATCAAAATGAGAGCTTTGAGACCCTTGGTAATATAGTTTAGACACATCTAATGATGTGCTGTAATATAGCCAAGAGAAAATCTGCAGCATTTTCCTGACATATTGTTTTTTTTCATAAAACATCTCCCTTTAGATCTCTGTCTCTGATGGAATTGAGCCAGACTTTCAGGTAGGATCAGAATCCAAGTTATAACGTTGGCTTACAGATCCTCAGTGATGCAAAATATGAGGGAGCATTAAATATGAGTTGTATTAGTTTAACGAGTATTTCTGTTGTGTGGACACTTGTGAAATTATGTTTATCATGCATATACAGCTCTCTGCATTCAGTGACTTAATTTTTGTTATAATCATTTATCTGGTCACCTCTTATAGGGTTGAATGTTGAGACCTGGTGGAAACAGGGTGAATTCAAATAATGTAGAGGAAATGACTCCCGGCCATTAGCAGCATCGTAGCGGCTGCCTCCATTTTGTTAGGGTCCTCCGATTAGATGGCATAGGCAGTTGCCTAAAGAAGACCATAGCTGATTTAGAAATTGAAATTAGGGTCTTAAGTGGTCAATAGGACTGCAATAGTATTTCAAGATAGAAGTGGGTGGAATAAGTGCCGCGCACACTCTGCTTAGTATCAGCTGGCCTGGAGAAGAGGCGACAGACAAGTTTCACTTTATTTTGGGGGATCAGGAAGCACAGGAGTGCATCCCCGGACTGCGCAAAACCAGTCTGGCAGTCCAGCACCCCAACCCTTTCCCATGTCTGGGGCCCATCTTCTTGCTTCCTGGAGGTCAGCCATGGCTGCCATATATTAAATGACCCAAACATTTTGTTTCGGGTAATGTTGATGAAAGAGGAACATTGTCCCTACCAGAAGGCCTCATTAATTAAATCAGCCACTAGATCTCAGAGGTAGAGCATGAGGGCAGTCTACAAACATCTGTTTCTTTCTCTCTAAAAATCAAAAAAAAAACTTCATTCTGAATTCCAGTCACACTGAAAATTGATTTTCTTGTATTTATTTTGTAGCTGTTGCTTTACTTTAACACTGTCTCTTGCTTCCGTCAGGTCAGCCAGCATTTTACTGCTGTTTGTGAAAGGGAAAATCAGGTGTTTGGCATCACAGAATTCTTGCTCCGTCCTATCTTGGATCCTTTTACAAACGCTCACATCCAAACTCATTAGCATCGGGAAATGAAAATGTTGTTGTGCACTCTAGGGCAAATGCCAGTTTGATTGGTACTAGACCTAAAATGTACATTAACATCCATCCACATTGTATTTGTACTCCAGCAGAAAATGGAATATTTTGCCTATTGAGTCACTGTGGCCTGAAATGTCTGTATACAGCTGACAGAACAGGGTTGTTGAGCTTTGTTCAGTGTCCAAACAATTTGTCAAATAATTAGTAAATCTACTTCTCCTTGGCTGTTTCTCGTTCAAGTATTATCCATCAAGACATTTTAAGTACCATTGCCTTCAGGCTGAGCAGTAACAACAACAACAGTTTATATTTACATAGCGCCTTTAACGTAATTAAATGTCCCAAGATACTTCACAGAAGCATTATAAAAAAAAAATGACACATACGAACATACATACGAACATATGAATTAGGAGCAGAAATAGGCTGTTCGGCCCCTCTAGCCTGCTGCGCCATTCAATAAGATCATGGCTGATCTGTTTGTGTCTTGAATTCCACACTCCCATCTATCCCTGATAACCTTTGATCCCCTTGCCTAACAAGAATCTATCTCCGCCTTAAAAATGTTCAATGACCCCGCCTCTATCACCTTCTAAGGCAGAGTTCCAAACTCGCACAACCCTCTTGAGAGAAAAAATTTCTCCTCAACTCTATCCTAAAAGGGCAACCCCTAATTTTAAAACAGTGCCTCCTAGTTCTGGACTCATCCACAAGAGGAAACATCCTTTCCACATCCACCTTGTCAAGGCCGTTCAGGATCTTATAAGCTTCAATCAAGTCTCCCCTCACTCTTCTAAACTCCAGTGAAAACAAGCCCAGTCTGTCAAACCTTTTCTCATAAGACAACCCGCTCATTCCAGGTATCAGTCTAGTAAACCTCCTCTGAACCACCTCCAACATATTCACATCCTTCCTTAAATAAGGAGACCAAAACTGCACACAGTATTCGAGATGTGGTCTCACCAGTGCCCTGTATAACTGAAGCATAACATCCTTGCTTTTATTTTAAATTCCTCTCGTAATAAAGGATAGCATTCCATTAGCCTTCTTTATTACTTGCTGGACCTGCACACGAACCTTTTGTGACTCATGCACTAGAACACCCAGATCCCGCTGCACCTCGGGATTTTGCAGTCGTTCTTTGTTTAAGTAATACTCTGCTTTTTTATTCTTTCTGCCAAAGTGAAGAACATTACATTTTCGCACATCTCATCCTTCCCACATCTGCCAGATTTTTGCCCACTCACTCAACCTATCTATATTGGTCTACAACCTCCTATGTCCTCTTCGCAATATATTTTCCTACCTATCTTTGCGTCATCTGCAAATTTAGCAACCATGCCATCGCTCCCCTCATCTAAATTATTGATATAAATTGTAAAAAGTTGACACCGAACCACAAAAGGAGATATTTGGTCAGATGGCAAAAAGCTTGATCAAAGAGGTAGATTTTAAGGAGTGTCTTAAAGGAGGAAAGCGAGGTGGAGAGACAGAGAGGTGTAGGGAGGGAATTCTAGAGCTGAGGGCCTGGGCAACTGAAGGCATGGCCATCAAATGTGGAGCAATTAAAATCGAGGATGCACAAGAGACCAGAATTAGAGGAGCGCTGTTATCTTAGAGGGTTGTGGGGCTGGAGGAGATTACAGAGATAGGGAGGGGCGAGGCCATGGAGGGATTTGAAAACAAGGATGAGAATTTTAATATCACGATGTTGCTTGACTGGGAGACAATGTAGGCCAGCAAGCACAGGGGCAATAGGGGAACGAATTAAGATACAGGCAGCAGAGTTTTGGATGACTTCAAGTTTACAGAGGGTAGAATGTGGGAGACCAGCCAAGAGTGCATTAGAATAGTCAAATCTAGAGGTAACAAAGGCATGAATGAGGGTTTCAGCAGCAGATGAGTTGAGATAGGGGCGAAGTTATGAAGGTGGAATTAGGCAGTCTTAGTGATGGCACAAATATGAGGTTGGAAGCTCATCTCAGGGTCGAATGTGACCCCAAGATTGCGAACAGACTGACTTAATCTCAGACTTTTGCCAGGAAGAGGGATGGAGTCGGTAGATAGGGAACAGAGTTTGGAGTGGGGAGTGAAAACAATGGCTTCAGCCTCCCCAATATTCCATTAAAGAAAATTTCTGCTCATCCAGTACTGGATGTCAAATAAGCAGTCTGATAATTTAGCAACAGTGGAGTCGTCGAGAGAGATGGTGGTGAGGTAGAGCTGGGTGTCGTCAGCATACATGTGAAAATGAACTCTGTGCTTTCAGATGACGTCACCAAGGGGCAGCATGTATATGAGAAATAGGAGAGGGCCAAGGATAGATCCTTAGGGGACACCAGAGGTAACAGTGCAGGAGTGGGAAGTGAAGCGATTACAACTGACTCTCTGTTTACGATTAGATAGATAAAAATGGAACCAGGTGAGAGCAGTCCTACTCAGCTGCTCAACAGTGGAAAGGCATTGGAGGAGGATGGTTTGGTCAACTGTGTCAAAAGCTGCAGACAGGTCAAGAAGGATAAGGAGGAAAAGTTTACCCTTTATCACAGTCACGTAGGATGTTATTTGTGATTTTTGTAAGAGTCCTTTGCATACTGTGAAAGGGGTAGAAACCTGATTGGAGGGATTCAAACATGGAGTTCCGGGAAAGATGGGAATGGATTTGGGAGGCGACAACGCATTCAAAGATTTTGGATTTATTTTGAGGAGAGGGGTGATGACGGGAGATTTAAAGGAGACAAGGACAACAACTGAAGTGAGAGAACTGTTTACAATATTGGCTAACATGGGGACCAGGAAGGGATGTTGGGTGGTCAGCAGTTTAGTGGGAAGAGGATTGAGGGAGCAGAAAGTGGATCTCATGGACAAGATAAGCTCAGCGAGAACATGACGGGAGATAGGAGAGAAACTAGAGGAAGATGTGAGTTCAGGGCAAGGACAGGGGATAGCATTCGAGGACGTTTGGCCAGGTGGGCTAGTGGTCTTGATCCTAGTGACAAAGAAGAAGTCCATGAGCTCCTAACACTTATTGGCCAGTGGAGCAAAAATGTGCAGGGCTGAAAAAGTGGGGTGGGGGGGGGAGGTGGTGGGGAGGGCCCGGTCTCGGCCTTCCAAGCCCCCCCCCACCCCCCGCATCCCCCACCCCCCAGCGTGATCTTACGTTATCCTGGCACTTAAGTGGCTGGTGCTGGGATCCCCATTCCTTTAAAGATGGAAATCCTGCCTCCAAGAGCTGCCGGCCAATCAAAGGGCCGGCAGCTCAGCAGTATTGGCAGTACCACCGGAAGCGATGGCCACTGTTGGAACTGCAGAGTTCTTGGACCCAGGCCCAGCAATGGAGATCTGGACCTCAGGTACGTGAGGAGGGTCTCAAGGGCCAGTCTGGAAGGCCTTGCTGAGGGTGGTGTGGGAGGGTGGGCATTAAGTGCAGAGGAGAGGGGCCCAGGGAGGTGGATTTTTTTCCTGGAAAAGGAGAGACCCACCTGAAGCCTGCAGGGAGGGTGCCTCATATTATTGAGTGACCACCCCATGTGGCGGAGGCACCCCCCCCTCCCCCCCCCACCCCCACCGCTGGTTCAGTCCCAGTGGAGGGGGAAGCGGCCCTTAAGTGGTCGTTAATAGGCCGCTTAAGGGTCTCAGGTGGGCCTATAAAATCCAGCCCATTGTGGAAGTGACAGGGGAGAGGGGTTTAAGAAGACAGCTTATAGCAGAGAAAGGAAGCCGGGGGTTATCTTTGCCTTCCAGGACTATGCTGGAATAGTGAGCAGCTTGTAGCTTTAGCAAATGGTAGCATTTTAAGTGGTTCAGCCAGTTCTGGCAGTAGATGGCTAAACCAGTTGTCTGCCATATCCTTTCAAGTCAGCATCCCTTGGATTTAAAGGAGTGGAGATGAGGGCTGTACTGGGGCAATGGCCAGAATGAGAGAGAGTAATTGTTTTATTGGGGACCAGGGCATCAAAGTGGAGGTGAGGTTGCGATTGAGCAAATCAGTAGCTGCAGAACTATTGTGGTAAATGGAGGGCCAAAGACTTCACAGTTGAGATTTTGAAAGTACAATTATAAGTGAATTTTGAGATAGTTTCTTCCAGGGACAGATTCAGAAGGAGGTAGGGTTGGGGCATGGAAGAGGGATATGGGTAGTGAGTGATACAAAGAAATGATCAAAAATGACCTTATCAGTAATTGATACAATGGGACTATCAAGACCACGTAAGGTGGCAAAGTCAAGCAGGTGGTCATGAATATGGGTTGGGGAGTTTACATGGAAGGAGAGATTTAGGGAGGAACTCAGAATAGAAAGAACATGATGAATTGAAATGGAGGTTGAAAATGTGAATGTGAAGTAGTTCGATGCCTAGGCTGAGGGAGGAAAGCAGTGAAAGTATCTCAGTGATAAAATTAAGTAAGAACAAAAAGACTTTGGTAAGATGTAATATAAAATATTTGACCCATCTTCATTCTGTAAGCTGGTGAAACACCCAATCTATGAAGAGAACAGAGTATAATTTTAAAGAATATCAAATGCATTCTCCTTTAGCAGAATGAATGTGTAATTAATGACTGAATAACCAAACATGCACACATACAAGTTGAATCAAATAAGTACATTGAGAAGGAAACCAAGATGTCACAACTTATAAGGACTATATTGGTGAATCTTAGTTGACTTAATGTTCATACTTATGTAGTGAAATTCTTTACTGGATTGATCAAGACATCATACAAAGCTCCTCTGTGCGAATACTCGGAGAGTAAGGTAACTGTTAATAACATATTTAATAAAGAGCAAGTACTGCTCGACATGAACTTGCTCAAGAGTTTTTAAAAAACAAAAAATTGTAATCTATCTATCAAACTGAACATGTGCCAAGAACAAAGAACAAAGGACAGTACAGCACAGGAACAGGCCATTCGGCCCTCCAAGCCTGCACCGATCTTGATGCCTGTCTAAACTTAAGCCTTCTGCACTTCCGGGGTCCATATCCCTCTATGCCTATTCATGTATTGTCAAGATGCCTCTTAAACGTCGCTATCGTACCTGCTTCCACCACCTCCCCCGGCAGCAAATTCCAGGCACTCACCACCCTCTGTGTAAAGAACTTGCCTCGCACAGACCCTCTGAACTTTGCCCCTCGCACCTTAAACCTATGTCCCCTAGTAACTGACTCTTCCACCCTGGGAAAAAGCTTCTGACTATCCACTCTGTCCATGCCACTCATAACTTTGTAAACCACTATCATGTCGCCCCCTCCACCTCCGTCGTTCCAGTGAAAACAATCCGAGTTTATCCAACCTCTCCTCATAGCTAATGCCTTCCAGACCAGGCAACATCCTGGTAAACCTCTTCTGTACCCTCTCCAAAGCCTCCACGTCCATCTGCTAGTGTGGCGACCAGAATTGCACGCAATATTCTAAGTGTGACCTAACTAAGGTTCTGTACAGCTGCAGCATGACTTGCTAATTTTTATACTCTATGCCCCGACCGATGAAGGCAAGCATGCCCTCAGATGTTTCCCTAAATAATGCATGTAGAATAAGAGTGACCTTCAGAGATTAATAAGGGGGAAAATCAGTTGGATGGGTGAGGTCATAATTAGGTTCAGATGTTCTGCAGCACACAGATAAGATACCTGGGCTCAAACATGAATAATGACCATGTGTGATGCTGCCTGAATTGCCCTATGTCAGTATAAAATTAAATCAATTAAAATTCACCAATATCGTCCTTATAAGCTGTGACATGTTGGTTTTATCCTCACTGAGGCCCTGGTATTCCTTCCACTGACAGATGTGTCAGAGATGAATAGGACCTGACTCTGCAAGGAAAAATACAAGTTTCCTCTGTGATCCTGGGCCCGGCTGGGGTGGGGGAGGGGAATAATTAATTTTAAAATTAAGACACCACTGAGGTTGTAGGAAATAAGAAATCAAGATGCCATCAATCAAGAGGTTGAAGGGGTAAGTCAATGACTGAGTTTTAAATATTTACAGATGTAGAGGGGAAACGGGTGCAAGCAGTATGAGGAAGGTAAATTGTAAATATGGTCACTGTATTAAAATAACAGACACACTTGTCACCATTACTACCTATCTCAGTGGAATAAGCGCATGCTGACAGTATAAAATGAAATGACTCCTAAACATCAGTTATTTATTAAAACGTTTTACTATCAGAAGTGCATATTGCCCACATACTGTGCCTGTCCCAGCAAAACTGGAAACTTCCACCAGTGAACCCTGAAAATCAAGTAACTGTGCGAAGAAGAATGCTATTGATAACAAGTCACTAAATCAGTTATCAAATAGTTTTGTTTTCTTGGATTCCCAGAGTAATATATATATTGGTGGCCTTTCTACTGCTGTTTGATGCAATTTACAGAGAGTAAATTAGGGTTACATGCTTACCTATGCTCAACTTCAGATACTGCTAGGTCAGAGGTAAAGCTCTGGCCTATTCTTGCAGAGTAGTACAAAAGCCTCTTTTGACTGACAAGGAACATGAATAAATCCCTCCCACTAAACTGCCAGGGAATATAAATACATATGGGTACATCAATTAGGATTAGATGCAAGAGATGGGATACAGACAATATGCCCAGATAAAAGATCATCAGGAAAAGCATGGGATTGGCAGTTCGGGTTCTGCTAATTTCACTTTGCTATTAGGGATTTCTCAATGAGCGGGTGACCTTTTTATATATACACACATAATGTGCACAGCATGTGCCCAGATGTGTGCTTTCAAGCATGTGCCCAGATACCTGATTTGTACTGTCAGTGGGCAAAGCTGCTCAGTTGGAGGGTGAAGTCTGAAAACTGCCCCCCCGATGTCTACTTGGCATTTCTCCATAATCAAAAAATAATTGCAAGTGGTGAAGGCCATTTGTCCATCAAGAGAGACCCTAACATCAACGCATTGTATCATCCAATTGTTTTGTAAATTATTCCAGCCTTTCTACTGCTCTATCTGAAAGTGCATTCTACAAGTTGATCACTTTTTGTGAGATGAATTTGCTGAACCCTCTCTAAAAAGTATGCTTTGACATGTTTGTACCTAAGTCTCCTTGTTCAATTCTCAGTTTAATTTCAAGCAATATTCTAGGCTATCATTTTCTTATATGGCTTAACACATTTATATACCTCTATAAAGCTGTGGATCTCTGGTACCCATGGCTCCAATGGGGGTGTGGGGCGGGGCGGTGTAGTTTAAACGAGAATTTGCTGCCCCCACCCAGTCTGTCGCTGGGAGGTTGCCTCCAGGCAACTGCTGGGCTTTTAGCCTCCATGAGGAATATCATGGCAGTGGTACAAATTTGACCTCAAGAGTGAATTTAATTGAGCCTAATTAGCTGTCCAACGCTGCTGGCTGGGTAGTCAGTGCCGATCAGACCCCTTCTCCAGCAAGATCTCTCTCACAGGAGGGATTACGTCGGAGAGCCACCTTGATGCAAGATTCTCTTATTTTCCTCCCGGTTCCGCCTCCAAACCATCTCTGGGGGACTGAGAAAATTCAAGCCAATGGGTCAGCCTCATGGTTCTTCTCTTCACTGCTTCCTGTTCTTAAATATCTCTTTTGTTTCCTGACTAAAACTAGACACACTATTCTAGGTGTGGTCTGACTAAAGATCTATAATGTTCAATCATGGGCTGCTCTGACTTGTATTATTCTGTTTTGTCTATTCAGTTCAGCATCCTATTTCCTATTGGGAAATATCCTGTGTTTCAACATCTTGTGGCTCCAAAATGTTATCTTCACTGAATATCAATTTACATATGCTGTGGCTTCGGTGATGATTCACTGTGCACGAGAGTGATGATGTGCGTAGTGCAAATTATGTGACTTTGAATTAAGAGATGTAGCTTTGTCTCATATTACTTGGGTACTTTGCTATCTTAAAAATGATAAGAAAACAGCATTAAAGGCTCTATCTGATTGATCGCAGCAATCATAACAATATGGATAAATTGATAGCACAAATAGAAATAAATGAGTATGATATGATAGCCATTACAGAAACATGGTTGCAAGGTGACCAAGGCTGCGTCCTGAATATTCATAAGAACATAAGAAATAGGAGCAGGAGTAGGCCATTCGGCCCCTCATGCCTGCCCCGCCATTCAATAAGATTATGGCCGAACTGCCCCATACCTCAAATCCTCTTTCGTGCAAGCTCCTCATAGCCCTCAACTCCCCGATATTTCAAAAATCTGTCTGCCTCCTCTTTAAATACTTTCAGTAATCTAGCCTCCACAACTCTCTGGGGTAGAGAATTCCAGACATTCACTACCCTCTGAGAGAAGAAATTCCTTCGCATCTCAGTTTTAAATGAGTGGTCCCTTATTCTGTAACTAGGCTCCCTAGTTCGAGAGTCCCCCACTAGTGGAAACATCTTCTCAACATCTACCCTGTCAAGCCCCTCAGAATCTTGTACGATTCAATAAGATCACCCCTCATTCTTCTAAACGCTCATGAATAAAGGCCTAACCTGTTTAGTCGTTCTTGATAAGTCAACCCCGTCATCCCAGGAATCAGCCTAGTGCCTTTTGAACTGCCTCCAATGCCAATATATCCTTTCTTAAATATGGGGACCAAAACTGTACACAGTATTCCAGGTGCAGCCTCACCAACACCCTGTACAGTTGTAACAAGACTTCCCTATTTTTAAACTCCAACCCCCTAGCAATAAAGGCCAAACTTCCATTTTCCTTCTTAATTACTTGCTGCACCTGCATGCTAGTTTTTTGCGTTTCAGGCACAAGAACACTCAGATCCCTCTGTGCTGTACTATTTTGGAGTCTCTCTCCATTTAAATAATAGTCGGCCTTTTGATTCTTCCTACCAAAGTGCATGACCTCACACTTTCCTACATTAAACTCCATCTGCCAAGTTTTTCCCACTCACTCAACATATCCGTATCCCCTTGCCGATTCCTTATGTCCTCATCACAACATGCCCTCCCACCTATTTTTGTATCATCAACAAATTTGGATATATTACACTCTGCCCCCTCCTCCAAGTTAATATAGATAGTAAATAATTGAGGCCCAAGGACTGATCCTTGTGGGACTCTACTAGTTACGTCTTTCCAACCTGAAAAAGACCCATTAATTCTGACTCTGTCTTCTGTGAGTTAACCAATCCTCAATCCATGCTAATACATTACCCCCAATACCGTGAGCTCCTATCTTGTGCAATAATCTTTAATGTGGCACCTTATCGAATGCCTTCTGGATATGTATTTAATATGTATTTATATGTATTTAACAGTTCATAAGGACAAGAGGAAAGGATAAGGAGATGGATTAGATTAGATTAGATTTTTAGATTAGAGATACAGCACTGAAACAGGCCCTTCGGCCCACCGAGTCTGTGCCGAACATCAACCACCCATTTATACTAATCCTACACTAATCCCATATTCCTACCAAACATCCCCACCTGTTCCTATATTTCCCTACCACCTACCTATACTAGTGACAATTTATAATGGCCAATTTACCTATCAACCTGCAAGTCCCTGGAGCTGTGAGGCTGCGGTGCTAACCACTGCGCCACTGTGCCGCCCTAAATAGCTCTGTTAGTAAAGGACAGCATGGAATGATCTTGGTTCAGAAGATCACGATGTAGGATTGGTTTGGGTGGAGATAAGAAATAGCAAAGGAAAATAATCATGGTGGGAGTTTATAGGCCCCCTAACAGTAGCTACAAAGTAGGCCAGAGTATACAGGAAGAAATAATGGGGGCTTGCAAGAAAGGTACTGCAATAATCATGGGTGATTTTAATCTTTACCTCAATTGGACAAATCAAATTGACAAAAGTAGCCTGGAGGACGGGTTCATAGAGTGTATTCAGAACACTTTCTTCGAACAATATGTTCTGGAACCTACCATGGACCAGGCTATTTTGAGACAGGATTAATTAAAGACTTCATAGTAAAGGATCCTCTCGGCAAGAGAGATCATAACATGATAAAATTTCACATTCAGTTTGGGGGAGAGAAATATGGGTCCACAATTGGTGTCTTAATCTTAAATAAAGGAATTTCAAGGGTATGAAGACAGATTTGGCTAAAGTGGACTGGGAAACAGTTTAAAAGGTAAGATGGTAGAAAAGCAGTGGCAGACTTTTAAGGAAATATTTCATAACTCTTAACAAAGATATATTCCATTGAGGAAGAAAGACTCGACCAAAAGGATATACCTCTCCAAGCTAACTAAGGAAATTAAGGGTGGTATCAAATTGAAAGAAAAGGTGTACAATGCTATGAAGATTAGTGGTAGGCCAGAAGATTGGGAAAATTTTAGAAACCAGCAAAGGATGACTAAAAAAAAATGGGAGAAATTGGAGGATGAGGGAAAATTAGCAAGAAGTATAAAATAGATAGTAAAAGCTTCTGAAAATATATAAAAAAGGAAAAGACTAGTTAAAGTGAGCATTAGTCCCTTAGAGGGTGAGACTGGGAAATTAATAATGGGAAACGAGGAAATTGCAGAGGCTTTGAGCAAGTATTTTGTATCCGTCTTCACAGTAGAAGAGTCAAAAAGCATCCCAAAAATAATGGAAAATTATGAGGAAAGAGGGAGGGAGGAACTTAAAACAATCATTATCACTAGAGAAAAAGTAATGGTAGTACTAATGGAACTAAAGGCTGACGAGTTCCCTGGAACTCATCCCTGCATCCAAGGGTGTTACAGGAAGTGGCTGCAGAGATAATAGATGCATTGGTTGTAATCTTCCAAAATTCCTAAATTCTGGAAAGATACCAGTGCATTGGAAAACAGCAAATGTAACACCTCTGTTCAAGAAAGAAGGGAGACAGAAAGCTGGAAACTATAGGCCAGTTAGTTTAATGTCTGTTATTGGGAAAATGCTAGAATCCATTATTAGAGACGCTGTAGCAGGGCAGCCAGAAATTCACAATATAATCAGACAGAGTCAAGATGGTTTTGTGAAAGGGAAATAGTTTTTGACAAGTTTATTAGAGTTCTTTGAGAATGTAACAAGCAGGGTGAATAGAGGGGAACCAGTAGTGTATTTGGCTTTCCAAAACGCATTCAATAAGGTTTCACAGAAAAGGTTACTACACAACATAAGAGCTCAGATTATTGGGGGTGATACATTACCATGGGTAGAAGACTTGCTAACTAACAAGAAACAGAGAGTCGGGATAAATGGGTCATTTTCAGAATGGCAACTGTAACTATTGGAGTGCCACAGGGATCAGTGCTGGGGCCTCAACAATTTATGATCTATATTAATGACTTAGATGAAGGGACCAAGTGTAACATAGCCAAATTTGCTGATGATACAAAAATAGGTAGGAAAGCAAGTTATGAGAAGGATACAAAGAGTCTGCATGTTTGGACCAAGGCTGGAATGAGGTCAGGAGCCAAGTGGCGCTGGCAGAACCCAAATTGAGTGTCAGTGAGCTGGTTATTGCTGTTTAAGTGGCGCTTGATAGCACGTCAACGACACCTTACATTACTTTACTGATGATCGAGAATAGACTGATGGGCCTGTAATTGGCTGGATTGGATTTGTCCTGCTTTTTGTGGAACTTGCACAATTTTCCACATTGTTCGGTAGATGCCAGTGTTGTAGCTATACTGGAACAGATTCGCTAGGGGAGAGGCTAGTTCTGCAGTACAAGTCTTCAGTACTACAGCCAGGATGTTGTCAGTGCCTTGAGCCGTTCTTGATATCATGTGGAGTGAATCGGATTGGCTGAACTTTGGCATCTATGATGGTGAGGATCTCAGGAGGAGGCCAAGATGAATCATCCAGTCGGCACTTCTGGCTTCAGCCTTTTCTTTTGCACTGATGTGCTGGGCTCCCCCATCATTGAGGCTGGAGATGTTTGTGCAGAATTCACCTCCTGTTAGTTGTTTAATTGTCCACCACCATTCACGACTGGACCTGGTAGGACTCAGAGCTTAAGTCGAATCTGTTGGTTGTGGGATCACTTAGCTCTGTTTACTCTTCTGCTGCTGTTTGGGTTGCAAGTAGTCCTGTATTGTAGCAACAACAAATCAGAAATGAATTGCCAGTAATTTTTGAGATTTGATATTGGTAATTGATGGCATCAAGAATGGAATAAGCTATGGATCAGGGAGAGTAAAGATCAAAAGCTCATTCTGAGTACAGTAATATCTGTGTGGGAATGGAGCTTCATTTGAGTTAGTAGAAACATAGAAACGTTGAAAAATAGGAGCAGGAGTAGGCCATTAGACCCTTCGAACCTGCACCGCCATTCAAGATGATCATTGCTGATTGTCCAAACTCAGTACCCTCTTCCTGCTTTCTCCCTGTATCCCTTGATCCCTTTAACCTTAAGGACTATATCTAACTCTTTCTTGATTATATTTAATGATTTGGCCTCAACTGGTTTCCGCGGTAGAGAATTCCACAGGTTCACCACTCTCTGGATGAAGAAATCCCACCTCATCTCAGTCCTAAATGGCTTACCCCTTATCCTTAGACTGTGACCCCTGGTCCTGGACACCCCTGCCATCGGGAACATCCTTCCTGCATCTAGTCTATCCAGTCCTGTTAGAATTTTGTAGGTTTCTATGAGATCCCCTCTCATTCTTCTAAACTCTTGCGAATATAAGCCTAATCGACCCAATCTCTCTTCATACGTCAGTCCTGCCATCCCAGGAATCAGTCTGGTGAACCTTCGCTGCACTCCTTCCTCGAATCCTGTCGCAATGTAAAATACTAGAGTCAGACCATCCTTTTTTTTTAGTTTGTGGCTGACCCAAGTTTTAACTAGAACTTCAACCAAACTTTCATAAAAATGGAATACTAATCAATTAAAATATTCCAATGAGCTGTTCCTTAACAGCAAAATTTGTTTGAGAAAGGTAACATGAAATGTATAATAATCTTTGTAGTCTGCTTGCAAATACACAGTAAACTGTTACAGAAGCTATATTAATTGAAGAAATAGGGATGGAAAGTATCTGTTAATACAAGCCCATACCTCATTATCACTGCCATTACAAGTTCCCTGATTTTTATTCATCTATACATCAAGGCAAACCCCCACCGAGGAGAACCTGCTTAAATCTGATTCTGACTGTGAACTAGGATAACAAACAGACATAAAAGACACATTGCCTTTCGTCTGCGTTCCTACATCAACTCTCAGCAAGAGTGAACTGAATAATTAACTGAATATGTGACTGACATGCATTACTTCAGTGAGAGCGCGAACCAAGAGGTCTACAGAACATAAGAAGAGAAAGCCCGTGTCCGACTGTGATTACAATAAACAATACCAGTTTCACTTTTTGATGCAAAAGCCTTTCAGAACTTGGAAGAAGTTTGTTGGATTTTCAGTGCCTTATGTAATGTGATGCTGTGCAGTTTTTCAGTTTAAGATCAAACTAGTGCTATTTTAAGCTTAGAAAAAGAATTATGTTCTGAAGAAAAGGTAATCATTCTGAAACATTAACCCTACTTCTGTCTCTTCAGCTGCAGCTTTACCTGATATGTATTTCCAGCATTTTATAAGAACTTAAGAAATAGGAGCCGGAGTGGGCAATACGGCCTCTTGAACCCAATCTGTCATTTAATAAAATTATGACTTATCTTCTACTTCAGCTCCACTTTCCTGCCCTATCTCTCGATTCCCTTTGTGTTCATCGAATATCGATCTTAGTCTCGAATATACTCAATGGCTGAGCATCCACAGCCCTCTGGGATAGAGAATTCCAAAGTTTCACAATCCTCTGAGTGAAAAAAAATCCTCATCTCAGTCCTCCCTTATCCTGAGACCATGACCTCTCATTCTAGACTCTTCAGCTAGGGGAAACATTCTCTCAGCATCTATCCTGTCAAGTTCCCTAAGAATTTTATGTTTGAATGAGATCAACTCTCATTCTTCTAAACTCTGGAGAATATAGGTCCACTCTACTCAATCTCTCCTCATTGGACAACCTTCTCATCCCAGGAACCAATCTAGTGAAACTAAGTTGCAGTCCTTCTAAGGCAACTACATCCTTCAGGTGTGGTCTCACCAAAGCCCTATATAATTGCAGCAGGACCTTCCTACTCTTACACTCCAAACACCTTGCAATAAAGGCTAACTTGTCATTTTCCTTTCTGGCTTGCTGTACCTACATTTTCTGTTTTTATTTGCTAATTTAAATTTGCTCATGTACAAACTTTGGGTTAACCAATTAGATCAATGGAATGCGTAGCCACACTCACTTAGTTTTCACTCTAAACGTTGGGTTCTATATAATCCTTTTTGATTTTATCATACTTATTTCAGGTATTATATCTTCTCAGTGTCTAAAATACATAATTAAATTCCTTGTTTTTTAGGCTGCTACCACATCCTGCTTGTCATCATAAAAAATAAGACTGCAAGACCTTTATTAAGCATTTTCATTCACTGGATCATCTGCGGCTCCTCACTCTCCAGTAGAGGAAGAGATGCACATTTTCTTCCTCTACCATGTGTTGTTAAATGTCTTCCATTTAAAGAGCCCCTATAAATGTTCCTGCATTTACTGTAGTACCAATTCAATCCATTTACACAGATAAGTTACATTTACTAGTTGAAAACCAAAGGACTAATTGCCTGATCATTACTCATGGTGAGATGAAGCACTCACTGGGAGCATTGCTTCAAAAGTTGCAGGCCTACAGACTTTGATTTTCCAAGGTTGCGGACCATGGTTTCCGAACCAGTGCTCCCTATGAGGACTGTTCCTTACCACTAAATCAAGGAATCACCATTGAAATACTTCCAATTAAAATGATCTTCAGACATCAAAAAATCTCAGTTTCTATCTGATCAATGACATTGATCATTTTCTCTTTAATCCTATTATATTTGTGAATAAATCAGACTCCAGAACACTGAGATATACAACAAAATTAGTTCAAAGGTGTTTGCGTAGGTAGCTCCTTCAGTGTTTGACAGGATATGAATCTGCCTATGAAATATTCAGATTGTTACTGTGTGATCTAATCGTAGTTGTGATTTTTTTTCTCCAAGGGAGTTGTAGCATCTATTTAAACCAATATACTTGTTCCAGGAAATTGTAAGTGTTCCTTATTTGAGAGTGAAAGGTGAAAATATTTTTGCAGAATTTGTCTTATTAAATTTTCTTTGTGTATCAAAGTCATATCAATTTGATCTCTATTAGTTATAATTACCACACCTGGCCAGGAGCTTATTCTATCAAGTCATCTATTTATAATTCTCCTATGTCTAGAGATTAAACTATGACATTTAAATGTTCTCAAATGAATATTTGAATTATTTTGTTGCCTTATTCATAAATAAATAAAAAATGCAAGGTGCCAGCTGACATCACTTTTGAACTGAAGTTGAACTATGCTGTCTATTATGCCTATTCTGTAAGATATGCATCGCTCTTCTAAATGGAAGATGCAGATAAATATATTATAAATATATAATATCTATATAAATCACCAGGCGGTTCCATTCCAAATAGCTAATATTGTCACAGGTACATTGAATTCAATTTGCAGCATCATGTGTGCTTTATCTCCTACAATACCACATCTTTAGATTCTGATTATCTATGAAAATAAATCTTTTATGTATTCAGGTATAAAACTGAATCTTTTTGTAATGTGGAAACTTTTGATTGCTGTCATTTTTCAGAGGCAGATTGCTTTGCAATATAACACATAAGTGATGCACACCATCTGGCCTTGTAGAATGTAAATTGTTTAGGTTATCACTGGTCACATTGAGAGTTCCACTTGGAAGTAATAGGATCTATTCGAAGCCCCCACCTATTCCTCATGTATATTCTGCCCTAGGTGGCATCATATGAAGATATGGTGTCAACTTCCAAACTGCCCTAGCCTAACTTGACCTCTCCACTATCTCTTAACACTGTATCTGTTTTCACCCTGCATGTATGACATCTCGTCCTGCAATTTTCTCTTGTTAAAATGTCATTTTCATGTTCCCAACTATCCTAACCTTGACATCTAGTTTGACCTGAGCTAAATTTCAGACCTCATATTCTCTCCATCACAAAGACAAGTTACTATCAACTCAATAACATCGCCTGGCTCCACTTTTGCCTCAGGCCACCTTCTGCCATAATCCTCATCCATGCTTTTGTTACCTCCAGACTCTATTCTAATGTTTTTCTGGCTGGCCTCCCATCCTCTGCCCTCCATAAACTTCAGTTCAATCAAACCTCTATTCCCTGTATCCTTACTTGCATTAGGACCTGCTCACCCACCACCCCTATGCTTGTTGACCTACATTGGTTTCTGGTTCACCAACACCTCCAATATAAAATCCTCACCTTTATGTACAAATCCCTGAATGACCTTGCCCTGCCTGATTTCTGCAAGCTCATCCAGACCTACAGCCCTCTTGAGAGCTCTGTGTTCCTCCAATTCTGGCCTCTTGTGTATTCCACTCTTTCTCTCACCATTGGTGGTTGTGCCTTCAGCCATCCCAGCCTCAAGCTCTGGAATTCCATCTCTAAAACTTTCCCTCTCTCCATTTGTCTCTCTTTCTGCAAGACTCTCTAAAGCCTACCTCTTTGACCATGGTTTTAGTTCCCTGTCCTGATGTCTCATTCAGTGACAAATTTTGTTTGATTACATTATTGTGAAGTGCCTTGAGATGCAGTCCTGCATTAAGGCACAATATATGTGCAAGTTGTTGTTGATAGAGCGAGGAATGAGTATAAATAACCAGGTCAATAATAGAAGTGATAATGATAAAGCAAAATAGGAATTGGATTAGTGATTTGAAAGATTGAAACAAGTCAGTAGAAAATGAAAAAGTAAAATGTGAACGAGAAGAAGACAAACATTAACTGGCATTTACAAAGCAGCTTCCACAACCTCAAGTCATCCTCAAGTGATATACGTAAACTAATTTTGGATTTAGTGATTGCAACCCAAACTTACAGATGCCAATTCAGCACAACAATTAACTATGTAATAACCAGGAAGAAAACAAAGCAGAGAACAGTGAGACAGAAAAGGAGAAATACTAAGGTAGAGGTTCTTGATAAACATGCTGTAAAGGTACTAACTTCATAAAAGAGAGATACTACACAAAACCATATTTTGAAATTGGAGATTCAATATTAAGAAGGCCTTTGCTTTATTCCCTGGCTTGCAGCCATTCTGGAAGGCATCGGCTAGACACACTCAGGGAAACATTGCATTCAGGACGGCTGGGACAGAACTTTAGCCAGGCAGTCATTTAAAAAAGATAAATGAAGTTAACAGATACATGTCTTGAGGCCATTTCTGAGCTTTTTTGTTTTCTGGCTGCCATTTGGACTTTATAATGAGTTTTCCTTATTTATTATTTTTATGCCCAGCTCCATTTCTTGCCACTAATGGGTTGCCAAGGAGAATCCTTTGAGTGATGTGTTCAAAACTAAAAGAGGAGAGCCTATACCAGGATGCCAGGTGTATCAGGTTGCTCGGGAGATGCTCCAGACTGGTACTGCAGAGAGAGGTGTCGTTGTCCCACTTTAGTAGATGCTGTGCTGGTGGGGTTCCTCTTTCCAAAGGAAACTGCCCAAGTAGACCCGTAGTGGATGTCACCATGATTTGAGAATGCCTGACTTATCATTTTATTGAATGGTTCTTTGCAAAACCCAAGAAACTTTTTATATTGTTTGATACAACATAAATGAGATGCGTGGAGTTCAGTTGATTGAAGATCTCAAACAGGTTTATTGAAGAGCTAAACTATTATATAGTGCAGAGTTATCTATTTACAGGACTTGCCTCTTGGTGTTACATTTACAGAGTGACTCTAGCATGTAGTCACATGATTACATACTGGCACTTGGTTCATTAGCATACTAAGATCTTAGAGGGATATCACTCTTAAAGGCAATCACACAACAAACACTGCAATCACATTTGTCATACTTTAGGCAGTACTGTATGAAAGGGGAATCAAGAGCCAGCAGGGGCTGATTTTCAACAGTCGCTCACCTATTTCTTACTTGAAACTGGTTGTTGAATGGGCCACTCCACTGACGCCTAAGACCATCCAATGTAATTTTCAGGCAGGCCTGGAAATAGGCGAGCAGCCCACCTTCTTGAAACCAGCATAAGGTTGCTGAAAATGCAAATCCGTGCCCCAATCATAATTTTAGGTACAAATAGGCAGATCCTGTATTGTGCACACACTAACCTGTTGTACGAGGTGTTGAGGAGCCTAACAAGCCATCCTTAATGGGAACGGTGGCAACCACTCAGGCCACAGTTACTTTTAATTTTTGTGGGGCCAGGAGTAATCTGCTTCTTTGAGGGCCCACTGGAATCACCTCATCCCCTTTCCCCAAGACCCACACTGTTGGCCAGCTCAGCATGGGAGCCCACCATGAGCTGTATCAAGGCAGCCATCTTGGTGCCCACAGTTTGCCATTGGTATTTAAATAAGGCCCAAATCTGAATCTGGCTCATGCCATCTAGTGGTGGATTTGGTCAGCTGGCGCAGCTGCTCCATTGACTTCGCACCTATTTTGGTGGCAGTCAAAACACCAGATTGGACACAACAACAATGAAGTCAGCTATTATTTCAACAAGCTCTACCGCGTCCACCTGTAATTCATAATGCTATAACTTTTGTATGTCAATGGATCCTCAGTATTTTAGAATACAGGGCATTTAGTTCAAAGGTTCAATTCCTTTGTTGCTTTAATTAGGTAACTCACCAGGACTTTTACCACCCTTACTTGTTCTGGCATTTCTATTTTCTTCTGAGACCCATTGAGACTTCTTCTGACAATATATCCATTATTTAGTGGTGCTGATTTTCTAGACACTGAGGTCAGCCTAATGTTGTGGAACATGCATATGAGGGGCCGGCAAATTAAATAGGGAATCCCTTTCACTGGATCTCTACCAAATTAACCCAGTAATGTTCAAGCTGGGATTTTAATATGGACATGAAGCAAATTCACTTGCAGAAGAGATGGAGTCCCCATACTCTTCATTACGCATGCAGCCACATCTACAAATCAGAGCAATGTTTGAAGCCAACTGATTTCATAGGCACAATATCGCTAGTTGAGTGGTGATTTAAGTTGTACCATCTGCTAGAATCTGATCTGTAGTCAATAGTGGCAGCATGGACAACTTCACCAACAGCTGCAATACACACTGAATATTTATCCCACCAACTCTTTCCAAACTGTATCAGGAACCATGTACAACATCAGTAAATCCACAGTGCAAAACTGCATCAAG
Organism: Heterodontus francisci; assembly: GCF_036365525.1. Lineage (NCBI taxonomy): Eukaryota > Metazoa > Chordata > Chondrichthyes > Heterodontiformes > Heterodontidae > Heterodontus > Heterodontus francisci. The sequence continues at coordinate 138,696,566 of NC_090376.1, forward strand.
CAGCTGGTTGGTGCTTTCTTCATCAGGACAAACATTTTAAGCATTTTCCCCAAGAATAAACACCAACCAATAATGAGATGCCTTTGCAATTCTTCCGTAACACTTGACTCCCTAAATTGTAAGCATGAACAATGGCACCCATGGTCATCCTGATCTCCAAACAACAGTCTTATGAGATTCTAGGGATTTCACTTATTCAGTACCCAGGTAATCAGTGACCATCAACATAGGAAATAGGAGCAGAAGTAGGCCATTGGGCCCCTCAAGCCTGCTCCACCATTCAACTAGATCATGACTGATCTTCTACCTCAATGCCATTTTCCCACACTATCCCCATATCCCTTGAAATCTTTAATATCGAGAAATCTATTGATCTCTGTTTTCAACATGCTCAATGACACAGCCCTCTGAGATGGAGAATTCCAAAGATTCACCACCCTCTGAGTGAAAAAATTCCTCCTCATCTCAGTCCTAAATGACCTACCTCTTATTCTGAGGCTATGCCCCTGGTTCTAGATACTCATAAACAGGGGAAACATCCTTCCTGCATCTACCATGTCGAGCCCTGTAAGAATGTTATATGCTTCAATGAGATCACCTCTCATTCTTCTAAACTCTAGGGAATATAGGCCCAATCTCCTCAATCTCTCCTCATAGGACAATCCTGCCATCTCAGGAATCAGTCTGGTGAACCTTCATTGCACACCCTCTATGGCAAGTATATCCTTCCTCAGGTAAGGAGACCAAAACTGTACGCAATGCTCCAGGTGCAATATCACCAAGGTTCTATATAATTGCAGCAAGAGTTCTTTACACCTGTCCTCAAATCCTCTTGCAATAAAGGCCAACATACCATTTGCCTTCCTAATTGCTTGCTGCACCTGCATGTTAACTTTAGTGACTTATGAACAAGGACACCAGGTCCCCTTGGACATCAACACTTCCCAATCTCTCACCATTTAAGAAATACTTTGCATTTCTGTTCTTCTGACCAAAGTGGATAACTTCACATTTTTCCACATTATGAATACCTGCTTCCTAGACAGCAGTAATGATTCCTTTATTTTAAGGCAGTTCTCTGTGTCTGAGTTATTTAAAGAAGTCTTACTAAAAGAATGGCTTCACAAGTCAATGAGAACCAGTTAAAACTGGAATCATGACACCCTTATAACAGGCAGGAATATCAATTAAATATAGATACAATGAGCCCTATGCAGCCACCGGGATCTTTATCGAGCATACTACCGCCAAGTTGTTGCAGTGCTTTGGATGTCTGGACACATCAGTATGGCATGTATAGTGACACCATGTTCTGCGAGATCATCACTGTCTGCTTGATTGATATACAACTTTGCCATCTGAAGTGGAAGAATGATGAAGCAGATGAAGGATGGGACCAAGTGGAGACAAGGGCAGGGCAGGACACTGATAATCTGTGCAATTTGCAAATGTGCTACACCAGGCCTTCATAGGGAAGACAATCAGTCATGTGTACATGTGCACTGTTCAGTGGCTTAGTTCCTCTTCACCAACATCGTCCTCTGTACTTATAAGACAAACAAAAAATTAGCTTCAAATAGTGTTGTACACAATATTTAATTTGTTTTGTATGGCTGGTAATGAACATTATAGATAGAAATAGGTCAACAAAAGAGTGAGCATAATGTCTCATGCATGCTGCAAATGAAGCCTAGTCCAAATAATCTTGTCTGTAAAGAGTTTATATTGAAAACAAATCATACAGAAAAGATAAATGCAAAATTATCCTAACCAAAGCTGTATAAGCATTTAGCACTATTAAACTACTGGAGAATAATAAAAAAAGAAAAAAAAAGAAAAAGGGCGGCACAGTGGAGCAGTGATTAGCACTGCAGCCTCACAGCTCCAGCGACCGCGTTCAGTTCTGGGTGCTGCCTGTGCGGAGTTTGCAAGTTCTACCTGTGACTGCATGGGTTTCGGCCAGGTGCTCCGGTTTCCTCCCACAGCCAAAGACTTGCAGGTTGATAGGTAAATTGGCCGTTGTAAATTGCCCCTAGTGTGTGTAGGTGGTAGGAGAATGGTGGGGATGTGGTAGGGTGTATGGGATTAATGTAGGATTAGTATAAATGGGTGGTTGTTGGGCAGCACAGACTTGATGGGCCGAAGGGCCTGTTTCAGTGCTGTGTAACTAAACTGCATCTGATATCATGGATGCTCACTGTTTAATTTTGGCTACCTTATTTTGCACTATCAGAAAAAAACTGGACAAAATTGAAATGAAGTTGCTTGAAATTGTTGAAACTAAATTGAACACATGAGAACTGATGGGTGTAGAGGTCCAGTGTAATTCATCCTAGTGCTAAAACTCCATGACTGTTCCACTGGATTCCTCATGTAAGTCCAGTGTGAGTATGGCAGAAAAGCCAAGAATGCAGCTGGAACTCAGATGTGCCAGGTCCTGGCCTTCTCTGCCAGTTTCTGTGGGAGTTCATTTGCAATGGAACTTCCGGGAAACCCCCCCGCACAAGGTCATCCATGTCATGGGGAGCATGATAAGTGAGCGGGCCTTCCACACTGTGAGATTCCTCATCCCCTGTTTGGTGGATGAGGGGTGGGCCAGTGGGCCAAGTCAAAGTGAAAGTCTACCAACCACTGCAGGGGGGTCCACTTGGTTCTCCAAGCCTGGCTTGTGGTCTGGTCCTCTGGAGATAACAAAAACTGACAGTATTTGTTTTCAGTGCACTCCCTGCGCAGGCGGCCGATGTCGCAATTGTAACTCTCTTGAGATGCACCTGTAATGGCTTGGGTACGCACTAGGATTATTTAAAAAAGGGAATGTCTCCCTGGTCCCAGAAAATCTGTTGGGAGCAGCAGCAGAAATTCCAGTTGGGCTAATTCCAGGTCAAAGGTCTATTGATTTTCAGCTCCATTATCTGCTTCTGGGAGGTACCTTCATGTTGCTTATAGGTAGTCACCTGGCGAGGAGATCATCCTGGATGTCAGCTGGATGGGGATTGAGCTGTACTTGTAGCCCCTTGTGCTGGGTCATATGGTAGCCCTGCAATTGGTTTCTTCACAATCAGTGCATCCTAATGGTGAGGCTTAGCAAATCCAGCAAGTTTGCTTTGGGGGTGTGCTATATGAGACCTGTGCATCAGAAGCTGGTAGCCTTAGTTCCCCAGCATAAAAGGAGCTTTAAATATTCACCAGGAAAATAAAGGTAAATTCAGAATACTACTTCAAACCAAACTGTGGCAGTAGGACAAGGGGGCACAAGTTCCAAATGGCAAATGTTTGGACTGATAACAGGAAATTCTTCTTTGCATGTGATCCACATGTAGGAACCTTCACAACTGTGAGCAAGACCACCACCCGCCCCCCCCCCCCCCACCCACCCCGCTGTCAACATTATCTGTAAATCAGATTGCATTAGATTACAAAACTCAGTCACTACTTCCCTGGTGAAGCTGTGCCCATGAAAGCAACTGTCCCTGGGCATTCCCAGGTAGATATGTTTAGATTGTGTTCTGATGAAGGGTCACGGACCTGAAACGTTAACTGCTTTTCACTCCACAGATGCTGCCAGACCTGCTGGGTGTTTCCAGCATTTCTTGTTTTTATTTCAGATTTCCAGCATCTGCAGTATTTTGCTTTTATTATTATAGATATGTTTGGATCTGTACATGTGGCTGCATGCATAATGATGTGTGTGGGGACTACAGCTCCTGTCTCGTTCCCATCCTAACATCCAGGCTGGAAGATGGCAGTGTTAATCAGGTGGGCACCCGGGGAATGGGCAAATACCCTGCAATCATTTCAGAAATGGTTAGACACTCTGGTGGGGTGTCTGTAGGTTTTTTCTGAATGTGATTGAGGTTGGCTATCCTCATCTGGTCTTCCCAAGCCTTACCTAATGCTAATTGTAAATCTGTGAGGCTGCTGCTTAAATTCCTGATGGCTTTGTTTTCTCTCTCTGCTATTAGAGGGAAGCACCTGATATTCAGTCCCTGGCTATTTCAGGAAATTGCAACAAGGATAAATGCAGTGTTGAAAATTAAGAACAAAACATAAAACTGCTTTTTGTTCAAACAAAGCCAAGCTTTCTTTCAAAAGATTGATTTGTCCCTTGAAGGTAAAATCTTGAAGGAGTTTTTACAAAGAGAGGGATTGCTTTAGTGCACAAGATCACAAATGCTTCATCATTTTATTGATATAGCATTGTTAAATATTGGCTGAGGACTGGAATTGGGAACCTCCAGCCATTATTATTATATAAACTGGGAGCATCTGTCAAGAAAAAACAGAGAATCTACTGGGGAACTGAATTTCAGCCAGGATCAGGGAATCCGGAAGTACCTGTCAAGCAAAATTTTTGATGACTGGTTTGCTTCCTAAAGCAGCATCAGAGGGCTCCTTCATCACCAGTCAGGGATCTTGTTTAAAATGACAAAACTAGGGAAATGTTGCAAGGTTGACTTGCAGCCAAACTGAGACACAAATAATGTTTGGTAAAAAAAAATCAAATCAACTCCATTGACATCTCAGTGGAATCCATTGTAAACATTGTTCACATTCACACCATCTTGAATACAATTGTGCTGCTACAGTTTCATGTGTCCCATGTGGTAAACTAATTGTTGCAAATTGTTTTTATGTAGGAGTGTGTAACCCCTCTTCACTTCATCATTTTATATTGTGTTCTGCACCTACTGAATGGTCCCAGTTGAAAAACAAAACAAGTACCTTTGGTTCCAACTTATCAGTTAATTTTTTTGTCTTTGTATTGCATTATTCTTTCTGTTCTGTCCACAGTAACCTTCTGTCTTGGGAATGCGTATAATTTAAATCCGCATCTCTCAGTCTGGTAAAAGAAATGTTGCCATTTGCTATTCATTTTCTTTCAGTTGTGATAAAAGTGAGGTTTTATTTCTGTCTCGCTTTTAGTTTGATGGCTGGTCTGTTAAACCCATCCTTAATTCATACATTTATTGGCACTTTTGAAAATGATGTAAAGATAGACCCAAGTTTCTACCATTACAGTTGCACAGGTATGTGTTCATGATTAAAGGATGCATAATTAAAGGTTATAGAACCAGGTCTCATAACTAACAAGCAGGAGAAGCACGTGGTTCCTTAATTTCCTTTTCATTCTTTAATTTATTGAATTGTTCTGCATGACCTTACAACAATATAGCAATAAATTAAACCTAAAATAGCCCTCTTTTTTAAATTTTTCTACCAATTTCCTCATACGCGATTTAAATGCTTGGGACAGTCTTGCCTCTTCAAGTAATCATGGAAATATATGAAATATATTCATGTCACACACAGGTGGCTTTTCAATAACTCTGCGAACAGTGCAGATATGACCTATAGCATCTTAAAGGCATTAGTTACAAAGTTACAATGATATTGCCGTTACTTCATTGTCACTGGGTCAAAATCCTGGAATTCCTCCCTAACAGCACTGTGGATGTACTTAAACCACTAGGATTTCAGTAGTTCAAGAAGGCAGCTCATCACCACCTTCTCAAGGGCAATTAGGGATAGGCAACAAATGCTGACCTTGAGCTATGCTCATATCCCATGAATGAGTAAAAATAAATGTCATTGGTCGTTTCTCAGATGTCAACACAATTACACTTTTCCATATTTTTTTCATTTTATCAAGTACAAAACAAGAACCTAATCAAGTTTTAAATTACTATGCTGCATTACTCATTAAAAATCAAAGTAAACCAAAATAGTAAAGGCTTCCAAATTACACTGTTGAAATCGTGATGCTCACATCTGAATGAAATTCCTTTCTCTACTGTTTGAATGGAGGTTGACATACTCACGCAAGGAACAATTATGAACTAAAGTGAACTGGAGAAATTACGAACTGTAATAATAAACTGATGCACTAAACTCCAAAAAATGGACACACTTTTGGTGCAAACTTGCAAATATACATGGTGACTGTTGGAGATAAACCCATCATCACGTCTGGACTAGTCCTGGGGAAGCCACATTAAAATGCTAAATAGCCCATTCTATGCTAAATGGCTCATATCTTCAAGAATTGGGTTTACAAAGGCCTTCACAGACAGAGCAGACTCCATATTCAAAGCCAAGATAATAGGTGGGACATAACATCACTTTATCAAGAAAAGCCACATTCAAACCCCATTGTGTAACAATGGACACAGGTTCAAAGACATAGAGCTGGATTTTGTTCTCATCGTGCCGGGCCGGGGGGGGGGGGAGGGGGGGGGGGTGTGGATTTCGTGGTGGGGGGTGAGGAGAATTGGGGCACAATCGCCCGCCACGGATCTCGACACTGGGATTCCCGGTTCCGATTCTCCCGGAGGTGGGATAACCCAATGACGACTTTCCCGCCCACTGGCCAAACAAGAGCCTCCTCCCACCGCCGCTGAAATCGTACCAGTGGTGGAGGTTGGGGGGAGGTCCTCTGCCACACAGGGAGGACACCTTGGAAAACGATGCGCTCTCTCTGCAGGCTTGGTTGGAGGGGTCTTTCCTTCATGGGCAATTTCTGGTGCACGGAGGACCCCCCATGCTGCCCCTCGCCAGGGCCTTCTGGACTGGCCCTGGTGACCCCGCTTCTTCTCCTGGGTTCCAGTGCTGGGCTTGGGTCCGAGGCCTCTGCAGTACCGGCAGTGGCCACCGCTCCCAGTGGCATGGCCAATACTGCTGAGCATTTGCCCTATGATTGCCGGCAGCTCTTGGAGGCGGGATCCCTGTCCTGATAAAGTCTTTAAAGGGACAGGGATCACACCTCCATAAACTTTGACGCCAAAGGACTGGAAGAACGCTCCGGGGGTCTGAAAAAATGCAGAGGCAGGGTTCCTCCTGACTTTTCAGCCCTGCCTCCTGCACAAAATCCAGACCATTATATGAACACACCAGGGGAGAGCATCTGTGGTCACCTAACCAAAACCAAGCCCGATGAGGTTCTTTCTTTAAAATGAGCTCTTTGAAAGACAGAATCAAGAAAGCCAGCCAGCCGGAAAGCTGACAGGTCCATTCCAGCCAATAGATGATCCTGCCTGTAACATCTTTCAACCACAGAGGCAGATACTGCAAGGTAACCTTGAAAAATCTCCACCTGAGAAATCGTAACAGGATTTCTCGCCACAGACTTTGACTAGATCGTTATCAGACGAGTCTGTAATACTTCCATGAACCAAAAAAAGGAACACCAGGCCTGTACCACTGTTTAAAAAATTCCTCCTGGAAAGCCAAGAAGGTTTCAAATGAACTCTTTTACAACAATTGGACTTAAATGCACGCTATCCTGTAATCTCTATCTATTTTTGTGTGTGCGCATGTGTGAGTGGGTGAGGTTGTGAATATTTTTGGGTATTGTTTAATAAATAATTTATCGTTCTTTTAGTCCTACAAGCAAACATGTCATTTGTCTGTTTATTTGACCTTTAAAACACTCAGGGACAAGAACCACATTTAAAACAAAACACTGTCTACAGTTAGTTGAGAAGTGAAAAGTGGAAATCATTCACCACATCTCCCCTCTGTCCGTAACAAAGCATTAATCTGATTATTAGAAATTTCAAAGACAAATAAAATTTTTTGGAAATTAAGATAGACTTTCTGCCCTATGCGCAGAGATGGTAGGAACTGTAAAAAGCAGGCTTTACACCTACCTGAGCTGAGTATGGCCAATTGTGTGGTAACCTTCAGTTTTTACTAACATTAACATTCAGTGCAAGCTCCCTGCCTGCTAAACACACGGGACTGCCAGAAGTGGTAGAATAGGTTCTAGAAGAGCACACTGTGGGCTGAATTTTATGAGCAGTGCGCTCTGAACTCGGCAGTCTTCTGCCGCCGATGCGCCATCACTGAGTCCCCGCAATATTTCACGCAGCGCTTCATTTAAATGGAGAGGGTGGAGTGGCCGCCTCCAATGCGGCTGCTCCGTCCCCAGCAATAGCGTCTGGCGCCACCTCGCAGGCACCAGCGCCATTTTTAAAGGGCTTCAAGCCCTTAGAAGAAATGTTAATTTTTAAAGGAACAAACTTGTAAAATTTGTTACACATTACATAACATCTTCACTCCCCTCACCACACCCCTAAGGAATAATCGAATCATTAATAGCCCATTTCCCCCCGCAAAAAACTTTGATTCATATCCTGTCCTTTTCCCCCTGATCTTTCGTAAGTTCAACCCTCAACTACTACCCACCATCCCTCCCACCAATCCAAAGAGTGTTTTCTGCACCCCCCCACCCTCCCCCTGACCTGAGAATTTTACTCCTCTTCCCTCCCCACCAGTGTCACACCTTGGAACTCCAAACGGAGTTCCGAAGGCGTGGGAGTTCCGGCTGGTGGTCGGAATATCGGCATAGGACGGCCAGCGCTACCAGGTAGGTCATTGTTCTTTAATTGCAATGTTATTTGCATACTAAAATGAAGGCCACGCCGCCGAGCAGTGGGAGGGGCGGCAGGGGTGGGGGGCGGGGGTGCATACCAAGGCCTCGCGGCCGCTGGTGAAATGCAGCAAGGCCTTCTCAGTGTTGTAGGTCATGGCAGGCTCTCCCAGAAGAATTTTCCAGGCCCCTCCATCAAGACCCCCGACACCGGATGACTCATAAAATTCCGTCCTGTCTCCTTGTGAAGCAGATAACAGTAAAAGCACATACACATATCACTTACAGTGGGAATTGGGGAATTGAGGTAGTGCACAAGTGGTGTATCAGAACACAGTATACTGCACATGGGTGACTGAAGCAATTAGTTAAATGTCTGCTGCATGAGAGACTGACATAGTACTCTTACTGTCTGCAAAGGTGTTTCAGCAATAACATTCTTTGGATCATTGTTAGTCTTTTGATCCAAACTTACCTGTGAATGGCAATCCTCCTTTAACTCTTAATGGTAAACTCTGTTTGGTTGGCAAAGTTCTGGAGCCTGGAGCAGACAGTGGAGACCCTGGAGAACCTGCTGGTGCTGTGCTGCAAATCTCCCCCCTGATCAGTCCAAGCATTTGAAGCAATGTTTCATGTTGCCAATGGTTCTTTTCTATTATCAACTTGGTAAATACATGGGCTGTATTATATTCATGATTCTCGCATAGGAACCAGGCGGTTGGCTTAGTCTCCTAGCAACCATCCTTTAATTCTGCCTTTGCCTTCAAATAACACAGCCACAGATTGCCTTAAAATAAAAGAACTATGACTTCAGCCTGGCAAGAAAGCATTGGCCTGCATGATTCTGTGTTGTTGCTCACTGACGACTGCACATTTATTGAGTGACACTCTACATAAACACTGGCATTATTTGTAAAGGCCAATTGGCTCCATGGGATCCATCAATAATCCCTTGGCCTTTGGGGAACTGCAGTGCGTTTCCTTTTGTTATTAGTTCTCCAGTGGGATAATGATGAATAAAGTTGGCTTTGCAAACAAAGCTGTGACGATTTTGATATATTTGTGCATTGACTGAAATTGCAGCTGTCACTTGGAAGGAATCAGAGGTACAAAAGACTAGGAAGTGGTGACCCTGCAGTGTTGTTTGTGGAGTGGAAGGTTGTGTTCAGGTCAGATTGCAACAGATGGCACAACCCCTTCACCAACATCTTGGTGAATCGTAGCCTGCAAAGTCATTCCCAAGTAACTATCCCTGAGAATGTAAACACAACTAGGTAGCTAATGGCAGCCTTCAACAATCTCCATCTTTCTCCTCTTAGTTCACATCCAAAGCTGTCAAGCTAAGAGATGTACCAAGTATGCTACCTATCCATCAATGTTTCTTGCAGCAACAAGAAATACTTTTTACATGAGGCTGGTCAGCTGCAACACCTGCTGGGAGTGATCAAGAGAGGGGTGCCGATTAGGAGAGAGGGGGGAAGTGATCAAGAAGGAGCTGATAATTGGGAGTGAAGGTGATTGGGAGGGTGCCAAGCGGAGACAGCCAATGGTCTTTGGCACTAAAGAAGACCCAGGAGGAGCATTCCTGCTCCTCCCAGCTCCATGTTAAGGTAGGTATGTTTTTTAAATGTACTTTTTTAGCGGAGACCCCCAGCAGACCCTTTAAGGTTAGGCCACCTGTAGATGACATTTTCCTGAATGTACCCAGCCCGAGCTAGACCAATTTGCAGGCCAATATGTTGATTCCTATATCACAGGGTATACACACCAACAAAGATCTTAATTTAGAATTCTCTGCCTGTCAGTACCTCCAAAGGTTGTGATATTTCCAGTCCCACCTCCCCCGCTACCCCACAGAGGATGCTGGAGAGTCCTAAATGTTGAGAAACTGTTGGATGAAAGAGCCCACTGCAATGAAAAGTACAGAATTATCTGTAACAGTGGAAGTGACTGCTGCCTTGATTTTTTATTTCCACTGGATTTTTTCAGAAAGCCTCAATTGACCTTTGTCATTTGTCAGGAAACATCTTACTACTGGTATGACAAAGTTAATGAATTTACTTCTCAAATAGGCCTCAAAATTCATAACCTTCTCATTGGAACCTAGAGAGAGAGAGAGAACAGTCCAACTTTATGGAGGGGCCAGATTCCTATAGGTGCACGGAATAATTGACAGAACATATTATGGCCTTGAAAGTCCGATATGACCTCCCTCGAAATTGCATTAATAGGAAAGGATGATGCCATTCACTTTATCCTGATTTTTAAAGCTGACTGCCCAGGTCGCTGTCATTATGATTTTGTCATGTAATAATTCACCATTACGTTCCTAATTTCTCAGTATGTTTCATTGACGACAGTACAGCATCCATAGAGAGAGAGGGATAACAAATATAATGAGACCCATGGGATGACAAGACAAGCGACAGAGCAGACCATTGGCATTCTAAAGTCTTGTTTTAGATGCCTGGCCAAATCTGATGATGCCCCACGGTATAGCCCAGCAAGAGTGTCCAAAATAGTAGTATCTTGCTGTATGCTGCACAAATTTATCATGTACAAAGGACTAGTACTTCCCGAAGCTGAAGATAATGATGGAGCACAAAAGGGAGATCATCCTCTGTCCCCACAGCAGAAGGACGTTGCACAAATTGTGGGCGGCACAGTGGCGCAGTGGTTAGCACTGCAGCCTCACAGCTCCAGCGACCCTGGTTCAATTCTGGGTACTGCCTGTGTGGAGTTTGCAAGTTCTCCCTGTGTCTGCGTGGGTTTTCGCCGGGTGCTCCGGTTTCCTCCCACATGCCAAAAGACTTGCAGGTTGATCGGTAAATTGGCCATTATAAATTGCCCCTGGCATAGGTAGGTGGTAGGGAAATATAGGGACAGGCGGGGATGTGGTAGGAGTATGGGATTAGTGTAGGATTAGTATAAATGGGTGGTTGATGGTCGGCACAGATTCGGTGGGCCGAAGGGCCTGTTTCAGTGCTGTATCTCTAACTAACTAACTAAAAAAAAAAATGTCGGAGCAGGTGGAGCAAGAAAGTTATCAGACTGCAGCCAGAGAAAGAAGGTAGCTCCTTATTGTTAGCCTTTATATAAATTTAAAAAATCTTTTTCATAAAGAAATAAAAATCTTTCTCTCATGGCTACTTCCCTTCACACCCACAACTCTTTGATTAAGACCTGGATTCCCAAAGGAATCTACACCTTGCCCTAGTAATAGAAATTTCATCGACTCAATCCACAAAATTGTGCACATCCAGAAAGATGAATGATGAGACTATGTAGTCAAAACAAATTACTTTTCTGCATTATATTTCAAATGAAAGTGTTTTGTTAAGGATAATCCTCAAGACATCTATTGAGGCAATGGCAGCTGACACTCAAGAAGTCATGAGTGTCCTTATTATCTTTCCTTGCACCTTGTTGAAACAGATATTGTCTGGACTGCCACACCCTCCAGAGCTTCCTTGTGGAAACCATCTCCATTGTCTGCACATCAGATCAATGCTCCTTAATCATTGTTCTTTTGAATTTGGTTCCCTGGGATCTGGGGCTGTCCCTTGACTCCTCATCCGAGGATGAATATTTCTCCCCCCTCTGTGAAGGAATAGCTGGCTTCCCCTCTTCCACTCCCAGGACTTCATGCTCAGTGGTGCATGAAAACCTTTCAGACTTGCTAACTACTTCCTCCTGAGTAGGTGTCTCTGGGCTGGTTTTGTCACGGTAGAGTTGGAAAGGATGGGATAGATATTATACAGCTTAAAGTGCCCTTCTCCTCCTCTGACAGGCTTTCCTTCAGACTTTCCCCTGGGATGCTAACAGTTCAAAATCTTCTTCAGCTGTGTAAACATTCACAGGGCTCTTTGTAGAAGTACCATTTGAATCAATGCTCCAATGCTCATTTAAATACTTCAAAGAAACAAAAGATGAGTTTAGAGGAGCTGTAAATGGCAACAACAGAACAATCACTAGCACCTTTTGTCTGAACAAATGAGAGCAGTGGTTATGATCTGAAACTCTTGAACTCAGATTCAGCTTCTGTTCCATTATCACTTTCTTTTGCTTTGCAGCATCATCATTTTTCATCACCTTTGTCAACTAATTACTTCTGCCTTCCACCTTACCACAGACCTTCCCTTTTGTTATTTTCTACTCCTCACCCAACTGCCCCCCACATCTCCTCTCCTCACCACCCCGCCCCACCGCCGTCGTTCCACCTCTTACCCTGCTTTTGTATTTGCTTAAAACTTGTTACATCTTGAACTTTTGCCAGTTTTGAAAAAACATTATCAACCTGAAATATTGGGCGGAATTGAAAATCTTCAGGCATCAGAACCATTTCCGTCCCAAACTCGCATGGATCAGAAGTGCGGCAACAGTTGGAACCTTCCTGGAGGTGACCAGTTATGAGGCTGCCTTCGCGTTGGCCATCCAATTAAGGTCGGCAGTTGGGTTCTTAAGGTTAAAGGTCCAATAGGAAGGTTTGCAGCACTGGACGGATGGCAGCCCCACCAGCAGAGTTGGGTACTGCTGCAGCAGGTCGCGGCGCATCAGGGAGCCTCACCATTGAGGCACTCTTGGAAGCCTGATTAATAATTGAAAAAGTGAAAGGCCCACAACTAATAGGGCCATCAATATGGAGGAGAAACCTCCCCACAGAAAGGGTTATGGTCGATGCTGCAGCCTTTGCACTTTTATGGTGTATTCATGGGGCCATTGACAGGGATGGCCCTCTCTCCTGCCACCAGGAGGCTGCCTCCAAGCTGTTGTCAGTCTCCTGACTCAGTGGGGGGCCGGTCCAAAGCCAGGAAGATCCCAGCAGCTTCAGCAACTTGCCCCCAGTTGGCCTCTTATTTGGCCTAATTGGCTACCTACTGCTGTTGGACGGGTAGCCGCTGCTGCAATGATCCCACCTCCAGCACGATCACTTGGATGTAGGAGCATGTCAGGGAGGTGATCCAATACACAAGACAGGCACGTTTCAGTTCAAACAATGAGGTACGTCCTGCACTGATTTGTGGTCCTTACGCTTCTTTTCTTTCAAGCTATTGCCCTACCACGTTTATATAGATTAGGAAATAATATGCAATGTGCATTTTTCATTTTTCTCACAGTATTAGGAGCTGCTAGTGATGACAATTGACCCGAATGCATCGACCTTGATTTCAAAAATCTTGATACGCTAGTTGGCTCTGAAAATTCACTGGCCTCAAACCTGGTGATTAAACTAGGATTGTGTTCATTAAAATTTGGAGGATGACTGGAAGGGCATTTAATTTGGGCTTGTTGGGCAGTCATACTACTGCAGACACACCTCTGATGCCCATTTGTTACTGGAGTTGGAATTACCTAGGGTCTCTATAGTGCTGTCTCTCAGTCCCCTGTCCAATTTCATCCCCCTAAAAAATGAAATTTCTTCAGGAATCCAAGTTTCTTTTTATTATCTGGTCCCTCCTCTTTCTTCCAACGGGGCCCATCTACCCCAGCTGAAGGAGAGGACACTTCATGTCTTTATACAGATTACAGATAAAGAGAGTCACTGGTGAAAAAAACACTTTAAGGCTATGGAATGTTTAACAAAAAGCAAAGAAGCCATAAAAATCAAGTTGAAACCAATAAACAGACATAATTCAAAGCTATGAGGTGTATGTAACATGGGTAATACAGTAATAATGGGAAACTTCAATTTACATATAGACTGGATAAACCTAATCAGCGCTAATGCTATGGATGATGAATTCCTGGATTGTGTGCGAGATTAGTTTCTGGAAAAGTATTTTGAAGAACCAACTAGGAATCAAGCTATTTGAGATTTAGTATTATCTAATGAGAAAGGGCTAATTAATAACCTTGGTGTAAAGGAGACTTCGGGAAATAGTGACCATAATATGTTCGAATTTTACATTAAGTTTGAAAGTGATATAGTTCATTCTGAAACTAGGGTCTTAAATCTGAACAAAGGAAACTATGAAGGTATGAGGGGCAAGTTGGCTATGGTGGATTGGGAAAATCACTAAAAGATTTGACAGTAGACAGGCAATGGCTAGTATTTAAAGAAGTATTACATGGTCTACAACAAATATATATTCCTCTAAGACACAAAAACCCAACAGGAAAGATGAATCAATCATGGCCATCAAAAGAAGTTAAAGATTGCATGAGATCAAAGGCTTATAATGTTGCCGGAAAAAGTGGTAAGAATCCAGCATAGGATGACCAAGAAACTGATAAAGAAAGGGAAAAGAGAATATGAATGCAAGCTAGTGAGAAACATAAAGGCGACTGTAAAAGCTTCTTTAGGTATGTGAAAAGGAAAAGATTAGCAGGGACAAATGTGGGTCCATTATAGGCGGAGATAGGAGAATTTATAATGGGGAGTAGGGCAGTGGCAGAGAAACTAAACAATTACTTTGTGCCTATCTTCATGGAGGAAGATACAGAAAATCTCCCAGAAATACTAGGGAACCAAGGCTCTTGGGAAAATGAGGAACTGAAGGAAATTAGTATTAATAAAGAGGTAGTACTCAAAAAGATTTACTGGATTTAAGGTTGATAAATCCCCTGCACCTGATGAGCTACACCCTAGAGTGTTGAAGAAGGTGGCTTTAGAGATAGTGAATGCACTGATAGTTATCTTTAAAAATTCTATAGATTCTGGAAAGGTTCCTGAAGACTGGAAAGTAGCAAATGTAACCCCACTATTTAAGAAAGGAGGGAGAGAGAAAACAGGAACTACAGACCTGTTACTCGGGAAAATGTTAGAATCTATTATAAAAGATGTGATAATGAGACACTTAGAAAATAATATGATGATGCAGAGTCAACATAGATTTAGGAAAGTGAATTCATGTTTGACAAACCTGTTGGAGTTTTTTGAGGACGTTACTTTGTAGCATAGACAAAGGAGAACCAGTGGATGTGATGTATTTGGATTTTCAGAAGACTTTTGATAAGGTCTCACACAGGAGGTTCGGAAACAAAACTAGAGCACATGGAATTGGGGGTAATATACTGGTATGGATTGAGAATTGGTTAGCAGACAGAAAGCAGAGTAGGAATAAATGGGTCATTATCAGGATGGCAGACTGTTACTACTGGGATACCTCAAAGATCAGTGCTGGGCCACAGCTTTTCACAATCTATATCAATGATCTGGAGTGGGGAGCAAATGTAATATTTCCAAATTTGCTGATGACACAAAACTAGGTGGGAATGGAAATTGTGAGGAGGATGCAAGGAGGCTTCAAGGGGACTTGGACAGGCTAAGTGAATTGGCAAGAACATGACAAATGGAATATAATGTGAATAAATGTGAACTTATCGACTTTGATAGAAAAAAAGAAAGAAATTTCTTAAACGGTGAGAGGTTGGGCAGTGTTGATGTCCAAAGAGGCATCCTTGTTCATGAGTCACTAAAAGCTAGTACACAGGTTCAGCAAGCAATTGGAAGGTAAATGATATGTTGGCCTTTATTACAAGGGGTTTTGAGTACAGGAGTAAAGATGTCTTGCTGAAATTGTATAGAGCCTTGGTGAGACTGCACCTGGAGTATTGTGTACAGTTTTGGTCTCCTTACCTAGGGAAGGATATACTTGCATAGAGGGAGTGCAATGGAGGTTCACCAGACGGACCCCTGGGATGGCGGGATTGTTTACTGAGGAGAGATTGAAGAAACTGGGCCTGTATTCTGTAGAGTTTCAAAGAATGAGAGGTGATCTCATTGAAACTTACAAAATTCTTAGAGGGCGTGACTGGGTGGATGTAGATCTGATATTTTCTCGGGCTGATAAGTCTAGAACCAGGGGACATAGGCCGTAATTTTACCATTGACGGCAGCTCAGAGTCCGATGAGGCGGAGGCGGGTGAAGAACTCGCTGCCATTCCACAAATTGTTGCCGCCGGTATCACGCGCGGGGCAGCCAATTAGCAGCCCCGTGGCACACCTCCGACTGAAAAGGGGACATGCGGGCAGGAGGCTGAGCATCGGTGGGGGCGGGCCGAGAGCCAGAAGAGTCTGCTGAAAGTCATTGAAAGGCTTTCAGCAATCTCTGGGGCTCATAAAGGCTTACCTGAAGCAAGAAGGAGCACGTTGTTAGGAGACACTGAACATATGCAAGGGAAAAACAATGGTCTGAGGCTGAGAGGACTGTAGGGGATCTGAAATGCTCACCAGGCCAACACTTTAGAAAAATCTGAACCCCACACGAAACAAATTGCAGGAATAGATGTAGCTGCATAGCCATCCGCTTCTCAGAGGACTCCTTACAGGTCCTCCTCCAGGCGGCTGAGGTAAAGCAGGAGTTCCTCTTCCCATCCAATGGAAGAAAGAGGCTTCCCAGGTTACAAAGAAGGCGCAGCTGGAGGTAGCGGTGGAGGTCAGCAGCTGCGACGTTGTTAGGAGGACCTGGCTCCAGTGCTGCAAACGGGTCAATGAGCTTCTGCGCTCTACCCGGGTAAGGGGCATTCCGCATTCATCTCATCTTTTATGTGATAGGGGAGGGTCAATGAGTGCTGAAGCTGCAAGGTGGAAGCTATCCATGTTCAGCGCTTGGCTGCAGCCATGCCTTGGTCCGCATAATGGGCACATCTGTGACGCTCAGTGGTCCAGATGTGTTCCATCCATGCACTTTACTGGCATTAGTTTGAGATACAGCACTCAGCCCAAGGGGTGAGAGTGTAATCATCCATGTGATATGTCTTAACTAAGTCCTTTGTGTATACACAGGAGAAGAGGGCCCAGAATACCTGAGAGAGGTACTGAACCAGTCGCAGCATGGCCAACCTTCCATATCTGAGCTGACTGGAGGAGGATGCATTAATACTGGCAGGGGAGGACAGAGGATGCTCCATCGCTGATGGCGAGGCCGGCACACCTGGCCAGGAGACTGTGTTCCCCAGCATGTGGTTGAAAAGCGGTCGGGAGGTGGGGTGGGAGGGGGGGAGTGGCGGGGGCGCTTGTGCTGTGGCGATTGTCTCAGGCACTGAAGGGTGCGCTCAAATGTGAAATCACACAGACATGCCCACACTGCAGCCTATAACATGTCCTCCAGTCAGGAATGCTGATCATTGCTGATCATTCTGATTTTCCCTGCAGGTGAAACACAGCAGCAGCCAGGAAGCATCTCCGGGACTCATCCATCCATTTCTCAGGATGAGGAGGGGACCTCAGAGGGTGCAGTGTCACATCCTCGCACCGCACCAAGCACCAGCTCAGAGACATTCACCTCGGTTGGGATGCGTGTTTCCTCGTGGTCACAACCTGGTTTCAGCACCACACAGTTGCTGGGCCAGCTGCCAGAGGCATTACCAACCGATGCCTCTGACAATCTGAGGACTGTGGGAGGCCAGGCCAGTGCAGAGCCACCAGCTGATGACAAGCCTCTAATAACATTCATTTGGCGGGAGATGCTTCAAGAGCAGCGCGCAGTGCATGGAGATCTGGCGGATTTACCAGATACTTTGCATGCCATGACTCAGACACTGGAAATGTCCATCCAGGGCCTGAGTGTCACACATTCTCTGTCATCTGACCATCTGGCCTCCTCCATTGACAGGTTAGCAGCTGTAGTGGAGGGGACGATCCTGGATGCAATGCATAACCTCACAGAGAGAGAGACCTTGAACTAGAGCATCAGAGAACGGAATCTGATGCACAGGTGACAGTTTGAGGCTGCTCATCCCTCTGAGGTTAGCACTGAGGACCAATAGAGCCTCAGGAGGGCGCAGGGGCAGCAGCAGATTTCAGATGGGAGGTCCTCTCACGGTGCTCCTGATGCATCCTGCAGCTCCTTGTCCCCTCTGCCAGTGATATCAGCGCCACATACTTCCAGGGTGTCAGAGGGCGTTCCTGAAACATCTCATGGTCACTCTGAGATGCCACGGTCCGCACGGCCTCGGGCAGGCAGAGGACGCCGGCCAAAGTCATCCAGAGCAATGCGGCAGCCTGATCAGCCACCTGCCTCTGGTGTGGCTGGTGGCGAGGGGTCGTCCACACGTGTGAGCACTCGCCACTGTTTCAAATATTCACACTAACAGCACTCCAGGGTCACTGATGCAATATGTAAATTTTTATTTCATGTATCAATGCACTATAAGCAATTAAACTTGTCAGTTGGCATTTTTACATGTCAAACGTCATTGCTGCTGTTGTAAGTGATATGGTTGCTCTGCATGAGAAGGGTTATTTGAGATGTGATACATTTGGGCTGGGTGGTGTTTGATGGAACAGTGGCCCGGTTCAGATCAGTTTTCCCCCCGAGGGTGAGTGTGAGTGCCTTTGCACTTCCAGTTCCTGTCATTGACTCCTGTCAGACTGCCATGTCAGTTTATGGTTGATGCCTGAGTATTAGAGCTTTCCGGGTCTCGCTTGCACTCAACTCCACCTGACCTTCAGCTCCATCTCCCCGCTGTTCAGGTGGCTGCAGCCCTTCTTCCTCATCCGTATCACAATTCTCATCTGAGGAAGCCTCGCACTGACCTTCACCATCCTCCAGGGAATATCGCCTCTCCAATGCCAGGTTATGTAAGGCACAGCACACGACAATAATCCTGGAGATACTTGATGGTGAGTACTGCACGACTCCACCTGAGCGATCGAGACACCTAAACCTCATTTTGAGAAGACCTATAGCCTTTGCTATGGTCATTCTGATGGCCGTCTGGCTCACATTGTAACGTTCCTCTGCATCATTCCTTGGGTTGCTCACCTGTGTCATCAGCCATGTCTTCAGGGGATAACCCTTGTCACCAAGTATCCATCCTTGCAGGCATTCAGGAGAGCTGAATAGTGCTGGCACCTGAGAGTTCCAGAGGATGAAAGCATCATGACTGTTCCCAGGGTAACAGGGATACACCTGCATGATTCCCTTACAATGGTGACAGACAAGCTGAACATTCATTGAGTGGAACCTCTTGCGATTAATGAAGGCCCCTGATTGACCTGCAGGTGCTCTAATGGCCACATGCGTACAGTCTATTATGCCCTGGACCATTGGGAACCCAGCAATTGTGCCGAAGCCTCTGGCTGTCTCGGCCTGACTGACGATGTCTGTCTTGAATTTTATAAAATGGTTGGCACGCCTGAAAATGGCTTCAGTCACAACCTTTATGCAGTGATGCGCTGATGCTTGGGAGACTCCACACATGTCTGCCGATGAAGCCTGGATGCATAGAAATTCAGCACTACTGTTACCTTCAGTGCGATCGGCATTAGATGGCCACCCACGCAGTTTGAAGCTACCTCCACTGCCAGCATCTCACACGGAGATGTGACAGTCTCCCGTGACAGGCGCAGTCTTCTTCTGCACTGGTGTTCTGACAGCTGCAGGAAGCTCAAACACGGCGGTAGACCCTGCTTGCTGGGTAGGCTCATCTCCTGACAGGTGGCTGCACCCGGGCCACCCTGCCACCTTCTCCCCCTCCTCCATTACGAGGCTGCACTGGGCCAGCAGGTTGCATGTTCCCCTGGCCAGTTGTCCTCCTGTCCCTCCTTGGGGCACAGTCATCCTCATTAGATGAGCTGCTCCAGAGTGCACAATTCCCATTGCTGCTGTGTTCCACAGATGCAATTACTTCAGGTTTTATCAGCCAGCTGTGAGGAAAGGCACACACAACCCCCTCCCTCTCAACCAAGAAATCAAAACTGGGGCCCGATCAGGAGTGGGTAACACTCAGATGAACCCTGATGAACAATCTGAAAGTACCTTAAACTGTAAAGTCACACAAACTTTAAAGTCACAGAAAGAAATAACATTGAACAACCAGCCAACATAACAGGACCTCCAACACCCTCACCGGTTCACTGCCTGCCGGTCTTTTAAACCTGCCGGGTTCCCGTGACGCCTCTTGACTCAAATTATGGCCGGTAAATCCAACAGCCACTGTAAAATGGCTGTCAATTGGTGTTTTAAATATCTCATTTACCCTTTAATTGATTGTAAGTGGACAGCAAGTGGCACCTTGATCTCACCCACTATCTGACCATTGTAAAATGGCATTCCTGCATCATGACATCAGGAACCCGACCCGATGTCATCCACTGCCATTTTACGTCTCAGACGCCTCACAAGACTCCTGTTTTTCAAAGGTAAAATTCCAGCCATAGTCTCAGAATAGGGTGCAGGCCATTTAAGATTAAGATGAGGAGGCATTTATTCATTCAGTGGGTTGTGAATCTTTGGAATTCTCTACCCAATTGTTCTATGGAAACTCAATCATTGAGCATATTCAAGACAGAAATGGATGGATATCTGGATACTAATGACATCAAAGGATATCGGGATAGCACAGGAAAGTGGCATTGAGGTAGATGATCAGCCATGATCTAATTGAATGGCGGAGCATGCTGAACAGGCTGAGTGGTCTACTCCTGCTCCTATGTTCCTATGTTTTGCTTTGATGCCAAGTTAGAACTTTGGAGAAGCTTCCTATATGCAGAAACATGGAGCCATGGTGCCTGAGAACATGAAGATAAGAGACTGAATGTGTTTTAAAAAATGCAAATTCAGCTGTCTAAGTGGTCAAGAATGTTTTGAAAAGCTACAAGAGAGTGACACAAGCAGGTGTTAATGGATGATGTCAGAGTTTGCCTTCTTTTAAAATGCAGAGAAACTAGAAATTCTCCATGCAACAGTTCGAAGAAGTCAGTATTATAAGGGACTTGTATTGTTTAATTGTCCTGTGGTTTTAAAATGTGTTTGTGACTAGGAAAAGAAGTTGCTGTTATATTTACTGATAAAGATCTTGAAAACATCTGTGACATCCATAAAATTACTGAAGAAAATGTAAACATTTGCTCATTGTCAAGACAGTTTCTGATATCATAGTTTGAACAAAGAATTAGACTCCTTATTGGGCAATTGTACCTTAAGGTGGATAGTACGCTCTTGTTTTTGAAACATCTTGCCCTTCTTGGAAAGAAAGGTATAAAAATCATTGCAAATAGTGAATTGGTGCTAAAGCCAAGCAACTTGGTCAGTTGCTGAAGAGCAAGATCAATGGGAGGTGACCACTAGCCGGGTGATCATATGTATAACTCCTTGTATCCTTCTTCTTCTTTGGCCTCCTTATCTCGAGAGACAATGGATAAGCGCCTGGAGGTGGTCAGTGGTTTGTGAAGCAGCGCCTGGAGTGGCTATAAAGGCCAATTCTAGAGTGACAGGCTCTTCCACAGGTGCTGCAGAGAAATTTGTTTGTCGGGGCTGTTACACAGTTGGCTCTCCCCTTGCGCCTCTGCCTTTTTTCCTGCCAACTACTAAGTCTCTTCGACTCGCCACACTTTAGCCCCGTCTTTATGGCTGCCCGCCAGCTCTGGCGGACGCTGGCAACTGACTCCCACGACTTGTGATCAATGTCACAGGACTTCATGTCGCGTTTGCAGACGTCTTTAAAGCGGAGACATGGATGGCCGGTGGGTCTGATACCAGTGGCGAGCTCGCTGTACAATGTGTCTTTGGGGATCCTGCCATCCTCCATGCGGCTCACATGGCCAAGCCATCTCAAGCACCGCTTACTCAGTAGTGTGTATAAGCTGGGGATGTTGGTCGCCTCAAGGACTTCTGTGTTGGAGATATGGTCCTGCCACCTGATGCCAAGTATTCTCCGGAGGCATCGAAGGTGGAATGAATTGAGACGTCGCTTTTGGCTTACATACGTTGTCCAGGCCTCGCTGCCATAGAGCAAGGTACTGAGGACACAGGCCTGATACACTCGGACCTTTGTGTTCCGTGTCAGTGCGCCATTTTCCCACACTCTCTTGGCCAGTCTGGACATAGCAGTGGAAGCCTTTCCCATGCGCTTGTTGATTTCTGCATCTAGAGACAGGTTACTGGTGATAGTTGAGCCTAGGTAGGTGAACTCTTGAACCACTTCCAGAGCGTGGTCGCCAATATTGATGGATGGAGCATTTCTGACAACCTGACCCATGATGTTCGTTTTCTTGAGGCTGACGGTTAGGCCAAATTCATTGCAGGCAGCCGCAAATCTGTCGATGAGACTCTGCAGGCACTCTTCAGTGTGAGATGTTAAAGCAGCATCGTCAGCAAAGAGGAGTTCCCTGATGAGGACTTTCCGTACTTTGGACTTCGCTCTTAGACGGGCAAGGTTGAACAACCTGCCCCCTGATCTTGTGTGGAGGAAAATTCCTTCTTCAGAGGACTTGAACGCATGTGAAAGCAGCAGGGAGAAGAAAATCCCAAAAAGTGTGGGTGCAAGAACACAGCCCTGTTTCACGTCACTCAGGATAGGAAAGTGCTCTGATGAGGAGCCACCATGTTGAATTGTGCCTTTCATATTGTCATGGAATGAGGTGATGATACTTAGTAGCTTTTGTGGGCATCCAATCTTTTCTCGTAGTCTGAAGAGACCACGTCTGCTGACGAGGTCAAAGGCTTTGGTGAGATCAATGAAAGCAATGTAGAGGGGCATCTGTTGTTCACGGCATTTCTCCTGTATCTGACGAAGGGAGAACAGTATGTCAACGGTCGACCTCTCTGCACAAAAGCCACACAGTGCCTCAGGGTAGACGCGCTCGGCCAGCTTCTGGAGCCTGTTTAGAGTGACTCGAGCAAAGACTTTCCCCACTATGCTGAGCAGGGAGACTCCACGGTAGTTGTTGCAGTCACCGCGGTCACCTTTGTTTTTATAGAGGGTGATGATATTGGCATCGTGCATGTCCTGGGGTACTGCTCCCTCGTGCCAGCGCAGGCATACCAGTTCATGTAGGGCTGACAGTTTAGCAGGCTTGGCACTCTTGATTATTTCAGGGGTAATGCAATCCTTCTGAGGGGCTTTTCCACTGGCTAGAGAATCAATGGCATCACTGAGTTCCGATTTGGTTGGCTGTATGTCCAGCTCATCCATGACTGGTAGAGGCTGGGCTGCATTGAGGGCAGTCTCAGTGACAGCATTCTCCCTGGAGTACAGTTCTAGGTAGTGCTCAACCCAGCTGTCCATTTGTTTGCGTTGGGCAGTGATTATGTCCCCTGATTTAGATTTGAGGGGGGCGATCTTCTTGATGGTTGGCCCAAGAGCTCTCTTAATGCCATCATACATTCCTCTGATGTTTCCTTGTATCATATTATCACTAACGGGTGTATTGTATTGTTAACTGACATTCCTGCCAAACCTAGTAAAGACATCAGTGTTTAATGTGGGCTTTGACTGTTCTCATCATTTCTCGTAATTCTCGTATTTGAACAGTAGAGTAAACTGTCAAGGGTGGTTGGTTATGTCTTACACGTAAGGTAACTTTATAAATTCTACCACATAAAAGAGTGAGGAATATAAAAAATGCAGAAGCAAGTTAAAAGGGATTCACTGGTAGATTGAGAAGGGAAACAAAGCAGACAGAGGCAACTAATGTGCCAGCTCCATTCCTTACAAAATAATGATTTTTTTTTCAATCATGGGATGTGGGCATCGCTGGCAAGGCCAGCATTTGTTGCCCATCCCTACTTGCCCTTGACAACTGAATGGCTTGCCTAGGCCATTTCAGAGGGCAGTTAAGAGTCAACCACATTGCTGTGGATCTGGAGTCACATGTAGGCCAGACCAGGTAAGGATAATCAGAAGCAAACTTGAGGAGAATCTGTGTTATAATTATAATCACAACCCAGTAATAGCCAACATGGATTCAGAAGGAGAAGATCATACTGATAACCTCCTTGAGCTCTTTGAGGAGTTAACTCCCTAACTGGATAGTGGATAGCCCTATGACATGGTGTACCTAGACTTCCAAAGACATTTGACAAAGTCTCACATGAAAGATTATCAGTCAAGCTCAAGGCAATGACAGTTCGGAAAAAAACCCAGTGAGCGGTTTACTGATTGTTATGTAGAAGCAGCAAAGACTCATTAGAAGAGTTAGGCTAGGATAGGGTTGTGTAGGGAGGATGCAGGTGGGAAAGTATCAGAATGAACTAATATGTGCAGAATGGTCATCCTCATTCTTAATTATCTTGTCATCTTGGAAGTGTCTAAACTGCAGAAAAAAAGAAAGGGCTCACAGTGGGATTGTTTTTAGAGGTTATGACCAATAGAAAGTGGATCAGTGTTGGAAATAGTGTCACTTCAGTTTTACAGGGGAATCATTTGGGTCTCATGTCATTGACACTACAAAGGATAAGCAGGATGCTATTTTTTGTATTGCCATGTGACCAATGTGTAAAAGATAAAATTCAAAGGAGTTCTGGACCAATTATGTGAATAAGCTAAGGAATGTAATTTGATTTAAAATGGATTTTATTTACAATAATGCATTTTCTGATATTTTTGCAGAATGGGATTTTCAAAAATGCTGCTGATGATCCATCGTTCAAATATATGGCAACAATTGGAGTAACACAGGGAAAGGACAGAAGCCAGTTTATATTTATGCACTTTGATCAATTGTGATCAGAAGGATTAGTGACAACTGATGAATGCTGGATTATCTCCGACACCCAAGGTCTTTGGGCTTCCTTTCATTCCTTTGTCTTGTAGAACTAAACAAACTAACTGTGACACTATGTCCTTGGAACATGTGTTTTACTGAGCCGACAGAACCATAGTACTTTTGGATCTATAATGGGACAGCATTGAGTAATGAACATACATCTTGACATCCACTGTCAGTCCCTGTCAGAGTCGACCATCCGAGCACACTGTTGAGCATTGGATTATTTTGTATAAGACATGCAAAGTCACAACACTGAACTCAGTCACAGTAAGGACTGATCTGAAAATGGTTGAGAAGGCGCTCCCTTTAGGGAACTGCTCAGTGTTCAACAAACTTAGTTTCCACTTCCAGTATGTGGAGGCAGAACATGGGGCCATTACTGCCTATTAACAATGGATGGGGTAACAAACTGCATTGCATCTGTGACTCTAACATTCTAATAAAAATCCTATAATCCAATGTAGTAAGAAGAAATTTAACTTATTGTGCTATTGAGAAGGACAAGTTTTGCTCACAGGCATTTATTTAGGGATCCTTTTCAATTTTGCTTTTTTTTTGAGTAGTCAGCTTTTAGAATTTCCAAGTTCTGTAGGTTGGCATGTATATGTCAGAGCTTTTATTTTTGGACTCAGTTCTCCCTGCACTACTAGTAATGGAGCAAACTGTCACTCAGGATTTTTATATACTTTAACAAAGTGGATTATCACATTTGTCCTTGTTTCTAAAAATATTAAAACACAATTAAGTGCAAAGGAGTTTAACAAGTTCTAGTGTAAAATATAACAAAATCAATCAGGTTCAGCAGACAGCAAAACATGCTCCAGATTCTTCAAAACAGATTTCTAATCATCTAACAACATTTTGGAGAGAAAAATAATCATAGCAACACTAACACATGGTGCAAACATGATGCAAGGAAAATTCTGGAAATCGGAACTAAAAATAGAAAAAGTCAATATTCGGAACAACTGAAAAGAGGAAAGAGACGTTTTTGTTTTGGCTAGAAATCCTGGGATGAATTTTCTGCTAATTTTCAGGCAAATTTGAGCAACCAGATGGGTTGGGGAAGCATAGCATTGACTCCCTGTTTTTAAAGACACTGTTGCCATTTTCCTTTGATAAAATTCATGCTATTGATATTTAAATCTCCCTTTGATGCTCATTGCTGTATTTTTCACTCTGAGCACCTATGGCCCACTTCTTGTGCAAAACAAGCATTTACTATAGCTTGATAGCTCCCCATGGACACAAGACAACTTAAAGATCATTGTCAAAAATTACATCCTAACTTTATGCTGGAGTTGCCTCTTTTTATTTTTCAGTTTCTACAACCTCACTCTCAAAGTGGAATTGCTGCTCCTGGTGCCTTTTTTTTGTCCTCTCATTGTGACTTTTAGGAAACAATGACATTTCCTTGGGTAGTCAACTTTTCCTCAGCTATGAAGAACAGGAAGAGGATCAGGAGAAACTACATCAGGGCGGCACAGTGGCGCAGTGGTTAGCACCGCAGCCTCACAGCTCCAGGGACCTGGGTTCGATTCCGGGTACTGCCTGTGTGGAGTTTGCAAGTTCTCCCTGCGTCTGCGTGGGTTTTCTCCGGGTGCTCCGGTTTCCTCCCACAAGCCAAAAGACTTGCAGGTTGATAGGTAAATTGGCCATTATAAATTGTCACTAGTATAGGTAGGTGGTAGGGAAATATAGGGACAGGTGGTGATGTTTGGTAGGAATATGGGATTAGTGTAGGATTAGTATAAATGGGTGGTTGATGTTCGGCACAGACTCGGTGGGCCGAAGGGCCTGTTTCAGTGCTGTATCTCTAATCTAATCTACATGGGGAGATCAATCTGATTAGATGCAATAAGCAGTATCTGCTCCCTACCCACAAGTATTATGCTGTTTGGATGCTGAACCCCATAACTTAGCAATGCTTGAGAGTTGTGCTATCTGCTTCCCCACACCATCTTATTAAAGGTGCAGCAGTGACAGTAACAGTAACTATGGCACTATTCTTCTATGTCATTGGTTCAGGTGGCATTGAGGATGTTTGAAATGTTAGCATATCGATTGTTCACTGATGCATCAAGCTAGGAACTTATACATTGGGAGGGATTTTATTTCAGTGACAAGGGTTCCTGGCAAGGGGTCAGAAGACGGGGGTGGTGGGGATTCCGAATCTGCCAAGGCCCTTTTTTGAACCTCTGGCCAAATTCAACAGCAAGCAGGTAATTAACCGCCCGCCGTCGGGGATGCCGTCCCCGTTAAGGGACAGGGTCCCACCCCAAGAGCTGCTGGCTAATTGGAGGACCGGCAGCTCAGCAGGACCAGAAGTGCCACTGGAAACAGTGGCCACAGCTGGTACTGAACGAGGCCAATCATTCATATGCTGATGCTCCACTCAACTCCACAATAACTATACGTACTATAATTTCAGATGTATTCTGCTACTCTTTCTCTCAGGCATCTGCTGGACACCAATCGTTTTGCATATTTTATCAATATAATTAATTCCTCAATCCACAAACGGATGTGTGCTGTCTTACTTTTTTCTTCTCACCATGCCTCTCCAACCAGGGTATTTCGCTTGTGTGGGAGGTTCTGAAGTGGCTGCTGGTGCTTAGCAGCAAGAGCCACTTGGGACTGAGGTGGTTCTCAAATCAGATCAGAAGAGGCCGAGAAAAGATCTGATGCAGCTTGCAGCACCACTGCTACTGCAAGGCAGCCTCGCCCAGGCAACTTGCTGTCATTTGTGTAGGTATCTGAAGGGACGGGTGGGAGGCCACACATGTGGTACTGCCTGAGACACAGCATTACTATGCAAGTGCACATGTCCTAAACCATTATGAGTTTTCACTTTGCTTGGGTGCTGTTCAGTGGAAAATCAGATCGAATAGCTCTAGACAAATCATTGAAAGATATCCCTCTCTATTCAAGATATCTACGGCGGCAGGAGCAGCTATCATGCCTGAAGTTGCAACTGTCCTTCGAACCTCTGTTAGAGAGTGGGAGGTGGCTTTGCTGTCGACCATTTCAGGGTAACTGCATGGCTTTATACATATCCATCATGCTGCTACAAGTATGTATAGTGAAGTCCAATTGAACCACCATCTGCAGCACATTCTGGCAATTTTGCTAATTGAGGGACACTAAGATTAATTGTACTGCACGCTACCGTGAAATGCCTTGTGTTTTTTTACTATGTTAAAGGTGCTATACAAATACATGTTCTTGTTGTAGCATTCCTCTCATTGCCTCAGCTGGGACCAATTAATCCATCACAGACCAGGGATTGAACCTGGGACCTTTCCAAGCTATATGGCATAGCTACTCGCTGAAAAAAAACTCAGTATCATTCAGGGAGCATTGTTAGAATGCTAAATGAACCAAATATGTTGATAAGATAACACAATAATTTGTTTGAAATTATCTATTTTGATACACATCTGCCCGACAGTACAACAGAGCATAATAGATATTCGAAACACAATGTTGTTCTTCATATTGAGTTATAACAGTTTCTCATGAATAAAATAAAATGTTTCATCCCATATATTATTCATTATAATTGTGTTTTGTAAAAAGAGTTAAAACATTTCTTTATTTGAGCTGTATTATTTTTTATAATAAACATCGAAAGCCATACTGTCATTGCAGTGAAGTTATTGAAGTTCTTCACACCATGTGAAGAAAGACAATGAATTGAATGCCAAAATCTGACCTGATCCTCAACGATACTATAATATTTATAACTTGCAGGTTACTGCTAGGTTGCTTCTCTCTGTCTCCTTGCTGATTCGCATGAATGATTTGTGAGGCCATATTTTTAAATCCCGCTGGAGACGGGGGCGGGGGCGGGGGCACGTGTGATTTGGAAATGGAGTTCTTGGAAGTTGGCACTGGGTCTTGCCACCTCCAGAATGCGAAGATATTTTTAAAGGGACACCGTGAGGGAGGGAATGGCAGCCCTGCATGCCTTTAATTAATTGCCTGTTGAGCTCATTGTAGAGCTGATTAACAGGCTTGTCAGCAGCAGTTTGTGATTTTCAAAGGAAGGACCTGGGGAGAATGCCATGTCTGGAGCACACAGAATTGTGACGATGTGAACCATGCAGAGGGCCATGAGGGCTATGATAAGGGCTGATTGACATGATGCAGAGGCCCAAAATAAAGCTCAGCTGCTCCAAAAGAGCCGCAGAGTAGCCACTTCTGGAGCTGTAAAATTTGCTTTTCTCAGTGGCGAGTGGTAGGAATCTGGAGAGGGTCATGAGTCCACTGGCATCACTTGGGCAGCTGGGGTTGGAGGGGAAGGCCTGGTGAATGCACGACGCCCAACTGAGGGAGTTGATATGGGGGCAGGCTACACTAACATTGGATAGAGCAATCAGGATGAGCTTCAGCAGAAACAATCTCCTGGACTGCAGGAGGCCAGAGGAGCACAGCGGGGAGTTGCAAGGGGAAGAAGGCACTACCCTAGAAGGCACTACTCTTCGGTCTACGCCGAAGAGTCAGCAACCCACAAGTGACAGAGCTCCAGTGCCACAGGAGGCTGCACCGTTCCAGGCAGATGGTGTCGGGCATATGTGCTTTACTCCATAATGACTCGAGGTCTCACAGCCTCCATGTCAGTCCCTTACCTGTAGACGTTAAGGTTTCCGTCACCCTGTATTTCAATGCAACTGGGTCGTTCCAGGGATCAGCTGCGAACTTAGGTGGAGTCTAACAGTCGGCAGCTCATAAGGCCATGTGGATGCCATATTCAGGACGGCAGGGGTCTACATCCACTTTGACACAGAGGGCATTGAGTTTTGCCTCCGTCGCTGGATTCCTCTAGGTGCGATTGCGCCCATGTGGTCATCAAGGCACTCAGCGATCGGCCATTGAGACCAATCAACAGGAAGGGCTTCCTCTCCCTCCACATACAACTGGTCTACAACCACAACAAGAACTTCCACCATGTGTGCGCTTGCTTTCCTGGCAGCTGCCACGATTCCTTCATTTTCCGCTAGTCCAGGCTGCCTCATCTTCACTCCATTCCCCAAAGTCCATGGATGCGTCCAGGGGGACAAGGGAAATCCTTTGATGACATGCTATTGACCCCTCTATGGCCCCAGGCAGAAGCACAGAGGTGATACAACCAATGCCACCTGTTCAGCAGGCCAACCATTGAGCAGGTCGTTGGGCTTCTGAAGGTGTGATTCTGTTGCTCGACCAGTCAGGTGGCACCCTTCAATACCCTCTGGCAAGGATCTCAGTCATTGTGGTAGTCTGCTGCGCTCTCCATAACATGGCCCTCCAGAGAACTGTGGACCTTGAGGACAGTGAGGCCCTGGAAGTAGACAGCTAATTGGGGAAGGAGCAGGAGAGAAGAGAAGAGGAGGAAGAGGAGGCGGAGCGGGATAACATTGAATAGAGAGGTACCCTGCTGCACAACAAGGTGGCATCCTCCTGCCACCCTCCGGATAGAGGACATCCCTCTTCACCCTCATGACCTCCAACATTGGATCCAGGTCGGTATCGATGAAGCAAGGGTCTGCCCTGCCCCTAGTGCCAGGCCTCCAGCTCCCCTGTTACATCTCACTTCCCTCTGGTACAGTGTAAAGTTTTGGTACAAAATGCAGATCTCTCCCTCAGGACAACCAGCAGCCTCAGTGATGGCTGCCGTGGGGTGTCTACATGAGTCCCATACTTCATCTGACCCGCCTCCATTCCTGGCTCCACAGGCTCTACTTGGACAGGAAAGCCATTTCCATATCAATTATGGGCTTACCCATTTGAAAATCTAAACCTGAATCAGTTTCCCACCGGAGGTGGGTTTCTGACCTATAACCAGACCCGGCTCCGTATCGAAAATCCAGCTCACAGTTGCATTTGATATATCAATGTTTGCAAACAATTGCAATGCTAATCCTTCTTTCTCCCTTGCTTTTCCCACATATTACATGTATTGAAACAATAATGAATAATTAGTAAATCATTAAGATATTGTCAGTGTGAATAATACTATGACTATAGAAAACTCAATACTTTTAAAATAAAATCATGAGTCTTGACAGTGTTGGACTTGTAGGGGCAGATTTTACTTTCTGTGCTTGGGGAATGATTAGTTGCCTTTATTTTGTGTTGGAATTTTCCAGTGTTTCCTCCATGGGTGGGACAAGTGACATGCATGCTAATGAGGGAGCATTCCCAGTTCTCATGCCTCATTTTGCTCTCTAATCACTTGGCAGGTAGCTATTTGGAGGAGTATCTGGAAAAAGTGGACCTTAAACTCTGCACCTAGCCGTGCTCAGATTGGAGCATCTGAAGGGATCTTGGATGCCAACTGTGGAAGTTTACCAGCAGATAAGTTGTCGCTTATGCGGGTTTTTCAAAATCATCTTCATGCTTCAAGGCATCCACATTAAGCACTTAATTTTGAATCATTTTAGTGTCATTTTATGCCTATTTTCGTACCCACTCTTTCTGCCATTTAAATTAATTGGCTGAAGACCAGATCTCACCAGAGCATATATGTACAATAGAGCATTATAGCATAAGAAATAAGAGCATGGATAGGCCATTCGCTCTCTTGAGCCCGCTCTGTCATTCAATAAGATCATAGCTGATCTTCTACCTCAGATTCACCTTACTGCCTGATCCCCATATCACTTGATTCCCTTGGCATCCAAAACTCTGGCGATCTCTGACTTGAATATACTCAGCAACTGAGCATCCACATCTTTCTGGAGTAGAGAATCGCAAAGATTCATAAACATTTGAGTAAAGAAATTCCTCCTCATCTCGGTTCTAAACGGTCGATCACTTATTATGACCCCTCGTTCTAAACTCCACAGGCAGGGGAAACATCCTCGCAGCATCTAACCTCTCAAGCACCTTAAGAATTTTCAATGGTTCAATGAAAGCATCTCTCATTCTAAACTCGAGAGCCCATAGGCCATATTTGTGTACAGGGACACCCAGATCCCTCTAAATGCCAGCATTTTCCAATCTCTCACCATTTAAAAAATATTCTGCTTATTGTATTTTTCCTACCAAATAGAGATAACTTCACATTTCTCTACATTATATTCCACCTGCCTTTTTCTTGTCCATTCACTTAACCTGTCTAAATCCTTTTGCAACCACCTTGAGTCCTCCTCACAGCTTACTTTCCCACCTAACTTTGTTTCATCTAAAGTTGGATACATTACACTCAATCCCCTCATCTAAGTCATTGTAAATAGCTGAGGCCCAAGCACTGATCCTTGCAGTACTCCAACAGTTACAATCTACCAACCCAAAACTGACTTGTTTATTCCTACTCTCTGTTTTCTGTCTGTTAACAATCCTCAGTCCATACTAATATAGTACCCCCAATCTCATGAGTCCTAACTTTGTGTAATAACTCTTGTGTGCCACCTTATTACATGGCTATTTAAAATCCAAACACACTCCATCCACTGGTTCCCCCTTATTTGCCCTACTAGTTACAACCTCAAAGAACTCTAACAGATTGGTCAAACATAATTATCCTTCCATAAATTGATGTTGACTTTGCCCCACCATATTATGATTTTCTAATTGCCCTGTTATCCTATCCCTAATAATAGATTCCAGCATTTTCCTACTACTGATGTCAGGATACTGGCATATAATTTCCTGTTTTCTCTCTCCCTCCTTTCTTGACAGCGGGGTTATAAGGCTAATGCTCTGGGGTCATGGGTTCGAATCCCACCCTGGCAGAAGGTGGAATCTGAATTCAATTAATAAATCTGGAATTAAAAAAAGGTTCCCTTCCGAGCCACACACCATCCAGACTTGTAACTATATTTCCATTCCTTCAATGTCACTTGGTCGCAATTCTGGGGCTCCCTTTCTAACAGTACTGTGGGTGTACCAACCACACATGCACTGCAGTGGTTCAAGAAGGGCAATTAGGGATGGGCAATAAATGCTGGCCTTGTCAGTGATGCCCATATCCGATGAACAAATAATAAACACAAAATGCCCTCTGAAATGGCCTAGCAAGCCAATCAGTTGTAGCAAACTGCTATAAAGCTGAAGAAAAGGGATGAAACTGAATGGACCACCAGGCATCGACCTAGGCACCGGAAATGACAATGGCAAACCCAGCCCTCTTGCTCCTGCAAAGTCCTCCGTACTAGCATCTGGGGACTTTTGCCAAATTTGGGAAAGCTGTCCCACAGACTAGTCAAGCAGCAGCCTGACATAGTCATACTCACGGAATCATACCTTGCAGACAATGACCCAGACACCACCATCACAAAACAGGCAAAAAAGGAAAGGAGGTGGAGTAGCATTGTTAGTAAAAGAGGAAATCAATACAATAGTGAGGAAGGATATTAGCTCAAAGAATTCTGATGTGGAATCTGTAGGGTGGAGCTAAGAAACACAAAGGGGCAGAAAACGATGGGGATTGTATATAGACCCCCAAACAGCAGCGGTGATGTAGAGGATGGCATTAAACAGGAAATTAGAGACACATGCAATAAAGGTGCAACTGTAATTATGGGTGAATTTATTCTACATATAGATTGGGCAAACCAAATTAGCAATAATACTCTAGAAGAGGAATTCCTGGAGTGCATACGTGATGGTTTTTGGACCAATGCGTTGAAGAACAAACTGGAGAACAGGCCAGCCTAGACTAGGTATTGTGTAATGAGAAAGGATTAGTTAACAATCTGGTTGTGAGGAGTCCCTTGGGGAAGAGTGACCATAAAATGATAGAATTCTTCATTAAGTTGAAGAGTGAGAGAGTTGATTCTGAGACTGGGGCCCTGAATCTAAATAAAGGAAACTATGAAGGTATGAGGCGTGAGTTGGCTATGATAGATTGGGGAACGTTACTTAAAGGGTTGACAATGGATAGACAATGGCGAGCATTTGAAGAGCGCATGGATGAATTACAACAATTATTCATTCCTGTCTGGCGCAAAAATAAAACAGGAAAGGTGGCTCAACCGTGGCTTACAAAAGAAATTAGGGATAGTATTAGATCCAACGAGGAGAAATATAAAATGGCCAATACAAGCAGCAAACCTGAGGATTGGGAGCAGTTTAGAATTCAGCAAAGGAGGACAAAGAGATTGATTAAGAAGGGGAAAATAGAGTACAAGAGTAAGCTTGCAGAGAACATAAAAACTGACTGTAAAAGCTTCTATAGATATGTGAAGAGAAAAAGATTAGTGAAGACAAATATGGTCCCTTACAGTCAGAAACGGGGTAATTTATAATGGGGAACAAAGAAATAGCTGACCAATTAAATACATACTTTGGTTCCATCTTCACAAAGGAAGACACAAATTACCTCCCAGAAATGTTGGGGAACATTGGGTCTAGTGAGAAGGAGGAACTGTATGAAATCAGTATTAGTAGGGAAATGGTGTTAGGGAAATTGATGGGATTGAAGGCCGATAAATCCCAGAGCCTGATAATCTACATCACAGAGTACTTAAGGACGTAGCCCTTGAAAGAGTAGATGCATTGCTGGTCATTTTTCCAAATTCTATAGACTCTGGAACAGTTCCAACAGATTGAAGCATAGCTAATGTAACCTCACTTTTTAAAAAAAGGAGGTAGAGAGAAAACAGAGAATTATAGACCAGTTAGCATGATGTCAGTAGTAGGGAAAATGCTAGAGTCCATTATAAAAGATGTAATAACAGAGCACTTGGAAAACAATGACATGATCTGACAAAGTCAACATGGATTTACGAAAGGGAAATCATGCTTGACAAGTCTACTGGAATTCTTTGAGGATGTAACTAGTAGAATAGATAAGGGAGAACCAGTGGATGCGGTGTATTTGGACTTCCAGAAGGCTTTCGATAAGGTCCCACTTAAGAGATTAGTGTGCAAAATTAAAGCACATAGGATTGAGGGTAAGGTACTGACATGTATAGAGAACTGGTTGGCAGACAGGAAACAAAGGGTAGGAATAAACGCGTCTTTTTCTGAGTGGCAGGCAGTGACTAGTGGGGTACTGCAGGGATCGGTGCTAGGCCCCCAGCTATTCATAATATATATTAATGATATAGATGAGGGAATTAAATGTAATATATCCAAGTTTGCAGAGGACACAAAGCTGGGTGGGAGTGTGAGCTGTGAGGAGGATGCAAAGAAACTCCAGTGTGATTTGGACAGGTTGAGTGAGTGGGCAAATACATGGCAGATGCAGTATAATGTGGATAAATGTGAGGTTATCCACTTTGGTGGCAAAAGCAGAAAGGCAGATTCTTATCTGAACGGTGATAGATTGGGAAAGGGGGAGGTGCAGTGAGACCTGGGTGTCCTTGTGCACCAGTCGCTGAAAGTAAGCATACAGGTGCAACAGGAGTTAAGAAGGCAAATGGTATGTTGGCCTTCATAGCGAGACGATTCGAGTATAGGAGCAAGGATGTCTTGCTGCAATTATACAAGGCCTTGGTGAGACCACATCTGGAGTATTGTGTGCAGTTTTGGTCTCCCTGAGGAAGGATGTTCTTGGTATGGAGGGAGTGCAGCGAAGGTTCACCGAACTGATTCCTGGGATGGCAGGACTGATGTGTGAAGAGAGATTGGGTCGATTAGGCTCGTATTCGCTGGAGTTTAGAAGAATGAGAGGGGATCTCATAGAAACCTACAAAATTCTAACAGGACTGGACAGACTAGTTGCAGGAAGGATGTTCCTGATGGCGGGGGAGTCCAGGACCAGGGGTCACAGTCTAAGGATAAGGGGTAGCCATTTAGGATTGAGATGAGGAGGGATTTCTTCACCCAGAGAGTGGCGAACCTGTGGAATTCTATACCACAGAAATGAGGCAAAATTATTAAATATATTAAAGAAAGAGTTAGATATAGTTCTTAGGGCTAAAGGAATCAAGGGATACAGGGAGAAAGCGGGAACAGGGTACTGAGTTTGGACAATCAGCCATGATTGTATTGAATGGCGGTGCAGGTTCGAAGGGCCAAATGACCTACTCCTGCTCCTATTTTCTATGTTTCTATCACCATAATAATAAAAGCAAAATCTGCAGATGCTGGAAATCTGAAATAAAAACTAAAAGTGATGGAAATACTTAGCAGGTCTGGCAGCATCTGTGGAGAGATGGAGAGCATCTGACCATTTATCAGAACTAGATCACACACCTGAAATGTTAACTTTGCTTCTCTCTCCACAGATGCTGCCAGACCTGCTGAGTATTTCCAGAACTTTTTGTTTTTATACCAACATCACCACTCTGGGTATGTCCTATCCCACTGGCAGGAAAGGCCCACCAGAGGTGGCGGCATAATTGTATACATTCGGGAAGGAGTTGCCTTGGGAGTCCTCAACATTGACTGTGGACCCCATGAGATCTCATGGCATCAGGTCAAGCATGGGAAAGGAAACCTCCTGCTCATTACCACCTACCGCCCACCATGAAGCGATGAATCAGTGCTTCTCCATGTTGAACACTAATTGGAAGAAGCACTAAGGGTAGAAAGGGCACAAAATGTAATCTGGGTAGGGGACTTCAATGTCCATCACCAAGAGTGGCTCGGTAGCACCATTACTCACCAAGGTGGCCGAGTCTTAAAGGACATAGCTGCTAGACTGGGTCTGCAGCAGGTGGTGAAGGAACCAACATGAGGGAAAAACCTACTTGACCTTGTCCTCCTCAACCTACCTGTCACAGATGCCTCTGTCCATGACAGTATTGGTAGTTGTGATCACCACACAGTCCTTGTGAAGACGAAGTCCCATCTTCACACTGAGTATACCCACCATCATGTTCTGTGGCATTACCAACGTGCTAAATGAGACAGATTTCTCAAACAAATCTAGAAACTCAAAACCTCATGGACCGGCACATTCCCCATCCTATCATTACCATCAAGCCAGGGGACCAACCCTTGTTCAATGAAGAGTGGAGGAGGGCATGCCAGGAGCAGCACCAGGCATATCTATAAATGAGGTGTCAGCCTGGTGAAGCTACAGCACAGGACTATTTGCATGCCAAACAGTGGAAGCAGCATGTAATAGATAGGTTTAAGCAATACCACAACGAATCGATCAGATCTAAGCTCTGCAGCCTTGCCACATCCAGTCGCGAATGGTGGTGGACAATTAAACAACTGACAGGAGGAGGAGGCTCTAGAAATATCCCCATCTTCAACAATGGGGGAGCCCAGCACATCAGTGCAAAAGACAAGGCTGAAACATTTGCATCCACCTTCAGCCAAAAGTACCTAGTGGATGATCCATCCTAGCCTCCTCCTATGGTCCCCAGCATCACAAATGGCAGTCTTCAGCCAATCCGATTCACTCCACGTTATATCAAGAAATGACTGAAGGCACTGGATACTGCAAAGGCTATGATGCCTGACAACATTCTGGCAATAGTACTGAAGACTTATGCTGCAGAACCAGCTGTGCCCCTAGCCAAGCTGTTCCAGTACAGCTACAACACTGGCATCTACCCAGCAATGTGGAAAATTGCCCAGGTATGTCCTGTACACAAAAAGCAGGACAAATCCAAACCGGCCAATTACCGCCTTATCAGTCTACTCTCAATCATCAGCAGAGTGATGGAAGGGGTCGCCGACAATGCTATCAAGCAGCACTTGCTCAGCAATAACCTGCTTAGTGACACTCAGTTGGGTTCCACCAGGGCTCCTCAGCTCCTGACCTCATTACAGCCTTGGTCTAAAGATGGACAAAAGAGCTGAACTCCAGAGGTGAGGTGAAAGTGACTGCTCTTGACACCAAGACAGCATTTGACCAAGTGTGGACTCAAGGAGCCCTAGCAAAACTGGAGTCAATGGGAATCAAGGGGAAAACTCTCCACTGGTTGGAGTCATACCTAGCACAAAGGAAGATGGTTGTGGTTGTTGGAGGTTGATCATCTCAGTCCCAGGACATTACTGCAGGAGTTCCTCAGGGTAGTGTCCTTGGCCCAACCATCTTCAGCTGCGTCATCAATGACCTTCCCTCCATTATAAGGTCAGAAGCGGGGATGTTCGCTGAGGATTGCACAATATTCTGCACCACTCGCAACTCTTCAGATACTGAAGCAGCCCGTGCCCATATGCAGAAAGACCAGGCCAACATCCAGGCTTGCGCTGATAAGTGGCAAGTAACATTCGTGCCAAATTAGTGTCAGGCACTGACCATCTCAAACAAAAGAGAATCTAACTATCTCCCCTTGACGTTCAATAGCATTACCATTGCTGAATCCCCCACTATCAACATTCTGGGGGTCACCATTGACCTGAAACTGTACTGGACCAGCCACATAAATGCTATGGCTACAAGAGCAGGTCAGAGGCTAGGAATTCTGCAGGTGTCTCACCTCCTGTCTCCCCAGTGCCTGTCCACCGTCTACAAGGCACATGTCAGGAGTGTGATGGAATACTCTCCACTTGCCTGGATGGGGGCAGCGCCAATAACACTCAAGAAGGCCGACATCATCCTGGACAAAGTAGCCCGCTTAATTGGCACCCCATCCCCCACCTTCAACATTCACTCCTTCCACCGCTGACACACAGTGGCAGCAGCGTAAACCATCTACAAGGTACAGCAACGAACCAAGGCTCCTTCAACAGCACCTTGCAAACCCGCAACCTCTACCAACAAGGACAAAGGAAGCAGTTCCATGGGAACACACTACCTGCAAGTTCCCCTCCAAGCCACACACCATGCTGACTTGGAACTATATTGCCTTATTTTCACTGTCGCTTGGTCAAAATCCTGGAACTCCCCTCCTAACAACAGTGTTGGTGTACCAACACCCCAAAGACTGCAGTGGTTCAAGAAGGCAGCTCACCACCACCTTCGCAAGGGCAATTAGGGATGGGCAATAAATGCTGGCATAGCCAGCAATGCCCACATCCCCTGAATGAATAAAAAAAATGTTTGCTACCTTCCAAACCATGGGAGCCATTCTACAATCTAGGGAATTTTGGAAGACCAAGCCAATGCATCCACTATCTCCGTCATCACCTCTTTTAAAACCATAGGGTGTAGTCCATCAGGTTCAGGGGATTTGCCAGCTTTTAGTTCCATTAATTTCTCCAGTATTATTTTACTTATATTAATATCCTTAAGTTTCTCATTTTCGCTAGACCTTTGCTTCCCCAATACTAACAGCATTTTTTGGTGTCTTCTAGCATGAAGAGAAATACAAAGTATTTGTTTAATGTCTCTGCCATTCCTTTTGTCCAATTCTAATTCCTCCTACCTCTGTATTTAAGAGCCCAGCACGTCAGTGCAAAAGACAAGGCTGAAGCATTTGCAACCATCTACAGTCAGAAGTGCCAATTGGATGATCCAACTCAGCCTCCTCCTGAGGTATCACAGATACCCAGTATCACAGATGCCAGTCTTCAGCCAATCTGATTCACTCCACATGATATCAAGAAATGGCTGAAGGCACTGGATACTGCAAAGGCTATTGGTCCTGACAGCATCCTGGCTGTAGTACTGAAGACTTGTGCTTCAGAACTAATTGCGTCCCTAGCCCAGATGTTCCAGGTATGTCCAACCATAAAAAAGCAGGACAAATAAAATCCGGTCAATTACCGCCCCATCAGTTTACTCTCAATTATCAGCAAAGTGATGGACAGTGTCAGTGGAAGTGCTATCAAGTGGCACTTGCTCAGGAATAACCTTCTCACTGATGCTTTATTTGGGTTCTGCCAGGCCCATTCAGATCCAGACCTTGTTATTGCCTTGACGGAAACATGGACAAAATAGCTGAATTTAAGAGGTGAGGTGAGAGTGACTGCCTTTGACATCAAGGCAGCATTTGACCGAGTGTGGCATCAAGGAGCCCTGGTAAAGAAGGTTGTGGTTGTTAGATTGTCTCTTGCTAGAGATAACCATTGCCTGGCACTTGTGTGGCACGAATTTTACTTGCCACTTATCAACCCAAGCCTGAATGTTGTCCAGGTCTTGCCACATGCAGGCATGGACTGCTTCATTCTCTGAGGAGTCGCTAATGGTACTGGACATTGCATTCATCAGTGAGCATCCCCATTTCTGATCTTATGATGGATGGAAGGTCATTGCTGAAGCAGCTGAAAGTGATTGGACCTAGGACACTACCCTTAGGAACCCCTGCAGTGATGTCCTGGGACTGAGATGATTGGCCTCCAACAACCACAACCATCTTTCTTTGTGCTACATATGACTCCAGCCAGTGCAGAGTTTTCCCCCCAACACCTGTTGACTGCAATTTTGCTGGGGCAACTTTATACCACACTCAAGTCAAATGCTGCCTTGATGTTAAAGGCAGTCACTGTCAGTGAAGGACTGATCTAACACATTTGTAAACCCTCTATAACCAATTAACATAGTCACCATGAAGCTCTCAACTGCACATTCTCATTTAACCTGGATGTATATGGAAACTTGTAGCAACAACAGCAGCGTTTATCTCATTGCATAATTAGAGGTTATTCTAACCCATCTGATTTGTGTAGTTCCCAGCCTTAGTCAACTAAGGTTAAATAGAATAACACCCAAATATCAGAGGTGGAGGGGGATCGTGTGTTTTACCATGATTACACTGCATCAAGCTTATGTGGTAATAACTGACTGCATTAGTTTAATTTTAATTAAGTCACAGAAACAGATTGTGGGGAGGCTAAAAGGAAGATGTCAATGGGCTAAGGTTGGCTGTAAAACCAGTAATAAGTGCAATTTCTTTCTGCTTCAGAACAATTCCTATTCAATAGCAGCATTCCCATCAGGTCAACCGGGTCAGAGACAACCAAAAATAAATTATTGCTCGTTTCTTTAAAATCAATAAATCTACACAAGCTCCTAATCTGACGGTAGTAGCTAAATGGTGGGGATTTTAATCCACAGAAACATTTCATATATCTGTTTGTTTCTCCATACAAGCATATCTATGACAGACATCATTACTATAATATTCTGATAAAATGAACCATTGTCTGGTATGGAGCTGCAGAACTCAAGCAATGCAGATAGCCCCTCACATATCATCATGTGTTTTATTTATTTGATTTCTGCAGTGATTACTGTGCATTCTGCTTGAGAAATGCATATTGCACGATCATTTGAAAAGTAGCAATACTAGCAGGGTGTTTTGACCATGTGCTACTGTTTGGATTCTCTCAGGTTGTGCTAACTATATTTCTCGATCTATGTGCAACTGGCACTCTGGTCTGTTCAAGCTGCCAAGCTACCCGGCTGCACCAGTTTCAATCCTTAATTCCTTGCCTCTTCATAATAACTGGAAACAAGACAGCTGGCCCGGTCCAAGGACCCTGCTGCTGTCTGCTAACATGACTGACCATGTATTGGCTTCATATGGTTGGAAGCAGCTCCGGTTATGTCCTTTCTTCATATCTATATGCTGGCTATTGACGCCTGCTATGTGAAGCTAGAGAGTACTATCATGCAAACCCCCCACACCTGCCAAGAATGAGGCACATTAATTTTGTCATAAGAACATTGATTTGAAAACTGTTGCTGAAGTGAAGAAAGGACCTGTTTTAAAAAAAAAAAATCACCAGGCCCTTGTCTGGAAAGACATTTGCATATTAACAGATGGTGCTTGTGGAGACAAAGGGGTTACTTCCCTTATCCAATTTAATCCACAATGGACTTTGAGCGCCATACAGTGAAAGTGAGGGAGCTCAAATTTCAGGATGACTGCTGGGATGGCCGAATCCACAAACCGATGTGGTCAGACCAACTGGTCACATGACGAGCCTTCTTGGCAACCTGTTTTTTCTGATTTGTACAAATAGTTTGAACTAATAGTATGCTCCTGGACTGAGGAAGACCTATCCTGTCTGTATGCTCCCATCTCTTTCTCATGGAACTCCGAATCCACTGAAGACACATGAACCTCAAGAGAGAAAAGCCCCCTATAGCGAACAAGGTTTAAGAAGAATACTGGGACGAAGAGTAGATCTACCGACAATCAAGGACTCTACAGTGAGCTCAAAGAACCATAACAAAAACCCTCTTCAGAGATTGCCTCAAACTTTTCCACTTTATTTTCTTCTGGTCTTTTCTGTCTCGATCTGCATGCATGTATCGCATATGGATGCTAGTGTGGGCGTATTGTGTATCCGTAGACGTTAACTGAATTAGAGTTTAAGTTTAATAAATTTCAACCTTTCTTCTTTAAACCTAAGAAAACCTGTTTGTGCTGGTTTCTTTGACTTATAATTGGAAAGCAGTGAACAAGGATTCACCAAGGAGGAGCTAAAAACGTGGTGTGTTTAAAATTCAACCCTGTTACAGTAAGACCAAGTGAAGGCTGGAGGGAACCTTAGACCACTTTCTCACCAGGTCGTATCCATCCAACACCATGACTGGTAGCCAGAGAACCTCCCAGGCTTTCAAATCGTAGTAGGGATTGGATCAAATTCCACATTGGGTCATATTGAACTTAATATTAATATGTACATAAGCCTGCAGGTGAGCTCCCTAGACCTCTGTAAAACAGATCTAGGCCCATATACCAAAGCAATTGGTGTAGTCAAATTCATGTTATACCCACAGCCTCTCCTTTGCTTTGCAGCAATATTATCTTGGCACAGCAATGCAAATTCTGTTTGCACAAATGTTAATGAACTTTCACCCCTGTCATTGCCCCACAAACAGATGGGTTTCAACTGCTGTGGTAACACAATAACCTGCACAGTGTGTATAGAATATGCAAATTTTACTTTTAGTGGATCAATAGAACCTTGCCAAAAAGAAAACTCTTTCTGCAGCTAAAATAGCATCCTCCTCTGATGTACAATATGCTAAATTGTAGCAAATCATGCTTTGTGCTGCAAGATAGCATATCAAAATTGCATTGCTGTAAAGTATTTAGTCAGGCCCATTACTTCCTACCACGATTCTAAATAGACCATTTCAAAATTGTGGAGAACCGATGTAGCATAAGACTTTTTTGAAATTAAATTTATCATCCTGAAGAATTTCTAACATATTTTGGATGTAATTGCAGCTTTTATATTGGTGAAATCCATTTTCCTTCACTTATATTCAAGTGCTTCAGATTTATAAGAAAGTTGAAAGCTGCTTAAAAGTTCCATGTACGGTCAGGGAGGTGATAACAATGCACCCGTTAATGTAATTTAGATGCAAGATTATGACATTGAATATGTTTTTGTGTATTTCAGTGCCTTGAAAGGAGGCTCCCAGTTTTATCACAATCAAATGAGGGACTATAAGGGTTTAATGTCCTGTTTTATATATATAAAAACCAGTGACATAAAACATGCACTTTCTGTAAACATCGCAGTTATTTCTTGTCACACTCTAGCCATCACACTTCAGGCATCGCAGATTCAGATGTTCAAACTTCAAAAGATCCTCCTGCTGATCTTGAGGAATGCCAAGGGAAATTTGTTCATACGCATAAAAATATCAAAGGCCAAAAATTATTCTAAAATATAGAAAATAAATCATGAAAAAAAAGCATTTTCCTCATCATTTCTTCAAATGAATGTCTCTACAACGCTGTTCCTAGATTAAACTATCAGTGTTTTTCTATTTAATAACAAACTCCATGGCTGGGGTTTTGCTTTGGGCGATTGGTTTTTGGATTTTTTTTATTTGTTCATTGCATGTGGGCGTCGCTGGCTAGGCCAGCAATTATTGCCCTAACTGCCAACAGAAAAGAATTACCACCTCTGCTATAACTATTGTGTGATTTGAGTAATAAAATTTGAAATTCAATTTTCAGATTGTTTTATTAGGTGGCATCATTAGTACAGAGTGCCACCATGTTAAAAAAAAATCCTTTTTTTGAAGTATAGGTCAAAGGACAGAGCATAAAATAACTTCCACATTGATTCTGGAATAAAAGAAAGACATATTTCTATGGAACCTTTCATGACCTCAGGACATCCCAAAGCACTTTACAGCCAATAAAGTACTTCTTGAATTGCAGTCACTGTTGTAATGTATGAAACGCAGAGCCAAAGATGCACACATCAATTTCCCATGGATGACAATGTGA
The DNA here is from genome assembly GCF_036365525.1 of Heterodontus francisci. Lineage (NCBI taxonomy): Eukaryota > Metazoa > Chordata > Chondrichthyes > Heterodontiformes > Heterodontidae > Heterodontus > Heterodontus francisci. Next base: position 138,740,349 of record NC_090376.1, read on the forward strand.
TAATGACCAGATAATCTGTGTTTTTAGTGGTGTTGGTTGAAGATTAAGTATTGGTCAGGATACTGGGGATAACTCCTCTGCATTTCTTCTAAATAGTGCCATGGGATCTTTAAAATCCACCAGAGAAGGCAGACAGGTTATTGGAATAACATCTCATCTGATAGATGTCACCTTTGACAATGCAGCATTCCCTCAGTGTTGCACTGAATAGTCAGCCTAAATTTTATGCTCAATTCTCTGGAGTAGAACTTGAGGCCACAATCTTCTGGCTCAAGCACAAAAGTACAACCAACTGGCTGACACCTAATATAGACCATAGCCCGTGATACTTTACTTGTGATTGAACAGCCAGAATTAACTTGATCCTATTCAATTAGTATGATTAGTTTAACTGGTGAAAGTGAACAGGAATACCATTGAGTTGTCAAATAAGGTGGCAATATTAGCATCCAGTAGACAGTTCAGATACATAGGGCTGAATTTTATCAGCTCCCCGACATCGGGGGTCATGGCTGGGTGCCCAAATAATATCTCCAGGAGAGGACCGCCACAAGCCTCGACGCCAGGAAGGCCCCGCCCCATTTTACTGGCAGCAGCAAGGCCTCAGGGCGGCTCCCCTGTCGCTTGGTGAAAAAAACATATTTCAAATGTGTTAATAAAGTTTAGTGAATGAATAATGACTTACCTTGCAGCGACGGCAGTCCCACGCCAATATTCCAGCCGGTGGCCAGATCTCCGTTCGGAGATCCAAGACATAACAGTGGTGGGGAGGGGGGTGAGTGAAGTTTTCAGGCCGGGGGGGGGGAGCAAGGAAAACTGTTACTATTGGCTGAGGGGATGGTGGGAAGGGGCTGAAGGGCAAAGATATCTATATTTGAAGGTGAAAGTTTGGGACTGGCAAAAAGGCTTTTTCGGAGGGGAAGAGGGAAATAAATAACTTGTTAGGTCATTGTGGGGGGTAAGTTGTAGAAGAGGGGTTTTGTTCTTTTATTGAATGTGTACATTTAAATCACACTTGCAGTTCTCCTTAAAAATGTAAATGTCTGGTAAGCGCTTGAAGCCTTTTAAAAATGGCACCGGCGCCTGTGTGGTGGTGCTGGATGCCGTTGCTGGAGATGGAGTGCCTGCCCCCTCTACATCATCGGGGATGGGCTATCCGCCCCCTCCATGTTAATGAGCCACGGCGCGAAATAGGGCGGCGGCCCTGCGGCACACATCTTGCGTATGCACCGTGCTGATCTGCCAATCTCGATGGTGAGCTATAAAAATTCATCCCATACTTTTTATAGATTTATCTAAGGTTACACTTACACAGAACGTTTAGTGCCAGTGTAACATGATTTTAGCTTTGTCCCCAGTGCCAAATTGCCAGTATAAAATTGGAATCAGGGCCCATCTTGACTCTGGAGTAACGTAGAGTGAGAAAACCTGAAGGCTGTAGTCTCGAACTGCTTTGGGTTGACAATACATGTTATGCAAATCCAGTGCTGCATCAAACTGTGTTTTACAAAGTGCTCAACTTTGTAAAGTCACCTCAAATTAAATGTTTAGAGAGTCAGGATTCATCTCTTACTGCTGCTTTCTAAATATTTGAGGGTTGATTTTCATCTTGGTCCTCCCTGCTGGGTGCCAGACAATGTAGTAAAAGTGTGCTGTGCCTGCAGAGGAAGAAACGTGGCCCAAAACTATGATCTCTACAACCTAGTAGGACAAGGGCAGTGGAAGGATGGGAACACCAGCACCTCCATGTTCCCCTCCAAGTCATACACCATCCTGACTTCAGCATTCTGACCGTTCCTTCATCCTTGGTGAGTCAAAATCCTGGAACTCTGTACCTAACAGTACCTTCACTACACAGACTGCAGCAGTTCAAGAAGGTGGCTCACCACCGCCTTCGCTAGGGCAACAAAGGGTGGACAGTAAATGCATGTCTTGTGAGCAATGCCTATATCCCAGGACTTAATTAAAAAATGCCACGAGCACAGCCCATCAGCATGACTTTGGTTATTTTTCAGGAGGGGTCCAGCCTGAGAAGAGGGAGGGCAAAAATAAAAATGCATTTCCAGGCATAAAATGGCTGCACCTGTGCTCCTGGACAGTGGCTGTTTAAGCCTTCTGACCCAGAGGCCTGAAGATCATGCCCAGGAGGGTGTGAGATAGGGATGCATGGCTGTTGAAATTTACATAGCTCTCTTGTAGATAAGCCTGTTACAGATCCAGCTAGGCAATGCGTACACCGTTCCACCTGGCTGGATCCAAAGTGCAGCTATTGGTCTCAGGGCAATGGCTATCGCCCCTTTTGTGCCACTGCCCAAAATTGAATTTATACCCCATTGCCTTTCAAGTGACTGATCTAATTTAGTGCTCCAGTCCCAAAAGGGAACTACTTAAATCCGGTCTTCTGTCTATAATACATCCTCTCTCTGTAGCTGTGTTCAAACCCTTCAGCAGTTAGACTTAGTTGCACTGATATATAGACCATCAAACATATTTATTCATGTAACATTTACACAGTAATTAGATATCGGTAAGTTCTCCCCATGGTTCCAGTATAATATAAGGAGACATTTCTGGTCCTGATCCAAGCAGAAATTAAAAGAAATTTTTTTGTCCAATTTATGTAGGCTCAGAGTTATTAGAATGACAGCAAGACTCACTTCCCCTCCCACAATGTGATTTAAAATGAACGTTACTTTTTATTATTTCAGAGGCATTAGAAAGGCAAATTATAACAGTTTATTTTGCAGAGTTCCACAGCATGTTACAATCAATCTTTGTGTTAAATTGAAGGAATTTAAGGATCTGCCTGCCAAAACCCTGAACTGTTCTACATTACGCCTCCTGTGCAAATACCACATTTGAATAATTTAAGACGTCCCTGTCAATTGTTAACATAAGGAAAGACACAGGCAACTTATGATATAAACATTGAAGTAGTGTGATTATCTCCAATGAAAACTTTCCAGACCATCTCAGTTGTTCAAAGAGTTGAGCATAACTGTTTCCAGAAACTCCTTCAATAAATACCAAATAAAACAGCAGGGATTAAGAAGGGGTAGATTATGTCAGACAAATCTTGCTTTTAGTTTCTTTCTGCATATTAAAAAAGAAAAAAAGGAAGAATTTGAATTTATATAATGTCTTATCAATGCATTGTTTTCAAAGTGCAATCATTGTTGCAATGTAGATAATAGAGAAAAAGTAACGAACCGTACTCCTGATGATATTGTTTATTTTGACATTCAGAAAGCTTTTGTTAAAGAACAAAGAACAAAGAACAGTACAGCACAGGAACAGGCCATTCGGCCCTCCAGGCCTGCGCCGATCTTGATGCCTGCCTAAACTAAAACCTTCTGCACTTCCGGGGACCGTATCCCTCTATTCCCATCCTATTCATGTATTTGTCAAGATGCCTCTTAAACGTTGCTATCGTACCTGCTTCCACCACCTCCCCCGGCAGCAAGTTCCAGGCACTCACCACCCTCTGTGTAAAGAACTTGCCTCGCACATCCCCTCTAAACTTTGCCCCTCTCACCTTAAACCTACGTCCCCTAGTAACTGACTCTTCCAGCCTGGGAAAAAGCTTCTGACGATCCACTCTGTCCATGCCGCTTATAACTTTGTAAACCTCTATCATGTCACCCCTCCACCTCCGTCTTTCCAGTGAAAACAATCCGAGTTTATCCAACCTCTCCTCATAGCTAATGCCCTCCAGACCAGGCAACATCCTGGTAAACCTCTTCTGCTCCCTCTTCAAAGCCTCCATGTCCTTCTGGTAGTGTGGTGACCAGAATTGCAAACAATATTCTAAGTGTGGCCTAACTAAAGTTCTGTACAGCTGCAGCATGACTTGTTAATTTTTATACTCTATGCCCCGACTGATGAAGGCAAGCATGCCGTATGCCTTCTTGACTACCTTATCCACCTGCGTTGCCACTTTCAGTGACCTGTGGACCTGTACGCCCGGATCTCTCTGCCTGTCAATACTCCTAAGGGTTCTGCCATTTACTGTATACTTCCCACCTGCATTAGACCTTCCAAAATGCATTACCTCACATTTGTCCGGATTAAACTCCATCTGCCATTTCTCCGCCCAAGTCTCCAACCGATCTATACCCTGCTGTATCCTTTGACAATCCTCATCACTATCCACAACTCCACCAACCTTTGTGTCGTCCGCAAACTTACTAATTAAAGCTCCGTTGGAAAAAGTTCTACTTACAAAAAAGCCTCAGGATTCCTGGGTAGACTACATGAATGGATAAGAAACTGTCAAAAAGCAAAAAACTGAGTGGACCCGTGTGTAATGTAAACATCAGCCTGCGGAGGGGGTGAAACTAAATAGAGGCCTGCAGGACTCAGTGCTTGGAACTTTGCTGTTTCAAATCTTCATAAATTACCTGGATACTGCAAGGAACTATAAGCCTATTAGATCCACTGTCTATACCATATTAGGGAGACCAGTACAGCCAGAGGATGCAACTATAGATTTACAAAAATATTTAGATTGATTATATCATTGGACAGACACATGGAAAATTAAATATAAAGGAAGGGAAGAGGGAGATTTTCAACTGCCAGCTACCTGTTTCTCCCTTATAAAGCAGGTGACCAACAATTAGAAATCAGAGGAAGAAACACCCTAATGTCCCTCACTATTGATGTCCCAGGCCTGGATGATGAAAATTTCTGTCGAGCCTGTAAATGGGCAGGTGGCTGAAACAGGTGGAAGATTGCTCAAATATGCAAATTAGAGTCCTATGCCAGTTCTGGGACTCTGATTTCAGTATTCAGGTACAATGTAACTGCTAGAGGTCACTCAAAGAATAGCCCAGGGTGCTTTCAATATTTTTTGGTGGGCTCAGAAGAAGCTTGCACTATAATGGCCTATCTCAGGAACAAACTCGTTTTGGGGTTGGGAACCTGACACCTTTAGCATTTCCGGGTCCTGATCCTGCAATTAGAGGTGCTGGAAGCATTCTGGAGGCGGGAGCAGGTGAGTGACAGCAGTTTTTAAAGGCAGGCACCAGCCATCACTGGGCTTACCGTTGCCATTACAGATGCATCTCCAGAGGAGCAGAGAGGGCCTGTGTTGGCATGGGCATGCATCCCTGAACGGCACCCCGCTGTTCCGATGCCTCTTTGGAGGCTTTCATTGTTGCTGTCTCCGAGAGGAGAGAGCTCTTTTACCTTGCCTCAGGGAGGGGCAATCCCCACAGCGAGACCAAGAGGATGTGGATGGAGGTGGGCATGGAGGTCAGCAGCCAGGGACCCACATTGTGGTCTGGGAAGGTGAGTGGCCAGTGACACCCGGTTGATTTGACCACAACTCTCTGAGCACTAGAATGCAGGCAAACTGACCTCACAGAATGTCCCTCACATTGTCAGAGTAAGTGAGCACTCACCCCACAGAGACACTACCACCCTCACATAAGAGGCAACTATCAGATGGGGACATCACTGAGGGGACAGCAGTCCACTTGAATGTCATGCTTGAAGAGATGAGGGAGGGTAGCATATTTATGGATCTTTCTCCTCCCACCCTGCAGGAGAAGAGACCATAATACAAGGGAAATGGCCAGAATGGGAGGTGGAGTAGGCAACCTCCACACTCTAACATCAGTGGAGGAGGCTACGCTAGAGATCACCAGGGCATCATCGAGCCATTCAGTAGGGGATGGCGAGATGGGAGGCTGTGAGCAACAGAGTCATTGTATAGCTCTTTCTTGAGGTGAAGGGAGGAGATTGCTGCACAATGTGATCAATGGATCGAAGACTGCTGTCATACGAGGGGCTGGAAATGCTGAGGCACCTGTGGATTAGGACCGTTCTCTTGTGTCCCCCACAGGGCTAGTTGCAGAGAGGTTTCCAAGGAAAACTACCATATTGGCGCTGACATCCACGACTGCGGAGGAATCCATGGAACCTGTATCGTCACATCCCACCTCGGCACCTTCCAACAGTGCAGAGACACTCACCTCAGTTGGGTAACAGACTAACATAGAGAGGGAAGCACAGGGTAAACCTCACAGCACACGTGAGTAGGAGGAGGAAGGTAAGGCTGAGTCAGCTGTGAGCAGTCCACCCCTCAGAGGATGGAGTATAGACACAGCGATGCTCCACTCAATGGAAATGCTGGGCCTTGGGTGTCACGGACAAGGAGGGCCTTACTAGACAATCAGGTTTAGATAAGCTCCCATTTGTCGGAGTTCCCTGAGGCCTTGAAGAGCCATGGGCAGGCAATGGAGGAGGCCATGCAGTGCTTGTGCTCCTCCATGACTCAGGGATTCGATTGCATGAGTTCCTCCATTGAGAGATTGGAAAACCTCTTGGCGAGCCAAATACAGCACCACTTTGAGTGGCTGCAGGAGCAGCGCGCTAATATGCACAGAAGGAGTGAAGCTTTCTGCAGCATTGACCGGTCATTGTCACTGATGGCAAAAAGGTGCTTGAAGTGGATGCCAGCTGCGTCACGGCTGGTGCCCGCTTCCAACATCCAAGAGTCCCAGGAAAAGACAGTGATGGTCCTAGCAGCAGACAATGGGGCAACTCCTCAGTGGGGCTCCGGTGTCACCCTTCGTTCCTCACCCCCTCCGACTCAGATGCTTTCTGTGTGCCACGGCCCTGTGACAGAGACAGCCCCCGCCATGATGCAGACGCAACAGCCTTTGGTGGGGCCCCCATGGGAATCTCCAAGACAAGGATGGAAGCCAATATTATCTCAGCTGGTGGCAGAGATTAGGGATCAGGTTACCTCCACCTCATCCTCTGCCACAGGGGCAGCAGACGTGTAAGGGAGAGGAAGGTGTCACGGCACTGATTTTACCTCTTGGGTCATATGGCTGCTTCTGAGTGTATTTGCCTGTATTTTCAAATGCCTCATAATATAAATATTTTGTCACCACTCTGAAAGATGTGTAGTTGATGTGTCCTTTCCAAAGGGTGATGCCACATTATGGCACCTGTGGCGGGGGCTTGGAGATCTAAGTCTGCTGTGTGCCCATGCTTTTCAATGTTGGACATATGTGGATGTTGTTGGATGCCAATGGGACCTCGAAATTGAAGGTCAAATTGGTGTAATAGCTGGAAGATGAGGAGTGAGCTTCTCAGCTGTAAGGGTTTGGTGGAGATCAGGCGAAGCATTGCTGAATCAGTGTGGCCCATGTCGCCATTCCAGCCTGCAGTTCAGTCTGAGTTCTGGGACGACATGGCCAGGCTTCCTCCACTTCCTGCTCATCGGGCTCCTCAGCAGCCAGCAGCTCCCCCTCCTGTTCCTCCTCTTTTTGCACTTCCCAGTCCTCCTCTCAGATGGAGTGGCATTCCAGTTCCTCCTCCCCATCCATCTCCAGGCTCTTTGTATTGCCATATTGTGCAGGGCACAGCAGATGACAATGATACAAGAGACTCTGGCTGGCTCATGCTGGAGGGCATCACCCAACCAGTCAATGTAACAGAAGCGTGTCTTCGAGATGCCAATGATCTGCTCAATGCAATGATGTCTCAGGTTATAGCGTCTCTTTCCATCTGTGTCTGGGTTTCAAACGGGTGTCAGGAGCTATTTCTTCAGAGGATAACCCTTATCCCCCAGTAACCACCCATGGAGTCTGGATGCGGGCCTGAAGAGGTGCGGCACCTGGGACTCTCGCAGGATGAAGGAGTCATGACAATCGCATGGGAACTGGGCGCAAACATGCAAGATTCACTTCCTGTGGTTACACACCAACTGGACATGAAATGAGTGGTAGCCCTTTCAGTTAAGGAATCTGACTTGCTGGTCTGTCGGTGCCTTGATGGCTGCTTGAGAGCAACTGATGATGCCCTGCAACTGTGGGAATCTATTGATGGCAGCAAAGCCCACAGAATGCTGTGCTTACACTGGCCCATCTGTCCCAAAGTCCCCCTTCCTCTGGAATATGGCATCCGCTATCTACCTGATGGTGTGATGAGCTGCCGACTGTGAGATGCCACCTAGATCTGCAGCTGATCCCTGGAACGAGCCGGTTGCATAAAAATTCAAGGTGACGGTGACCTTGACAGCTGCAGGTAAGGGACTGCCATGAAGCCTCATCTCATTTTGAATCAAAGCGCAAAGGTCCGAGACCGTCTGCCTGGATAGGCGCAGCCTCCTATGGCACTGGCAGTCTGTCATTTGTAGGTAGCTGACTCTTGCATGGTAGACCCTATGCCTTGTGTAGCGCCCTCCTCCCCTTGCAGCCCCCTGCAGTGCTCCTCTGGCCTCCTGCTGTCCAAGAGGTTGCACCTGCCGCAGTTCATCCTGGCTGCTCTGTCCATTGTCAGAGTATCCTGTTCCCATCTGACCTCCGACAGTTGGCCTTTGTGCATTCACCAGGCCTTCCCCTGTCAACCCCAGCTGCCGCAGTGATGTCAGCGGCCTCACATCCCCCTCTGGTTTCCTGCCACTCTCCAATGAGAAATTCAACTTTTCCAGCTGCAGCAATGGCTACCCTGAGGCACATCTGAAGCAACTCAACTTTCTTTGCTGCCTCTGCTTTATTTCAATCAACCCTTCCCATAGGCATCATGACTCTCTGCACTGTTCACGACAACACAACCTTGTCAAAATACCCCCAAGGCATCTTCCCCATTCCCAGACTTTAAAAATTGTGCACTGCTGCTGACAAGCCTGTTAATCAGCTCTTCAATGAGTGCCACAGGCTTTTAATTGGAGGCATGCGCCCTCCCTCACAGCGGCCCTTTGAAAATGGCGGTGGATTCCGGAGGCAGCAGGACCCAATGCTGATCTTCAAGAATGCAATATTCAAATCGCTCTCACCTCCGCACCCTCACTCAGTGGGCTTTAGAAACCCAGCCAATTCATTCGATTTCTTTCTCCACAGATTCTGCCTGACCTGCTGAGTACTTCCAGCATTTCCTGTTGAAATAACTGGCCAAGAGAGTGTGGGAAAATGGCGCACTGACACGGGACACAAAAGTCCGCGTGTATCAAGCCTGTGTCCTCAGTACCTTGCCAAGAGCGACGTCTCAATTCATTCCATCTTCGCTGCCTCCGGAGAATACTTGGCATCAGGTGGCAGGACCGTATCTCCAACACAAAAGTCCTCGAGGCGGCCAACATCCCCAGCTTATACACCCTACTGAGCCAGCGGCGCTTGAGATGGCTTGGCCATGTGAGCCACATGGAAGATGGCAGGATCCCCAAGGACACATTGTACAGCGAGCTTGCCACTGGTATCAGACCCACTGGCCGTCCATGTCTCCGCTTTAAAGACGTCAGCAAACGCGACATGAAGTCCTGCGACATTGATCACAAGTCGTGGGAGTCAGTTGCCAGCGATCGCCAGAGCTGGCGGGCAGCCATAAAGGCGGGGCTAGAGTGTGGCAAGTCGAAGAGACTTAGCAGTTGGCAGGAAAAAAGGCAGATGCGCAACGGGAGAGCCAACTGTGTAACAGCCCTGACAACCAATTTTATCTGCAGCACCTGTGGAAGAGTCTGTCACTCTGGTATTGGCCTTTATAGCCACTCCAGGCGCTGCTCCACAAACCTCTGACCACCTCCAGGCGCTTACCCATTGTCTCCCGAGACAAGGAAGCCAAAGAAGAAGAAGAATTCAACCACTTTACTGTGTGAAAAATTAGGGATTTTTTTGTAACAGGCGTGAACAGCTTTGAAAATATGAATATGCGCATTTGTTAAAAAAAGAGACTTTTATTTCAAAAATTGGGATACTCTGTTACTTTCCAATCTCTCTGCAAAGTACCATTTGTACCATTCCCTCCTTCCACACTGATATAATAAAGATCTGTGAGAATTATATAAATTGGTGAGTTTAGTTTATTGATTCGATTTCTTATATCACTAACAAGTTAACAGCATTAAATAGAAAATCTATTCATACCGTAAACATCTAACAACTGTAATTATATCATCCCATTGATGTAATTACAGTATAAGTTTACATGGGCAATTTCAATTATAAATGTAGACATAGGAATTTATAATGGAAATATAAAAATATGGCTTAAATGTATGCCTTTAAAATGGGAGTTAAATTATGTCTGTGGGGAGAGTGAACTTGGTCTTGATTCTCTGTGTCAGAAGATTAAGCAGTATTTTTATATTCTGGCCATGTTCTTGGCCTCACAGGAACAAAGCATAACTTTGGAGACCTAGACACACGAGAACAGATGTAACACCCTCTTGAAATGTCTAGTTGGGGGCCAACATTGGGGTCCAGACCAGGAAATGTGTGCTGATCAGCCCCATGCAAATGAGTTATTCTCCCCCTGACCCCACATACTCCAGTGGATTCATTGTTAGAGGTCGCCAGTGATATTGCCTTAAGTGCCATGATTGCAGCCCATAGCCTATACTCATAATTGATTTGATTTTTTTTTTGCACCATCAAAAGTTAATACCCAGTAAATATAGAAAAGCAGGACTGGGCCCTCTGTTGTTTGTCATATATATTAATGACTTGGATGTGAATGTCGGGGGCATGATTAGTAAATATGCAGATGACACCAAAATTGGTGGTATAGTGGAGAGTGAAGAAGGCTGTCTAAGGTTACAACAGGATATAGATAAACAGGGAAAGTGGGCAAGGGATTGGCAAAAGGAATTTAATGCAGACAAGTACAAAGTGATGCATTTTGGGAAGTTAAACCAGGCAGGACAGATACAGTGAATGGCAGGGCCCTGGGGAATGTTGTTGAGCAGAGAGACCTTGGGGTGCAAGTACATAGTTCCCTGAAAGTGGCAACACAGGTAGATAGGGTGGTGAAGATGGCGTATGGCATGCTTGCCTTCATCGGCCGAGGCATTGAGTACAAGAGTTGGGACGTCATATTACAGTTGTACATAACATTGGTTAGGCCGCACTTGGAGTACTGTGTGCAGTTCTGGTCACCACACTACAGGAAAGATGTGATTAAGCTAGAGAGGGTGCAGAAAAGATTCACAAGGATGTTGCCTCGTTTGGAGGGCTTGAGTTATAAAGAGAGATTGGATAGGCTGGGTCTGTTTTCCCTGGAGCGAAGGAGGCTGAGAGGGGACATAAAATTATGAGAGGCATAGATAGGTTAGATAGCCAGAGTCTGTTTCCCATGGTAGGGGTGACTAAAACTAGAGGGCATAGATTTCAGGTGAGAGGGAGGAGGTTTAAAGGGGATCAAAGGGGTAAATTTTCACACAAAGAATAGTGGGTATCTGGAATGAGCTGTCAGAGGAGGTGGTGGAGGCAGGAATAGTAGCAACAGTTAAGAGGCATCTGGACAGGTACTTGAATGAGAAAGGCACAGAGGGATATGGAATTAATGCAGGCAGGTGGGATTAGTATAGATAGGCATTATGGTCGGCATGGACACGGTGGGCCGAAGGGCCTGTTTCTATGCTGTATGACTCTATGACTCTATGACTACATGTACGCAGTTTCCATGGCTGAATAGGATAACAACGTATAGGAGGCCAGTCATCATATCTCGGACTTCATTGCAGGAGGTTCTCAGGAGAGTGTCCTCTGCTCAAGCATCTTCATCAGCTTGATCAATGAACTTTCCACCAACATAATATCAGGAGTGGGGCTGTTCCCTGACAATTCAGCAATGTTCCCCTTCATATGCAACTCTTCTGATAACGAAAAGCTTTTCTCAGCCTTCAGTACGATGTGACAACATACAGGTTTCTCAAGTGCAGGATGATGTTTCATTGTACTTTAAAGTAAGGTATAAAAATATTACAATTAGTTGCCAATTATTGCAAGGGAGCTTGCAAACTTTTAAATATATTCTATGCTCTGTCTCCTCACTGCCACCTACTCCTTTTTTTTAACCGCAATCCTTCCCCTCAGCTTATGCTCCCCTTTTCATCTGTTTCCACCCTTGCAATGTTTTCTGCCCCTGCCTTCTATTGCTATATGTTTTTAGTTTTAGTTTTAGTTATACAGCACTGAAACAGGCCCTTCGGCCCACCAAGTCTGTGCCGACCATCAACCACCCATTTATACTAATCCTACACTAATTCCATATTCCTACTACATCCCCACCTGTGCCTATATTTCCCTACCACCTACCTATACTAGGGGCAATTGCTAATGGCCAATTTACCTATCAACCTGCAAGTCTTTGGCATGTGGGAGGAAACCGGAGGACCCGGAGGAAACCCACGCAGACACAGGGAGAACTTGCAAACTCCACACAGGCAGTACCCAGAATTGAACCCGGGTCGCTGGAACTGTGAGGCTGCAGTGCTAACCACTGCGCCACTGTGCCGCCACCCCCATCACCTTGTCATACTCTATGCTCCTACCTGTTGTATTCTGCCAACCACACTCCTCTTTCTCCCTTATTATGCATTTTTCTTCTCTTGTATTTTGCCTCCCTCCTTTTCTACCCTTCTCTTCCATCTGCCCTATCCACTGTCCTCCTCTCACTTTCATTCTGATACCGATTCACACCATCTCTTGCATTCCACCCCTCCCTTTCCCATGGATTCTGTCCTCCTTGCATTGCCAGATGTGGAGAAATATCTTCATTCAGAAGGTTGTGAATCTTTGGAATTCTGTACCCCAGAGGGCTGTCGATGCTCAGTTGATGAGCATATTCAAGTCTGCGATTGATATATTTTTGGGCACTAAGGGGACATGGCAGGAAAGTGAAGTTTTAGTTTTAGTTTTAGAGATACAGCACTGAAACAGGCCCTTCGGCCCACCGAGTCTGTGCCGACCATCAACCACCCATTTATACTAATCCTACATTAATCCCATATTCCTACCACATCCCCACCCATGTTCACCCATGATCTTATTGAATGAGCAGCAGGCTCCAGGGGTCTCATGGCCTATTCTTGCTCCATTTTTTTATGTTCTCATGTTCATTGTAAATGATCTGATTCAAATAATCTGTCAACATGTGCACAGTCTAATCCCTTTATCATTTAAAATTCGTCAATACTGCAGACTTTCCATGAGTGCCATGGTGAATTGCAAGCTCTCTAACTCCTCTGACAACACCACACAGATGTTGAAACAGCTTGTCTGCATATTTTTCAGCAGACCCACGGAGCAAAATATGAATCATTTTTGAAGGACTGTTTCTCCTAACAGATGAACCATCTCTATAACCAGTTTCTGGGCTCTTCAGCAGAGCATCATCTTGGTCTGAATCTCCTTTTGGGCTTTTCCTGCTCCTTCAAAGCCACTTCCACTTGTTCTTCAACACTTGAGCTATGTGCCTCACTGCTTCTTTGCTCCTTATACCCCCATGTATTTCCTCTGATGTTGATATATCTGAGTTGGTACCTGTACCTGTGTGTGATAGATGTTTCTTTAATGGCTCAATTTCTTGCTCATTTCTGGTGGCATGTATGTCATCCTGGGAGAGTACAACACAAAAAGAAAAGGAACATGTGTTATCAGGGTGCCTACATAAAATAACTGAGAACACAGTATCCATGTCTACTAATATAAAAACAGAAAGTACTGGAAATACTCAGCAGGCCTCGCAGCATCTGTGGAGAGAGGAGCAGAGTTAACGTTTCAGGTCTGTGACCTTTCATCAGAACATTAACATTTTATTTTATTTATTTTATTCTATCCATGTCAATACATTAGATACCATGCTGCTGCTGGGTAGAATTTCTTCCTCATCTGATCCCACAACCTATTGACGTGGGAGATAGCATTCCATCATTCAATCACCTCTGCCATGTTTGTTGAACAATGGGACACAGATGAGGATTCTCCTCTGTCCCGAATATGGGCCACAGCCTCCTCTCCCTGCTGATTCATCACTTCTGGCAGAACAGCAAAATTACCATCATGATAGGGGCAATTCTGTCCAAGTCCCTTTGCTGATCTTCCATAGCTGCAATTAAAGAACAAGCCATGTTAAAATAGAACAGCAGTTCTCTAAGAGCAGCTGCTCTCATGATTCCTGCCTGCCACCCCCTCAACCAATATTCAATGCTCTCTTACATGCAAAACATAAAGAACGCACACTGAAATTATCATAATGAGATGATCATGTTCAATCTGGTGAGGTGGACTCCCCTTTTTACTTGCATGGTTGATTGCTGGACTGCAGCAATACTAACTGCAAGCTTGCCAGAATTAATGAATTGCCATTTTTACCTATTCCATTTGTCAAAACAATTCTCATAGTATTAGCTGTTTACAGCTCCTACTTTCCCTCTTAATTCTCTGTTCTCACTCTTCTTGTAGTATAAGGGTCTGAAAAGGTTAATATTGAGTGTAAAGAATGCCGCCTACCATGATGATGTAAGAGATCACATGTGAGAGAGACTTGAAGAGAGATGCAGCATGGCTTTAGAGGAGTTACACAGCCTGGTGTAAAGCTGTACATAGTTGTAATGTAATAAATGTTAATGTTCTAATTACTCCTGACTAAAGAATCTCTCTAAGCTAGACTAACTAAAGTGACAGCATACCAACAAACATACAACATGTTGATCAGCGGTGAGATCGAGAAAAACAGTGCTTCTTACCATGAAACACTCAGAAGAAGAATTTGAAGCAATATTTTGAAGAGGGATGACCTAAAAAAAAGCAAAAATAAAAACTGCACAACTCGAGAAGAGACTGTGGACAAGCTCCAGAGCTCCAGCACAGAGAGTCGGGGAATCAATGGTAGAAATACAGTACAGCAATCGAGTGGCTGGTGAGCAACCCTGAAAGAGGGTAAAAACTTTTTTGTCCCTAATAGCATTAGGCAGGCAGCATCTGGAATGTCCTTAGCGAGTGCTGATCCAGGGTCAGTGCCATTACACGTAGCGACCAGAGCGCACAAAAAAAGACAAGGCTGCAAATACTCGATTCTCTAAGCGAAGGGAATTAAAGGAGCAAAGCAGTAATGCTATAAAAATGTGTTTAATACAAGGAGGAAATACATCCCAAGTCTAGTGGCAAGATTTAAAGGCAGAAACATTGGTCATAGCAGGAGTCAGTGTGGGGCTGAAAAGCATGGAAAATTTCCAATAATGGAGGGGAAAACACAAAAGTGAAAGTAAAACTAATTGAAGCTATGGATCTTACATTCACAAAACCAGAGAGGTTTGGACACATGGAAGGACCAATTCAAAACCAAAATTGATCAGTCTGGTGAAAAAGATTTCTGACATACCAAATTGCTTCCAAATTAGACAGCCAGTCTGAAACAGAGCAAGTTAACACATTGCTGTATTTCATTGGGGCAATAGCAGATGATGTTATTGCAAGACAAGACATTAATGAGACTTCTGCCAAATTTGATGATGTTTTAAAAGCTTTTGATTCTTATTTCAACCTGCGAAGCAATAAGATTTTAGAAAGTGCAAGATTCAACAGAAGGGTCCAGAAGCCAGGTGAAAGAATTGATGCTTTTATCAATGACCTTTACAGACTAGCTGAAGGATGTGAATATGGAGACCTTAAAGCAGAATTAATAAGAGACTGCATTGTTGTAGGTATTGCTGATGAATCCCTATCAGATTTATTGCAGTCTGAAGAAGACCTCATCCTGGACGAAGCTATTCAGCTGGTGTGACAAGCAGAGGTCCAAAAGAACAACAGAGCAATACTGAAAGGTGAAGAAAGAACTTGGTCAGGAAACCTCTGGCAACCATACAGTTCCTTAACCAGAGGGTTGTAAATAAAGCATCAGAAAAAAAGTTACACTGGGGGGGGGGGGGGGAGTGGAAGGCGCCATTAAACCCTGCCAGCTATGTGGCACCGAAAGTACCCACAGGCGCAAACAGTGTCCTGCAAACAAAGCAGAATGCTTCCTCTGTAAGAAAACAAGACATTTTAGTAAAATGTGCCAAACTAAAATCTCTACTCCCAACTTCAAAAGAAAAAGCATTCAAGCAAAGAGTGGTTAACGAAGTTAAACAACCACCTTCAGGACAGCAATCAAAACACTTTCTTGGTGAGATCAATGATTCTAATCAGGCATTTTGGTCTGCAGATATATATGTCAATAGACATGTCACTAATTTTAAACTGGACACAGGAGCAAGTGTAACGGTCTTAACAGACAAAGAGCTGTTGTTATCAACACATTTTCTGCAACCAACAGAAACTCAGTTACATGGCTGGGAAGGGTTGAACTCAAAGTCAAGGGGAAACTACAGCAACACTCCAGTACAAGGGAAAGCAGATATCAGAAACATTGTATGTTCTAAGGAATCAGGAATTCTCTCTCTTAAGTAGAGAAGCTTGTATTGACGTTCATCTTATAAAGAAAGTAGAAGTAGAGCAACAAAAATCCAGGAGTTACTTCCAAATTGGAATTCCCAAAATTGTTTACTGGTCTGGGGAGAGTAAAGACTGAATATAGTATTAGTTTGTGAACAGATGCTAAACCAGTATATTTTTTCACGCCTAGGAAGATTCCACACCCACTAATGAAGCAAGTCCAACATCAATTAGAAGACATGAGCAGGATGGAAGTCATTTCTCCTGTTACAGAACCTACAGAGTGATGTGTGGGAATGGTTCCAGTGTACAGACAGGATCAGAGAGAACGTCTTATCTCGACTCAATTCCCAACCAGACCATGGGAGTGGCTAGCGATGGATCTATTCATCTTTGATGTAAAATCCTATCTGATTGTAGTCGATTACTTTTCTAGGTGGATCGAGGGTTTAAACATATGCACACAACAACAACTGAAGCAGTCATTCAAGTGTTACAAGAAATCTTCGCAACACATTGTATACCTAATCAGACAGTATCCGATAATGGACCACAATTTGCGAATGACTACTTCACACACTTTGCAGAAAACTGTTGATTTGTACATCTAACAAGTTCCCCTAGGTGTCCACAATCTAATGGAGAAGCTGAGTGAGCTGTCAGTACTATTAAAGCACTATTGAAGAAAAATCAAGATTTTCAATCAGCACTTCTGAACTAGAGAACTATTCCATTGTTATGCGGATTAGCACCATCCAAGCTGTTAATGGGAAGAAAACTTAGAAGGCAACTTCCAAACTTACCCAACAGGTTACTTCCAGGGCAACAAGTACATGTACAAGACAGTTCAAGACACAGAAAAGTCTTACCAAAAGCAACAAGCCTATAATTATAACAGGAAATACCATACCAGCAACCTACCAAAGTTGTCAGAAGGGCAAAAGATATGGGTACAAGACCAAAGCAGAGAAGGAGTAATTGTCCAGAGTGAGGAGAATCAAAAGCAATTCTATTTAGTAAAAACTTCAGAAGGTACTTTAAGAAGTAACAGAAGGAATCTTATTCCTATTCATCAAAGATGCCAATCAGCCTTAAATTTCGATGAATCAGATGTTGAACCTGAAATTCAGAAAGCACCGGATACTACAAACCTCAGTGAAGGCCGTCCAAGTCAAGAAGCAAGAGTTCAGAGAAAGACTACCAATCTTTCGCATCTGATAACAAGAAGATCAGGGAGAGTTGTGAAACCTCCTGACAGATTGAACCTGTGAAGTCAGAGATTTGGGGGGAGATGGGGTAGTATGTTAATAAAAAGTGAATGTATGTAAATATATTTATTTGGATAAACACTTGGGGGAAGATGTAATATAAGTGTCTGAAAGGGTTAATGTTGAGAGAGAGTAAAGAATACCTTCTACCATGATGATGTAAGAGATCATATGTGAGAGAGACTTGAAGGGAGATGAAGTGTGGCTTTAGAGGAGTTACACAGACTGGTGTGAAGCTGTACATAGTTGTAAAGCAATAAATTTTAATGTTCTAATTATTCCTGACTAAAAAATCTCTCTAAGTTAGACTAACTAAGGTGGCAGCATACCAACAAACATATAACAGTTCCCAATTCTCTTTTTCTCTAATATTTCTCCTTCAAGAGTCACATGCCCTGGCTACTCCAGTTTAACTGTTCTCTGATGTCTCTACCAGTTGTTTGTTTTCGGAGCTTGGATTGGTTTACTTACTATTGGTCTCTAATTTGGTAATAACTAATTTTAGAATACGATTTTTCAGAGAATTAGAAAAATTATTGAGCTTACACTATGTGACCAGGATTTCCATTCTCCCCTTTCCACTTATGCTGACTTTTCTGTGAATCTGGGAATGGAGAATCTCTTGTGGAGAGATTCCATTGTGTCCTTGCTTTGGCCTAGCACTGGGCAAAAAGGGATTGCAAGTTAGGGAAATGCGTTGCCTGACATATTGCCTGCGATTTATGTCTTCAGATGATGGATGAAAAGGAATCCCTTTCGGCCCTGGCATCCTATGTTCTAAGCAAAGAGGGGCTCATACATTTCTTGTGGATAATGGTGCTTTTGCAGTTGCTCTCAAAGTAATATGTGAACTGGCCTAAAAGGTGATGCCAAAATTTTTTGCACACAAGTGCCTGTTATCAAAGCAGCATAGAGGCTGCTTGTAACCTTACACTGCAACAGGCCTTCAAGGTTTTCCACTGCAAAAACTCTAACCTGCAGGACTTCACAATTGAAGCTGGGTGTCTGTCTGCAATATAATAATGACCCTGGGACCAGGAGTGCATTTCTGGTGCAGACGGAAGATGGCCCCTCACCCCTCCCCCTTCCACCCCACAGGATGCATCTCACTTTACTGAGTGCATAAAGTCCAGGTTAACAGAGAAACAGCTCAAACTTCAGATGTGAAGTGCAGGCAATTTCAGGAAATGCATAAAATAACTCCTTGACAATTCACTATAATTAGTTATCTGATTGGCATAGCATTTGGTGGGGTGGAGAAACAGTAAATAGTTGCTTTCATCTGGCTTGTGGAATTTGAAACCTAAAAGCTTATGCTAAAAAGTGTTGTCAATATTAAAATATTCCCACTTTAGCATGTACTATACTTGCCAAATTGCAAACATCTCCTGGGATCACCAGGCAATGTTTGAACTGAGGCCTCATCAAAAGCTCATCTTAGCTGCTCAAAAATTGAGCATACCCATATGCTCCCAATTAGTATCACAGCATTCATTTAAATCCTCTTCTTTTTCCTGCATTCCTATACCTCCCTCTAATTTTCTATCTCTGCTCTCCTGAAGCTACTGACTCAGTCTGGAATACAGTTCTATGGTTGCAGACCATCCTCCAATACTTCTGCCATGAAGTCAAGTGTGAGTCTGGACAGTCAGTGTTAGAGGGCTACTTGAGGGCTGCAAGTATAAGAGCTAAATCAAAATCCTGGAATTCCCTTCCCAATAGCACTGTGAAGTTACCTACCCCACATGGACTGAAGCAGTCCTAGAAGGCATCTCACCACCACCTTCTCATGGGCAATTAGGGATGGGCAATAAATGCTGGCCTGGCCAGCGATGCCCACATCCCCATAAACAAATAAAAAAAGCATCCAGTTATGATGGCCATACATGTTCACTATCCAGGAGGAATCACTAAATATGGATGATTTTTACACCCTTTGCAAGGGGTACAGAAGCCAGTTCTTGCACCCAAGCACCACCCCCATGAGCTAACAGATCACATTCCAGGAATCCTGAAACCTTCTGTCTACTCATCCCGTAATGACAGTTGCAGTGGCCTCGTCCCTCTTCCCCCACCCTAGTCAAGCCTACTGGGACTCTGAAGAGTGACTTCACAATCACTTCACTGTCTATATATCAGCATTATATGTCAGAACCCTCCTGTGCTTACTGCCAGCTATACAAATTTGCTTACTTCTTCTCAGAAAGCCGAGCATATGTGATTTAATTAGGAATTAATTGCGACACACTGATTTGCATGTCATCATTTAGTGCAAGCTGTGACAATTGTACTGCGCTTTATTTATATTTATAATAGGTAACTGCCAGGAATCTGCTAACAATCAGCATGCTGCAGACGTCAGAGGAAACAAAAAGAAAAAAAAATCACTGCATCGAGATTTTAATGATTTAGAAACATGTTTTAAAGACAGATACACATATAGTGAACAAAAACAACTGACCCATGGATTTTCCACATAATTTGAGCCCGAATGCAAGCTTTGTTGAAACGGCTTCGATTAAATAATGATATTTATGTGGGTGGCAATACATGCAAATGAATTCTGCATCTTTGGTGCATGATTTTGTCTGTTCTTCTGTGTGGGTGAACAACATTGAGTGCAAAAGCTCAAAAGCATAATACGTGATGTCAAGCTCCCCATTTAAACTCTGCCTGCAAGATTTGTCAAACAATATGAGTCGTGACAGAATCTAAACATTAATAAAATTTATACTCCAACACCAGTGGAGCTTTCAACCTGTTTGCTCAGTAAACATTTGTTTTTGTTTAGCCAAATTCTAACAATTATTCATTTTTTGGAGCTTATTGAAGAGGTAGGAGGGCATTATATGACATTAACACAATTACTTTGGCTTAGATGATGCCAAAAATGAAGAGGCAGTTGCCATTTCAACTCTCAGTCTGTGCTGCAGACTTTGTGCAAGCACAATATATTAAATAAAGCAAGTTCTCAGTGGTTCAAGTTTGAAATTTCAGCCCACAGAGCTTTTCTCAAGTACATGTGCTGTGAAACAGTCTGTTCAGCATATCAGAACCATTTGTGGCAGACAAGTTAACCCTCGAGTCACAATATAGAGATTTTGATGGCATGTTGCAATGAAAGCTCTACCCACCATTTGATCCTCCCCATAACCCCATCCTAAATCCGAGGGACAAGCTCATTAACATGGGCTGGGTACCAACCTGTAATGCTTTGTGGAATCTTAGAGCAGCAGCCTGTTGCTTGGAGAGGAGGAACCAAAACAAATCAGGCTAAAGAATTAAAGGGCTATCATATCACTCATATAATTTCCCAAAGTACTTGGTCTCATTGTACACCTACTGGTCTTCAAACTTCCTCAGCTCCATTTATAGTAAGTTAGCTAACTGAGAAATGCTCAGTGTGGGGCCCCACTTATAGTTCACAGTGTCAACTGTGCTTGCTGTCTGAAGACTTAGATACCACTGGGTTTAGTAGAGAAGCCTCTGGCAGGATCCTTAGTGATGCCTGGAAGCACTCTCAGACACACTGCAGATGTCATATATTGGGGATGAGCAGAAGAAGCACATTTACCCACCACTCCCTACAAGTGCAATCTTCTGTGCGTCCTGTCAAGGAACAGAGCCTTCGCAGAACCAGGTTCTGCCTCAAATTTCATTCCTCCTCCTATTCAAAGAAGGAATGGAATTTCTGGGTTCGCATCTTACAGTAACTGAAACCTTGCTAGATTTCAGGGGAATATGCATGTAAACGTATGTACAAGGCACAGTAAAGACCAATTCCTAAAAAATTTTTGCTCATGTCTTTTGGGGATGGAAGAGAATTTTTTCCTGGTTTTAACACTGTTTGTTTGGTAGAAATGGGGACTTGGAGGTGATGGTGGAAGATGGTTAAAATATCAGTCAGGTGTTTCTTCTTGCGTTCCTGACATATTCACACATATCCACCAATTGAAATCATAGCCACAGGCAGGCAGGGCCTCATCAGTATTCAAATGTTAGGGTCTGATGATATCATTCAGGCCCCGATGCAATTTTAACAGCAAGTCACGGCAGCCATAACTGACAATGAATCCTAGCGTTGGACAGGATTGCCTCCAGAAGAATTTGCACTATTTTTAAGGCTTTTTGTGGGCCAGGAGCAGCAGAAGTGCTCCTCCCAGCTCCACAAGGAAGCCATGGGCTTCTCCTGCCCAGGGTTTCCTTCCACCTTTATTTGACTACTATCGGTTCCGGACCCATCCGTTCACCAGCTACCTTATGCCAGGCAGCATTACCTTGGGTCCCCAACGGCAATGCAAAATCTCACTCTTGCCGCCTCATCTTCTGTCTGCCTTATCAGGTGGATGTAAAAGATCCCAGGGCATAATTTGGAAGAAGAACAGGGGAAGGCCTGGTATCCTGGCCAAAATTTATCACTTAAGCAATATAATTTAGATTACAACAGTAACCACACTTCAAAAGTACAGCAGTGGCTATAAGGTGCATTGGGGCATCCTGAGGCTGTGAAAGGTGCTATATAAATGCAAGTCTTTCTTTCAAGTCTTTCATGTCTTTTTTGTTTAAATTTATTGGCAAGAATGACTAATGACCTGAGCAATTGACTAAGTGAATACATGTGGATAGCACATATACGTCAGGAGTATTATGTGACTGGCTTCCATTGTCTCTACCGTCTTTTAATCCATGGCTATGCCTAAGGTTAATCAGTATAATAAACACAAGTCAATAGCAGTTATTGATTGTAATGAGCATTGAAATCTACCTTTAAGAATACAATTATTTGCATTTAACAAATTTTATCAACAATGAACATTCCTGAATCATCTTGGTGTAGCAGTGTTAACTTTAGTCTGACTGTAGAAGAGTTATTTTGGTGAAAGTCATATTTCTACCTTAATTGCTGCAAACTCATATTGAATTAAATGGTAATTATGAATTTTGTGAGCAGTGTTTAAAACACCATTGAAACCACTAATTAATTGGCAAATCTGTTTAAAATAAGCTATTCTACCACTTCAATTTCTTTTGTATGTGCTGAGCATGTACAGTATAATACACATTTGAGGCAGTGTTTAGTTTAGTTTAGTTTAGAGATACAGCACTGAAACAGGCCCTTCGGCCCACCGAGTCTGTGCCGACCATCAACCACTCATTTATACTAATCCTACACTAATCCCATATTCCTACCACATCCCCACCTGTCCCTATATTTCCCTACCACCTACCTATACTAGGGGCAATTTATAATGGCCAATTAACCTATCAACCTGCAAGTCTTTGGCATGTGGGAGGAAACCGGAGCACCCGGAGGAAACCCACGCAGACACAGGGAGAACTTGCAAACTCCACACAGTTTAATACTTCTCATTCTGCTCCTGAAATAATTAATCACAGATATGTCATACTTTGCCGCATATAAAACTGTTATGATTTACAGAACTTTGGGATTTACAATGCTGCAGTGACATTTGGAATTTGTTAGTAATTAAAATGTTTATATAGGTAAAATATTGTGGATGCTGGCAATCTGAAATTAAAACAAATGAAAGGTCATTGATCTGAAAGGTTAACCCTGTTTCACTCTTCACAGATGCTGTCCATAAACTGCTTGTATTAAATCCAAAATTGGATAAGATCCAAAAATGGGTATGGGGATCGTGATGTGTGATTAATCCCCACCCATTCGATTCAATGCAGGCACCACGCTGTTGCCTGCTCATTTACATGCAGCCAGTGTTAAACTAGCTGTTGAGTGTCTGCATGCCTGAGTAGAGGATGCAAAATCATGAAAGACTAGCTCGAGTTCAAGCCAGCCTGAACTACTCAAAGCAAGTCAACACCTCTTAAAGGGAGGGGAGGGACATTTTGGCTGCTGTAGGTGCTGGAATTCATTGCAGAAGTGACTTTAACCTGGGAAAGTCACAGGAATAGTATAATATGACAGAGAGTGGGCTCCAAGGTTCTCCGACGCAGCACTGAAGATCTTGCTGCAGGAGGCCAATGGGAGGAGTGACGTCTTCGATCCACTAAGTCCAGGAGGCCCTCTTGACAAACTCTAAGAAGTCCAATAGGAGCAGATGGTTATGCAGGTCAATGCCAGAAGTGTAACCACAAGGACCTGGATACAATGCCGAAAGAAATTCAATGACTTCACACAAGTAGTCAAGGTCAGTGAATATATCTTCAAATGCCACATTCCAGGAACAGCACCACTAGCCTTTAATACTGCTCAATGTGCCATATTCCCATTACTTACCTATCAAAAATCTCCATCAATCACGACTCATACCTTACACTCATAGCTTCACTTCACCATCACACATTTAGCACTGCTGCAAGTCTCACACTCGCACACATAGGTGGTGCACCTGACCGGTGGGAGACAGCCATGGCTGCATGCCCTCACCATGATGGAGGAGATGGTGCTCGCTATCATTGGAGCAGCCATGACTGAGGCTGTGGCAACTGACAGGGCTGAAGGTGTAGTATAAGGGTCTGAAAGGGTTAATATTGAGAGAATGTAAAGAATACCTCCTACCATGATGATATAAAAGATCATGTGACAGAGATTTGAAGCTGAAGGCAGTGTAGCATTGGAGGAGTCACTCAGACTAGTGTGAAGATATAGATAGTTCTATAAGAATAAATAATAATGTTCTAACTACTCTAGACTACAGAATCTCTCTAAGCTAGACTAATAAAGGTGGCAGCACACAACAGAAAGGATCAAAGATGGCAGTTTATTGATACCTAATCTTCACACCCCATTCCTCCCTCACTGCATAATCTCTTCTGATTCCCAAGCTGCAGATGGTGGAAGCATATACCTCTTGCTTTCAGTGAGCATCTCCTTTGTAAAACAGAGACATTGAACAGACTGCTCCTCTCTGTGGTTGAGGTAATATAATTGGTTCCTGAAGACTCTGGATGGATTTGGTATCCTGCTGTGAGCCCTTCTCCTCCTCCCCTCATCCCTCTTTGAGCATCTTGTCCTCTTCTGTGTTGCCTTTGCTCAATCTCCCTGTCATGCTGCAGGCCACGAGGAATGGTAACTATAGCAGCCATGCCAGAGAG
Source organism: Heterodontus francisci (assembly GCF_036365525.1). NCBI lineage: Eukaryota > Metazoa > Chordata > Chondrichthyes > Heterodontiformes > Heterodontidae > Heterodontus > Heterodontus francisci. Next base: position 138,764,863 of record NC_090376.1, read on the forward strand.
AAAGTGGTGTGAGCAGAACCCTTACAGTGAGAAGCAAGGCTTTTTGCACCTGCAAAACCTTCACCAACTTTAAGTAGCAATAGGAAACTTATAGGACAGCCACAAAATCAGCAGCAGCTAGTAGAAATCAATCAGCAACTATTTATTTCCCAAAAATATACTTTATTCATAAAAATCTGTAAAAATATGTTACAAAATAGTTCAAAACAGCACCAAGTTGACATTCTAAAAAGTGGAAAGGAAATCAGTTTTCTTCAATACAGGAGTGAGTTGCCTCACAACCCTTCCATTCTATTTTACATGCCATGTACATTTTACAGCAAACCCATATTTAGTGTATACAGCTTGAGAGGTTTCCCATGGGTCCAGTCCTTCAGTTCACTTTGGTGGGAGGACCTTACACAGTGGTCTTTCCCCATTGAGCTTTTTCCGCGGTTGCCCCAAGCTTTAGTGCGTCCCTCAGCACGTAGTCCTGGACCTTGGAATGTGCCAACTGCGACAGTCGGTCGTGGACAACTCTTTGCGCTGGAAGACCAGTAAGTTTCGGGCAGACCAAAGAGCGTCTTTCACCGAATTGATGGTCCTCCAGCAGCAGTTGATGTTTATCTCGGTGTGCGTCCCTGGGAACAGCCCGTAGAGCACAGACTCCTGTGTTACAGTGCTGCTTGGGATGAATCTCGACAAAAACCACTGCTTCTTTTTCCACACCTGCTTTGCAAAGACACATTCCAGAAGGAGGTGGGCAACTGTCTCTTCCCCACCACAGCCACCTCGAGGGCAGCGTGCAGAGGGGGCGAGACTCCGGGCGTGCAGGAAGGATCTGACAGGGAGGGCCCTTCTCACCACCAGCCAAGCTACATCTTGGTGCTTGTTTGAAAGTTCTGGTGATGAGGCATTCTGCCAAATGACTTTGGCAGTCTGCTCGGGGAACCATCCGACAGGATCCACCATCTCCTTTTCTCATAGAGCCTTGAGGATATTCCTTGCAGACCACTGCCTGATGTATTGGTGGTCAAATGTGTTTTCCCGTAGAAACTTTACCACGAAGGATAGGTGGTACGGCACGGTCTAACTGGAGGGTGGATTCCCCTACTATCAGACATCCAGGATCTGAGGGCCATAGTGCACCCAGAGTAAAGAGCGTTCCGCGGCAACGTGACCAGACCCATCCTTTGCAACACCAGCGACAGATAGAACCTCAGCACGTAGTGACATTTAATGTTTGCATACTGGGGATCTACGCACAGTTTGACTAAAGTGGTCATCAGGATCTGGGCGACGTTGGGTACATTTTTCCCGCCCTTATCCAGAGGTTTGAACATCATGTCCCTCTGGACCCGGTCTACACCTATCAGCAGCTAACCTGTAAGTTTTTTAAAAATATTTTTTTATTTAGAGATACAGCACTGAAACAGACCCTTCGGCCCACCGAGTCTGTGCCAACCAAGAACCACCCATTTATACTAACCCTACAGTAATCCCATATTCCCTACCACCTACCTACACTAGGGGCAATTTACAATGGCCAATTTACCTATCACCTGCAAGTCTTTGGATGTGGGAGGAAACCGGAACGCCCGGCGAAAACCCACGCAGACACAGGGAGAACTTGCAAACTCCACACAGGCAGTACCCAGAATTGAACCCGGGTCCCTGGAGCTGTGAGGCTGCGGTGCTAACCACTGCGCCACTGTGCCGCCCAAAGTTGTTGATGATCCCTTTAAATAGCACTGGTGGTAAGATTCTCGCTGCTGCTGAATGCATGTTTAGTAGTGCATGTTTCAGAGAAGCCGTTAGCTGAAGCACTGAGGTTCAAAACGGCTCTGCTGGTGTCCAATCAGCATTACACACTGACTGACATCATGACACACCGACTCTGCATACTTCCAGTGTCCAAGCCTAATGCCCTCGCCAAAATGGTGTCGGGTGTGGCCTGCACCTGGGGCAACCTAGGAACTTCCTAAACGTTCACACAGTGTCTCTCCTGAGCAGAATTTAAACCCTCCTTTTCAATCTGTTGTGATTAATGTAATATAAAGATGTAATGTCTCATTTGCATTTTATGTGAAGCAGTTTGCAGTGGAATTAAAAATGTTTTCTGCGTCCTGGTTTTCAAGGGAATTCCCAGCCTTCTGCTGTCTCAAAATGTACAAGCAGAGAAACAGTTGCGGACAACTCATGACTCAGATAGCTTATGTGTTGCTTCAGTAAGGAAAACGCAAACATTTTGATACTGTGAGATTCCTATAACTGCATTGAGGCCTTTATGGTTTTCTCTTTACTCTGGGTGCACGATGGCCCTCAGATCCTGGATGTCTGATAGTCGGGGAATCCACCCTCCACTATTCCTTACTTTTCCTCGTCATCTTCTTGTTCCTCATTTTCAGAAAATAAGACATTTAGTCAATAACATAATATGCTTGAATCATCAGTTTGATTTACGTGAGAAAATAGAAGTCATAGATGAGAAAACACCATAATTCTAGTAATTTATCACTGAGTAAAAACATGTTTCCTGCTATTTATTTTAAATAACTTTCCATTCATTTCTACTTATGTCCCATGACCCTACTTTCTTGGTTTACTTTGCAGTAATAATCTGATTTAACCTATCTATACCATTTTAGATTTTATATACATCCATTCCTAAACTATAAAACTTTATAGTTCATCTCATTTTCTTTTGGGAAAAATCTTATTTTTCTTTTCTATCCCTTTTCTAATGCAGGTTTATTCTTCATTACGGTCCAGTGATGATCCTTGAATACAATATGGATCATTTTCTGGCTTTGCCCTCCCAATGGGGAGCTTCATCCACCAAGACGGTGTGATCAAAATTTTGGGTGTGCATTTACCACAGTCTTTGAACCTTTAGAAGTTTATGGGTGGTGCCCAAAATCCAATATGTGCCCTCAGAGGGTAATGTTTTCCATTGGTAGTGCAAAGTTGAAAAGTTACCTCCGGCATAGTTAAAAAAAACTATTTCCTCTGGTCAAGGAGTCCAGAACAATGGATCATAACCTTAAAATTAGAGTTAGGCCATTCTGGCATGATGTCGGCAAACACTTCTTCACACAAAAGTAGTGGAAATCTAGAATTCTCTCCCTCATGAGCTGTTGAAACTGGAGGTCAATTGAAAGTGTCAAAACTGAGATTGTTGGATTTTTGTTAGGAAAGCGTATTAAGGGGTAAGCTGGAGAAATAGAGTGAAAACACAGATCAGCCATAAAGTAATTGAATGGCAATTGATTAACTAATATCCTACTGCTGTTCTATGAAATACCGACTCTAAGTACATTCTGGTTAATGCGGTATAAAACCTTTGTTTAAGTATTAAGGACGCATGTCTGCTGGCTGTGTATCATCTCTTGCTTTAATAGTCTGCTCCTTAAGAGAGCAAATTAATTTTCCGATGAGGCTGGTAACTTCACAATATATGTATGCAAGAATTTGAAGAAAAGCTTTCAGAAGAATTGGTTAAATTGAAAAAATACACCAGGCACAAATTATTTAGTAAATTGATTTTCCAGTGAAGATTTTACATAACCATTATGCCCCTGATTCCTGGATCTTGTGGGAGCTGACATAAACTGTTTGGCCCAACAAATATACTGTCATAAAAACAAGAAATGCTGGAAATACTCAGCAAGTCTGGCAGCATCTGTGGAGAGAGAAGCAGAGGTAACGTTTCAGGTCATTGACCCTTCATCAGAACTGGGACATATACTGCCACTTTACTTTTGTAACCCATCCTCCCATACCCAAAGCACTGTGGAAGCCCATTGCATTAGCACCATATTAAAACATTTAATAATAATTAGCAACAATTCAAAACAGTACCCCTCATGGATATTAAAAAATGTCTCACATTGTCTGATTAGATTGCAGAAAAATTGGACATTGAGCAGCAGGGAGAAAATGAAGACAGGTAAAAAAGATGAGAATGATGGTGAAAGATTTGGTCAGACAGAAATGTGTTTTTGGAGGATTTTGAAAGCAAAGAGGAAAAAGGTAGCTGTAGTTGAAGAGATTATTCCAGAGGGCAGACCTATAGTGGCTAAAAGATTTGCAATCAATAGTGGAACAAAGGGAGAAGGAAGCAAAAAGCAACCTGATATTAAAGTAGTGCAGAATGCAGCAGGGATGTATGGCTAAAGGAGATTGGTGCCACAAGACAGGTTTATGATTTTAAGTTGTGTGTGATTAGGAACTGATGGAAGGATCAAGTGTACAGTTGGTGAGCTTCATAGACTACACAGTATAATGAGGGTTGGGTAGAAACAATCTTCAGTAGAATGGACAGGATTTCAGGCAGGGAAAGGAAAAGAGGGAGGACTGGAGTTTTAAAGGTGTAGAAAAGGGGAAAAGATGGAAGGCAGAGGCAACTGTGCTATTATTTTGGACACAATGACGTCCATGAGGTCCTCAGGAAACTCGCTGGAGAAAATCCCAAAGGTAATAGTAAATATTCCAAGATCAGTTTATGCTGATGCTAAGTATATCTAGTTAACTGTACTGAGCTTTCTTGTACAAAGGTACAATAATTGAAGCTTTGCTAACTACTGCCTCCATCATGACAACAGCATAACCTAAACATTAAATAAAGTAACATCAATGTGAGCTCTGAATATCCACTTCATTCTGAACATTCAGTCATAAAGTGCATTCCTTTTGAACTGAGTTGGCTTGGTTTGACAATGCAAAAAAAAAGCTTACACAACTCAAAAGTGCAACTGAGCAGAAGAACAAAAAGTGATAACTGAATCTTTCCGATACGTGTTTAAGTATCCTGACAAGGCAATTGACAACCCCGAGGCCGGAATGTTATGGTCCCTTTGTGAACAGGCTCAGAGGCAGGGAGAAGGCTTCCGACATCTTCACGACCTTTCCACATTTTCTTGATGGCAGCCGAAATGGAGGGTGGACTTCACATATCAATGTGCGGGAAGGTAATTAAAGCAATTAACTGGCCATTTGAGTATATGATTGACTGTTTCAGTAAGTGGAAAAATTTAAATACATGTTGTGACCTGTGGAGAAGTGGGACTGAATTAACAGTGCACTCCTTCCACCTCGGTCGTAAAATATCCTCTGTAATAACCAACAAGATCAAGGAAACCATTTTACTAACATGTGACCAAAGAAGCTATTTTGTATCCTGTATTAAACTACTGTATTAAGTAGTAACTGACATGAAACTGATGATTGTAATGAACCGTGTTTGAGTTATAATTAATGAATCAATAATCATGTTAGAAAGAGCGGGTTTTTAATTTAAAATTCATTAAGTTTAAAATGAAGTCCTATGCTTCTGAGAAAATTCAGTGTCAGTTGAATTCTGTAACTCACTGTAATACAAAGACAGCAGAAAAGCATTGTCAACCCTAATAACATTCAATAGCTTGTCTAACAAAGAATCGATTTCTGTACAGATTTCATACTATCTATATCAGCATAAGAAGTTAATAATTGTAATGAATAGAACTCTTCATAGTTTTTTCTTAATTATTGGCAAGTATTTTATCAATTAAGCCACAATTAGAGTAGGTTAGTAACTGACCTGGACAAACTATCAGACAAACTACAAGATGGTCTGATGGCCAAAAGGGATAAAAACCAGGGTCCACAATGCCTCGTTGCACAGAAACAACAGAAGACTTCGGAGGTAGAAGCACAGACAAACAGTTAAAGAAGTTCTGCACCTGACGAGGGATCAAGACAGAAAAGAGAGGACCGCGTCACTCTACGACCAATACTTGACCAGGAATCGCAACTGCGAAAACTTAAAGTTACATCCCCAAGTTTGTTAAGTATAATTCTACTTCCAGTTGTTAGATATTATTTTACTTTCAATAAACTTTCTGGACTTATTAATCAAGTATTCTGTTGCCTTAAATAGTTAAGTCTTGTCTGATTGGATTAAGGGTCTGCGATAGACCTACAGGCACCACAGCTTTTCCAGCCCCCCACCCCAACCAGCCTGCCTTCAGAGATGGATACTTGGAAACATGGGCTACCCACTGAGGACCTGGCTACTGATGCCTGTGAGGAACCCACGCACAGATGCAGAGGAGAAGCATAACATCTGCCGAAGGCCGACCATCAAGCGACCATCAAGAGGCCATTGATTTCCTGAAGATGTGATTCAGGTGTCTAGATTAATCCAATGGGGCCCTTCAGTATGCCCCAGTGAGGGTCTCATGTATTGTGGTGGTCTGCTGTGCACTGCACAACGTGGCACTGCAGAGGGGGTAGGTGTTGAACAATGAGGGTATGTTGAATCACGATGCCACCTCCGATGATGAGAATATGGAGGAGGCTGCTGATAAGGTGTTGCAAGATGAAGGACCCCAGAGACCACAGGCAAGGCACAATGAGATATGCGCAAGGGAGGTGCAGAATGCACTTATACACAGACGTTTCATATGACCCTTAGTACCTGTTGGAGCAATACTAATAAAGCCTTACCTTTATACAGTCCTGCTGTCACCTATGCTAATTGTATATCAATTGTATTTAATTATCTGCAGGTGGAGGGTGTTAATTAGGATCTTACTTGAGCATATATAAGGAGACACTTACTGAAACCGAGTGAAGTTTTGAGTAAGGAGCCACATGTTTGTAATACTTTACTCTGCAAAAATAAATGTAAGACTGAGTAAAGATTGGCTCCAGTTTCATACTTCAACAAAAAGCTTTCTGGAATATAACACAGTAGTAGAGGATGGTTGCCTAAAGGTGAAAGTTTGAAACTAAGACTTTTTTTCACACAGAAAACTATTGTGGCGATTGTAGAAAATGGCAGAAAGCAAGTGTAAATTGTCAGGGTATGATTACCCTCTGATGTTCTCTAAGTATGAACCATATGACGAGTGGAAGAATTAAGTGCATATTTGGATATGGGTTACGTCCTTACCAAAGAGGAAACAAGGAAGGCCTTAGCGTCCTCACTTCCTACCAAAAGTAAAGTCAGAAGTATTTTTTGAGATGGATGCTCGTCAGTTGGATATTGATGAAGGTTTGGATCTTCTGTTGGAATTCTTGGATGAAATTTACAAGAAAGATGACATATTAGATGCCTATGAGGCATGGTCAGACATTGATAGATTTCAGAAAACAGATGGTTATTCGATGAAGGAATATATCATGGACTTGAACAGATTGTACAGAAGATTGAAGAAATTCAATTTGGAGATCACTGGTTCAGTGCTAGCATTTAAATTGCTGGATTGTGCTGGGGTGTTACATATGGACAGGCTCCTGGTTCTAACTGGGATTCAGTTCTCAGAAAAAGACTTGCTGTTGGATTAGATGTCTGCTGCCTTAAAAAATTCCTCGGGGAACAGTCATTTCTTATAGCTTTGGTAGAACAGATGGGTAAATCTGCGGTGACACAAAGAATGGAGGACTCAATGATTACCAGATTTTGAAATGGTTCAGATACTGGACGCAGGCGTAATTACAATGGAAGAGTTAAAGACAAGAGGAATGATGATGAAAGCACCTATAGCAAGTCTGGTTATTACAGCAGAAGACAGAATTGGGACAGCAATAATAGGCAAATGAATCCCAGAAATGCCCAAGGAATAGTTAATATGTGATTCAGGTGTGGCTCAAAGTATCATTATGCAATGAACTGCCCAAAGCGGAGAGGGAGGGTCCTCGAAATGATACTTGGCACAGAGAATTCTGAGGTAGAAGAGGAAGATAATTATGAATCTGAATGAATTGTACTGGTCACAAGGAGTTTTAGCCTTGTGATGAATGTGTTATTCACAAGGCTGCATTTGCTGACAATGCAACCACTAGGTGGCACTGCACTGGCACATGCGCATATGCAGTCTGTTCCACTAAAACGTCACAGTCTGTGACATTCAGGCAGCTGCCAGGACTAAAGATGGCGCTGCTCAAATAATCACACAAAGGCAACATAACCCCATGCAGCACAGAATGGCTGGAGAGAGTGGGCGGGGGAAGCGGGGAGCGAGTGGCTGGAGAGAGTGGCACAGTGGCATAGTGATTAGCACCGCAGCCTCACAGCTCCAGCGACCCGGGTTCAGTTCTGGGTACTGTCTGTGTGGAGTTTGCAAGTTCTCCCTGTGACCGCGTGGGTTTCTGCCGGGTGCTCCGGTTTCCTCCCACAGCCAAAGACTTGCAGGTTGATAGGTAAATTGGCCATGGTAAATTGCCCCTAGTGTAGGTAGATGGTAGGAGAATTGAGGGAAGGTGGGGATGTGGTAGGGAATATGGGATTAATGTAGGATTTAGTATAAATGGGTGGTTGTTGGTTGGCACAGACTCGGTGGGCCGAAGGGCCTGTTTCAATGCTGTATCTCTCTCTCTCTCTCTCTATGAGAGCGGGGGGCGGGTGGTGGGGAGCAAGTGGCTGGAGAGAGGGAGGGAGGAGGAGAGAGTGGACAGGAGGGGGGGAGGAAGGAGAGCGCACCCGCCACCACCAAGGCCTTTGGCTGCTCTCTTCCCTGCCTTACATGATGATGTCATCTGCATGCACCAACCAGTCCTGGCAATGTGGAACGCTGTGCACATGCAGAGAGCTGGAGCCTGTTTGTGCATGTGTGCAGCTTATGCAGTCTGATGATGTCAGCAGTCAGCTGCATTGTCAAGAATCAATTTGGATTCACAGATTTGTTCAACTGTGCAGTTAGAAAGTGCTTACACTTTGACAGTATGTGGAACAGATAGGTTAAAACGTTATAATAAAAGCAAAATACTGCAGATGCTGGAAATCCGAAATAAAAACAGAAAGTGCTGAAAATACTCAGCAGGTCTGGCAGCATCTGTCGAGAGAGAAACAGAGTTAACGTTTCAGGTCAGTGACCCTTCATCAGATTATTATCTAGATTCACTCAGTATTGAGGATCGACACAAGTTTAAGGAGTATAAAAGTACTACTTGCTTTAGGTTTGGTGATGACAACATATTAAAGTTGCTAAAGAGAGTTGTACTTCCATAACTGGAGTAATCCACTTTATCAGTACTGATGTATCTAGTGAGATGTCTTTACCATTGAGTAAGCCTTCTATGAAAAAGGCACAAGTGAAACTTGATATGGATCATGATAAGGCAATTGTTTTTCGAAAGCCAGTGGATCTGCAGTTTACCCTGTCAGGGCATTATTATATCCCCTTAACAAAACCTGATGTTTCTCGTCAGTGTTAGAGAAGCATTAATGGCATGTGGTGATAAAAATCAGAGAGAAAAAAACAAACTGTCTTAAATTTACAGTTTGCTCACCCTTCTTGTCAAAGATTAAAAACTCTGCTGAAGGATGCAGGTGTGATTAATGAGGGTGAGAGTAAACAAGGCTAATAGAAGAGATTAGTGAGAAATGTGAAATCTGTAAAAAGTATCGGAGGATGCCATCACATCCTATCGCAAGCCTTCTATTGGCACGTAACTTTAACAAGGTAGTTGCCATGGATTTAAAGGTGTGGGACAAAGACAGAAATATTTGCATTCTACATTTTGTAGATCTGGCAATTGGATTTAGTCTTTCTACAATAATACATAGCAAGGACAAAAGGGTGATTATCGAGAAAATCATGGAAAAATGGATAGGGACCACACTTCGGGCACCAGCTAAGTTTCTGATGGATAATGGAGGGGATTTCGTAAATGATGAGTTCAGAGACATGTGTGAAAACAGGAACATTATGGTCATAAATATCACAGCTGAAAATCCTTTCAGCAATGGGCTCTGTGAAAGGAATCATGCAGTGATTGATGAAATGCTGCATACAATTATAGCTGATCAACCAAAATGCAAGTTGATAACTGCCCTGGCATGGGCAATTCATGCAAAGAATTTGCTTCAGATGGTTGGAGGGTATAGTCCCTATCAATTGGTTGATGGGCAAAATTCCAAATTGCTTTTTGTGCTGTGTATCAATAGTCCTGCTCTAGAAGTTACTACAATGAGTTCAATTTTTTAAACATTTAAATGTTTTACACATAGGGAGATAGGCTTTCAACAAGTCTGAGGGCTCTGTGAACATTCAGAGAGCTCTGAGGCATTATATAAGGCCATCTGAGACAGAATTTAATTCAGGAGATTTGGTGTATGATAGAAGAGAGGATCATAGGGAATGAAAAGGCCCTGGTAAGGTAATAGGTCATGATGGTAAGACAGTATTTATCAAACAAAGAAATCAAACTGTTAAGGTTCATTCCGCATGATTAGCTGGGATTGATTACAAAATCTCAGAATTTGAGCAGCTGCTGGAAGGAAGCGAGGCAGCTTGACCCTCAAATGCTCAAGTGTTTTGTGATGAAGGTTCTGAGGAACAAAATATGCTAGATCAAAGGTTGAATAGTGGTAATGTGAGTGATCACAACACACAAGATATAGCTATCGCATCCAAAAGCTAATTGCCCAGAGTAGGTACTTGGGTGACATATATTCCAGAGGGGTCTAATGAGTGGAGGGATGCAACAATTGTGGGACTTGCATGAAAATCTACTGGCAAGTTTAAATATTGGCTGAATATTCAAGATGATGGCCAAGAACCATGGACTGGTAGAATGGGGTGAAAGAGCGGAGAGTAAGAAAGCACAGTGCAAGCTCTAATTGTGGGTCTGGAAGTGACTCTTGTGTCAGAAAACGATCTTGTACTGGAGAAAGAGCCTCCAATAGGGCGAGAGGGGGATCATAAAGTAGTAGTCCCAAAAGACATCAAAGTGCAAGCAGAGGTCAGGGCTTGAATGGATTACACAATGAAATGAGGGCCACTGAACAGTCGCACAATAGTACGAGAAGCAGAAGTCCTCATGACAGTGTAGTTTTGGTGGCTGCCAATAAACTTGAGGATAAACTAATAAGAGAGGCAAAAACAAAAGGAATTAGGGAGTTGGAGAGAGTTTGGTGTTTATTCTGAGGTACCAGATAAGGGACAGCCAGCCTTGTCACATAAATGGATTTCTACTAAAAAAGTCCTTCCAGATTGGACCTATAAGGCTAATGCGAGGCTAGTTGCTAGGGGTTTTGCAGATGCGAGAGTGAACTCTCCCACAGCTAGAAAAGTAATCTTGCAAATACTTTTAGTTCTTTTGGTCACATATTCATGGGAGTGTAAATCAATCAACATAAAAGCCACATTTCTGCAGGGTGATACTTTTCAGAGAGAAGTATTTCTGAAACCACCCAAAGAGGCAGAAGATGCAGAGGGAAAACAATGGAAACTAAACAAATGCATTCATGACCTGAATGATGCTTCCAGGGTGTGGTATTTTTCAGTGAGATCTGTTTTTACTGAAAATAGGTTGTAGAGAACATAGAACAGTACAGCACAGTACAGGCCCTTCGGCCCACGATGTTGTGCCGAACCTTTAACCCACTAATAGTAGATCTGGCAATGTTTTATTGGTATTATAAAGGAAAGCTTCCAGACACCTTCATGATGTATATTGATGATTTCTTATGGGGTGGTACTGTGGAATTTGAGAAATGTATTATAATAAGATTAGAGTAGAATTTAACATTGGGAGTCAACCTTGTGGGGCTTTTAAATATGTTGTTTTTGATATTAAGCAGAATAGGTCTGGAATAACTTTAAATCAACAAATGCATTTAGAGAGTGTTATTTCCATCCCAGTTAACCATGCTCAGTCATTATAGAAAAATGATGTTGTATCTAAAGCAGATTCAGAGAAATTGCAAAGCGTAATTGGTCAATTGAACTGGTTATGCACTCAGACTAGACGAGATGCTAGTTTTTATGTGTTGGAGTTAAGTACGGCAATGAAACACTGGAAAGTTGGGAATGTTTTAAGGGAAAACAAAACATTTAAAAAGTTAAAACTGGAGAAATGTGTACTTAGATTCCCATTCTTTGGTGACCTAAAGAATATAAAACTAGTCATTATTAGTGATGCTTCACATACCAAACTTCCTGATCGGTATTCAAGGGCAGCTGGTTTCGTAATATTTCTGATGGGTGAGAGAAATGTTGTCCTTTAGCTTGGGAAGCTAAGAAAATTAAAAAGGGTTGTTAAGTACTTTATCTGTGGTAACACTGGCTCTTGTCAAATATTTTAGGTGAGATTCTGTACAAGGGGCATACTGAAGATAGGACACCCATTGAATATTGTGTAGATAATATACACTCTACAAACAGTGTGAGTGAGAAAAGCTTACAGATTGACCTTGCTGGCTTGAAACAAATGCTGGAGAGAAAGTAAATCTCCAAAATTAAATGGGTAGATATAAGTCATCAGCTATCCGATTGTTTTACAACGAGAAATGCCTGTACAAAGAAATTGTTGGGGGCCCTAGAGGAGGGGCATCTCACAATGCAATACTTTGTACAAAATATGGATTTTTTGGGATTTATTTTGAAATGTTGTTTGTGCGTGTTAAAATTTAAGTTATATATATGTGTGTATATATATATATATATATATATATATAGATATATGTTAATTGCATATCAGTTGTGTTTAATTATATGCAGGTGGAGGGTATTAATTAGGGTTTGACTTGCACACATATAAGGAGACACTTTTTCATTTTTTTTCATGTTTGTGCTTGCTGCTGTTCAATCTTCACTCTGTTAATACCCTCTCTGTACGAATGCTTTGCCTTTCAACACACCATTAACATATTGTTTGCCTTTGCTCCATGACCTTCTGGTCAGTTAATCTGTGGCCTTGTCCAATCTACACCTTCTCCTTTATTATCTCTTGCCCCACCCCCACTTTACTTGCTTATAACCTTTGACATTTCTAATATTTGCCAGTTCCGAAGAAGGGTCACTGACCCGAAATGTTAACTCTGCTTCTCTCTCCACAGATGCTGCCAGACCTGCTGAGTATTTCCAGCATTTCTTGTTTTTATTTCAGATTTCCAGCATTCGCAGTATTTCGCTTTTATTTTATTATATAAGGAGACATTTACTGAAACTGAGTGAAGTTTTTAAGTAAGGAGCTACATGTTTGTAATCTTCTACAAAAAATGAATGCAAGATTTACGAAAGATTGGCTTCAGTTTCATCCTTCAACAACAAGCTTTCTGGAATAGAACAGCCTCCTTCATTTCTCACTCCAACATCCAGCGCCAAGGTATACATCGCACAGTGGCAAGGGTAAAGTGTTTACTGCACAGGTCACGGTCCCTTGCATCCAGCTCCCTGAGGGAGCCAGGGTGTAACTGAAGTTCTAAAGGGAAGCAATAAATGGAAGCTGATGTACCACCAATATATTAATCCTTTTATTAAGTGACACGACAGATGCAAGGCTTAACACTTAGATACTCTATTTACCCATGACCCCTAAGTGCAGCTGGGTGCTCTTCTTAAATTTCTTTCATGTGCTCTTACATGGTGCTCCCCCTTGCGCTTTCAGCTGAGGTGGAGTTAGGCTGCTGATCTTCCTGCCTCATGGTTTGGGATGACGTTGGTGGCCATCCTCTGGCTGCCTGAGGCTGGAGGACCCCAGCATGCTGAAGGGCTCTTTATGCAGGACTCTCCTCTGTCGTCTCAGCTACTTGAGGTGTTGGTGTCACTGGTTGAGGGGCTGAAGAGTCGCGCCCATGCCTGGAGCAGATGCAGAAGGCAGCTGCTCCTCCTCCCTTGTAAGGCACACTTGCACCTCCCTGCTGACCTGAGAAGTGTGAGAACCTGGCAGAGACTCCAGGCACCTTTCTCCATCTCACCTTGTCACTGCTGCAGACTCATGGACAAGCCGATAACATGCAGGTCTGACATCTACTGACTGGTCTGCAGGATCTTGCTCTCCCTGAGGGTTGCCAGTCTCTTGATGGAGGATGCCACGTTTGCACACACCAGAAACATGGCAGCACTCATGGCCTGGATGGACTCCTCCATCATCTGCACTTAGGTGACACAGGCCCTGGAAGCTTCGCCAAATGTTCCCTTACCTCAACCTGCAGCTGCATCATTTGCTGTGTTTTTGACAACTTCAGTGGCACGTCATGAACCTGGGGATCAGCATCGGTCTGGTCTCCCACAGTCCTTCAACTGTCAGTGGCCACGGCTGTCACAGCCCCTATTGGCTGCTCGGGTGCTTCTGTGCTGTGCTTACCAGTTTGTGTACCCGAATCTATGCATGAACAGATACCCATCGATGTGAGAGTGTCTGCTCTGGTGGAGGGTGCGGGGGAATGATGTGATGGTGTGTCCCCTGATGCTTCCTCCTCAGAGGCGGCTGGCAGCCACCGGTCTCTCCAGCTCTTCAGCCTGTCCCCATGCTACCTGAGAGAACAGATAGATTGAAAGGTTAAGGGCTTTCCATTGTGTCATTCCAACTATCCCCACTTTGGAGCTCTATGTGTCCAGAGGTGGACACATGAGCACTATGCCTTGTGTGTGCCAGATGCATCCTTGTGCCCCTGCATTCAGTTACTCACCCTCTTGGGTGGGCACTCTAGCTTCACCATCAGCGATACAGCAGCTGAGCTGTCAGGTTCCCCGGCCAGTTCCAAGACCTCTTCCTCTTCCATGGGGTCGGGATGGATTGAAATGGCACCCCTCCACATGACTTGGCCTGTTCCTATGTTATAAGGCATCTTCTCCTGCAAGCACAAGGATGAACACTGTTAGTTTCCCCAAGGAGACAAGCACAACACCTACACTTGTGGCAGACCAGCAGTCCATGATAGGGCACACGAATGCCTCCTGCTAGTGGCCACTCGCAAGAGACCTTGTTGGGGTCAGCAATCACAGATGTGCGCCTCTACCCGGGATGCAGCCATGCCTATGGCAGCATATAGTATTTCCTGACCTATGCCACTGACTGGATGGTCTCTCCCTCTCCACCAAACGTGTCCTCTTGCATTATCACAAGCAAATACCAAAGAGAAAAGAGGTATGGAGTATTCACCTTGGCAGACCTAATTTAGTCATTAATGCGCTTGTGGCACTGGATCCAGGTTTTGGGGGTGACCCCATAGCTGCTGATCTCCTTTTCCATCTCCATCCATGCTTACTTGCTCAGGCAGGCCGGACTCCTCCTCCCATCCCTGGGGAAGAGGACCTCCTGCCTTGTCCTTGCAGCATGGCGGAAAGCTTGCTGAGAGGCATCGCTGAACCGTGGCCCACCCGGAACTACGTTCTGCCATTGTGGCTGCTGTTTTCCTTTATTTTTTTCAGCTTTCCAGGTAGGCAGGCAGTCACCATTAAATGCAGGACAGGCAGTCAGCAATAAATGCAGGGCTGACAGCCCTTTAAATATGGTTCCAGTACCTGCTGTAGTATCACCTGACACCGCCTTTGCCAATTGGCATCCCTCCTCTGCACTCTCACTGGACTGCCCCTGTGCCTCCCTACTGCTGATTGGCCAGCTGCCAGAAGATCGTGTGCAGCAAGCCGCTTCTCAACTGAACTGAAACGGCACTTGCTTCAGATCCTGACGTCAGGACCTGTGGTCTCACTGCAAAATTCAGCATCCAGTTTCTAAATTCAAATATTATGATGTTTGCAGCTGACACATTTTTATAAGGTTCATGTGATTTGTCATGCTCCCTGTACAGCTAGGGCCTATGGTGTCGTGGTTATGTCACTGAATTAGTAATTCCTGTGGTTGTGGCTTCAAGTCCCACCATAGCAGCTGGTGCAATTTAAGATTAATTAATGAATTCAATTAACTAATAAAAATATGGAATTGAAAGCTAGTCTCAACAATGGTGCCATGAAGCTATAGAACCATAGAACAATTACAGTACAGAAGGAGGCCATTCAGTCCATCATGTCTGTGCAGGCTGAAAAAGCTAGCTGCCCAATCTAATCTCACCTTCCAGCACGTGGTCCATAGCCTTGCAGGTTACAGCACTTCATGTACATGTCCAGGTACCTCTTAAAAAAATTGAGGATTTCTGCCTCCACCACCATTCCTGGCATCGAATTCCAGACACCCACCACCCTCGGGGTGAAAAAGTTTTTCCTCATGTCCCTTCTAATCCTTCTACCAATCACCTTAAATCTGATCCCCTGGTAACTGACCTCCCCGCCAAGGGAAGCAGGTATTTCCTGTCCACTCTGTCTAGGCCCCTCATAATTGTGTACACCTCAATTAATTCTCTCCTCAGCCTCCTCAGTTCCAGGGAAAACAACCCTAACCTCTCCAATCTTTCCTCCTAGCTGCAGCTTTCAAGCCCTGGCAACATTCTTGTAAATCTCCTCTGTACTCTCTCCAGAGAAATTATGTCTTTTCTGTAATGTACCGACCAGAACTATATGCAATACTCCAGCTGTGGCCTAACCAGAATTTTATACAGTTCCAGCATCACATCCCTGCTTTTGAATTGTATAACTCGGCCAATAAAGGAAAGCATTCCATATGTCTTCTTCACCACTCTATCTACCTATCCTGCCATCTTCAGGGACCTGTGGACATGCACTCCAAGGTCTCTCACTTCTTCAACCCCTCTCAATATCCTCCCAGTTATTGTATATTCCCTCACTTTATTTGCCCTCCCCAAATGCATTACCTCACACTTCTCTGGATTGAATTCCATTTGCCACTTTCCCACTCACTCAACCAACCCATTGATATCTTTTTGGAGTCTATGGCTATCCTCTTCATTATTAACTACATGGCCAATTTTTGTGTCATCAGCAAATTTCCCAATCATGCCTCCCACATTTAAGTCCAAATCATTAATATATACCACAAACAGCAAGGGACCCAACACTGAGCCCTGCGGAATGCCACTGGAAACAGCTTTCCATTCAAAAAAACATCTGTCGACTACTACACTTTGTTTCCTGCCCCTGAGCAAATTCTGGATCCAACCTGCCATATTCCCCTGTATCCCATGGGCTTTCATTTTACTGACCAGTCTGCTATGCGGGATCTTGTTAAATGCCTTACTAAAATCCATGTAGTCCACATCCACTGCACTACCCTCATCAATCTCCCTATTACTTCCTAAAAAAACTCAATTACGTTAGAAAGACATGACCTTCCCGTAACAAATCCATGCTGACTATCCCTGATTAATCCATGCCTTTCTAAGTGGCAGTTTATCCTATCCCTCAGAATTGATTCTAACAATTTACCCACCACTGAGGTTAGACTGACTGGCCTATAATTATTTGGCCTATCCCTCAAACCATTTTTAAACAATGGTACAATGTTCGCAGACTTCCAATCATCTGGCACCTCGCTTGTATCTAGTGAGGATCTGAAGATGATCCTCAGCACATGCATTATTTCCTCCCTGGCTTCCTTTAGCAACCTAGGATGCAATCCATCTGGTCCAGGTGATTTATCCACTTTCAAGAATGTCAGACCCTCTAGTACTTCCTCTCTCATTATGCTTATCATGTCTAATATTTCACACTCCTCCTCTTTAACTACAATGACTGCATCAACCCTCTCCTTTGTGAAGACAGAGGCAAAAAACCCATTAAGAACCCTGCCCACATCTTCTACATCCATGCATAAGTTCCCTTATACATCTCTGATAGGCCCTACACTTTCCTTAGCTATCCTCTTGCTCTTAGCATACTGATAAAACATCTTTGGGTTTTCCCTGATTTTACTTGCCAATGATTTTTCATATCCTCTCTTTGCTTTTCTAATTTCCTTTTTTACTTCACTCTTGCACTTTCTATATCCCTCTTGGCTTTCTAAAGTATTACGATATTTGTGATCGTCATAAGCTTTCTTTTTCAGCTTTAACTTACCCTGTAAGCTTCGAGATAACCAGGGGGCTCTAGATTTGACAGTATCACCCTTAATCTTTGTGGGGACATGCCTACACTATGCTTGTAGTATCTCGCTTTTGAATGTCTCCCACTGGTTTGCTACTAATTTTCCTTCAAGTAGATATATCCAGTCCACTTTCACCAGGCAACCCCTCAGTTTCATAAAATTTGCCTTCCCCCAATTTAGAACCTTTGCTCCTATTTTATCTTTGTCCATTTCCATGATTATGCTAAAACTAACTGTATTATGGTCACTATCTCCAAAATGGTCACCCACTGTTACTTCATCCACTTGCCCAGCTTCGTTACCATAGACTAAATCTGGAATTGTGCCCCCTCTCATTGGGCTTGTTACATGCTAGCTAAAAAAGTTCTCTTGGACGCAGTTCAAGGATTTCGTCCCCTCTGTGCCCTTCACACTGTTTGTATCCCAGTTACTATTGGGGTAGTTGAAATCCCCAACTGTTATTGCCCTACAGTTTTTGCACTCAGAAATTTGCCAATATATTTGTTCTTCTATCTCCTTCTCACTATTTGGGGGTCTATAGTACACTCTTAGTAATGTGGCTGCCCCTTTTTTATTTCTGAGCTCCACCCATATGGCCTCGTTTGATGATTCATTTTGCATATCATCCCTCTTCAAAGCTGTTATTGATTCCTTAACTAATAATGCTACACCCCCTCCTTTTTTATCTCCTTCTCTATCCCACCTGAAAACTCTATATCCAGGGATGTTGAGCTGCCATTCTTGGCCTTCTTTAAGCCAAGTTTCCATTATAGCAACGATATCGTGCTGCCATGTGTCTATCTGTGCCTTCAACTCATCGGCTTTATTTACTATACTCCTTGCATTTAAAGAAATACCCTTTAACATTGCCAAATTCCTGTACTGCACACTTTTTAACCTTTGCTTCTTCTATCTTTCAGAGTCACTCGCTAATTTTGCTAATTTTCTGCTTCCTATCCCCTACCCTGAAATTGTCCTATCTAAGACTGCGCTCAGGTTCCCATCACCCTTGCCAAACTAGTTTAAACCATCCCCAAGCATTAGCAAACCTTCCTGCAAGGATATTTGTCCCCAATCCTGTTCAGGTGCAGACTGTCCAGCTTGTATAGGTCCCACCTTCCCCAGAACTGGTTCCAATGCCCCAGAAATCTGAAGCCCTCCCTCCTGCACCATCTCTCCAGCCATGCATTCATCTGGTGTATTTTCCTATCATCAAATATCATTAAAAAAAATCTGGTTCACTGATGTCCTTTAGTGAAGGAAATCTGCCATCCTTACCTGCTCTGGCCTACCTGTGACTCCAGATGCACAGCAATGGTTGACTCTTAACTGCCCTGTGAAATGGCCTAACAAGCCATTCAATTGTCAAGGGCAATTAGGAATGGGCAACAAATGCTGGCCTTGCCAGTGATGCCCACATCCCATGAAAGAATAGATGAAATGTTTTCAATGATTTGTCTTGAAATATGTGAAAATTGTTCTGTATGAGGACAGCTATCTTTCAAACAGCTGTAGTCCTCGTTCAGTATAAATACAGATCTACCTGCTGCAATGAAATGGAATGAATTTTTTTTTTTGTTTTTTTTTAGAGATACAGCACTGAAACAGGCCCTTCGGCCCACCGAGTCTGTGCCGACCATCAACCACCCATTTATACTAATCCCATATTCCTACCACATCCCCACCTGTCCCTATATATTTCCCTACCACCTACCTATACTAGGGGCAATTTATAATGGCCAATTTACCTACCAACCTGCAAGTCTTTTGGCTTGTGGGAGGAAACCGGAGCACCCGGAGAAAACCCACGCAGACACAGGGAGAACTTGCAAATTTGTTTCCTTCATATCAGTCTCCCTGATCTTATGACACTGTTGTAACACAGGATGCTATTAGTCTGCCGAAACGGCAGAATCATCAGAGAAATCAGACAACAAACAATGTGACTGTTTTAAAATGACCTATTTATCTATTTTTTTTATTTGCATATTGGTTTTCAAATGGTTTAACACCTTTGATTTTCTTAATTAAAACGTTACTTAAAAGTTGTAGAAGATAAAACGATTAAAACTCAAGTAGTAATAAATATTGAAATACTGCACAAATGACTCATCTCGAACCAGGCTGGACAAGGATGTATAACTCATATATAATTCATTGTTTTAATATAATATTAATATAGGAATTGAACAGTCTAACATGAAGCATTGTTCATTATTGTAATCTTCCTGAGTAGCACTTGACAACTGTCTAGTAAAAGGGCGTATTATCTGTAGGAAAATCAGGACAGATTAGGGAGGTCTGAACTGAAATCCAGCTCAGGCTGATGAAGTGAAATCTTTCTCGAATGATCTAAGGTGCTGTGTAAATAAGGACTTGGCAAAACTTGGTTAATTTTGATTTAGTTCTAACTTTGGAAATCAATCATACAGAATGAAACTGCTCTCAGGTTTTTGTTGAATAAACACTAATTCAGCAGTCTCACAGGCAAAACAGGGAGCAGTAGAAATATATATGGTGGAGGTAACTCTTTTGAAGTTGGAGTTTATGTTCAATGTAAAAATAATAAGGCAACTGAGCAATCTTTGAAATTAGTTTTGTGTCTCCCTGCATTATGCATCTTAATACAGCAGAGTGGGTGTAAGCTATGATCATCATCCATGCGACTCTGGAATCAGTCATCAAAAATAAAATATACATTTTCCGTGCTTGTTGCCTTTCTGTTCCTCCTTGTGATTAACTGCTTGACTTTCTGGCATTTTCGTGGCTTGCTAGAGAACATGCAATGCAGCTAAGTTTAGGGTTCGATGCAAAGGCAGATAATTTTACACCTGAAAATCAAGCGTAACGCGAACCAATTTCTGCCCAACTGCCTCTCTATTTGTTTCAAGCATGTATTTTTCACCTTGTCATATTTTTAAAGTGCACAGATGGCATTATGCTTCTCGTGGTGAACAATTTTAAAATTACTTGAATCCATTTTATACCCAGGTTAGATATTTATCCCTGTGAGCCTTCTGAAGAGCTTTTAGGGTAAATTTGGAGTGCAGTAGAACTTCTGCACAGCCCATGGGAACATTCTTCAGAAAATTGCAGGCTGGTAGCCCAAGATTCCTGTCAATACGAATGTTCCAATTTGAAAATCAACCTCAAATTTTTCATACTCATATAGTAAGGATACAGGCATTTAGATTTGGGTAAGAATATGGCTCTATTGGATGGTATACTGGGGATGAAAATGGAACTGGGATGGAGAAGCCTCAAGCAAACACTGCTCAAAATGTTTATCCTTCCCAGCAGCGATTTCAGCCATTGACTTTTGAGCATTTCATCAAAGTTAAATTACAATAAGGGCAGGGCTGAGGAAGCTGTATGATTTCCTTACTTTCCCAGTTGAAGAGCAGCCAACCCCAAGAAGAGTGGTGGCAGCATAATTTGGGTCCACAATGGAAAGTCCACTGATTGCCCTGTTGTTGCCTTGGTTCAGTGGTACAATTCTCACTTCTGAATCACAAGTTTGTGGGTTCAAACCCCAATGCAGGCAGCCATTTCAGTGTAGTGCTGCACTATTGGAAGTGCTATCTATCTAAAAGATCCCATGGACTGAGGTTGCCAGATAAATGTTGGTTCTTTCTTTCATGTTGCTAAGAAAGGTTCTGATAGTGGGTGTACAATTGGTTAGATTATCCCTGGACGCATGGGGAGAAATCATCTGTACATAGCCCCTGTCAGAATACAGGGCCATTTGCCAGTCAGGAACCTGATTCACTAATTGGTGGGCTTTGCTGAGCCTCTTTCACGAAGCCATTGCATTAACATCCAGCCTCCGGGTTCCTCGACCGGTCAGAGAGGCTTGGCGGGATGACATGCCTAAACAAGGATCTTTATTTAAAGGCACCCGACAGGACTCACAATGATAGCACCGAGTCTTCTTTTTTGGCCTCCTTGTCTCGAGAGACAATGGGTAAGCGCCTGGCGGTGGTCAGTGGTTTGTGAAGCAGAGCCTGGAGTGGCGATAAAGGCCAATTCTAGAGTGACAGACTCTTCCACAGGCGCTGCAGTTAAAATTGGCTGTCGGTGCTGTTACACAGTTGGCTCACCCCTTGTGCTTCTGTCTTTTTTCCTGCCAACTGCTAAGACTCGCCACACTTTAGCCCCGCCTTTATGGCTGTCCGCCAGCTCTGGCGATCACTGGCAACTAACTCCCACGACTTGTGATCAGTGTCACAGGACTTCATGTCGCTTTTGCAGACGTCTTTAAAGCGGAGACATAGACAGCCGGTGGGTCTGATACCAGTGACAAGCTCGCTGTACAATGTGTCCTTGGGGATCCTGCCATCTTCCATGCGGCTCACATGGCCAAGCCATCTCAAGTGCCGCTGGTTCAGTAGGGTGTATATGCTGGGGATGTTGGCCGCCTCGAGGACTTCTGCGATGGAAATACGGTCCTGCCACCTGATGCAAGGATTCTCTGGAGGCAGTGAAGATGGAATGAATTGAGACATTGCTCTTGGCTGACATACATTGTCCAGTGCTCGCTGCTGTAGAGCAAGGTACTGAGGACACAGGCTTGATACACTCGGACTTTTGTGTTCCATGTCAGTGCGCCATTTTCCCACACTCTCTTGGCCAGTCTGGACAATGCAGCGGACGCCTTTCCCATGCGCTTGTTGATTTCTGCATCGAGAGACAGATTACTGGTGATAGTTGAGCCTAGGTAGGTAAACTCTTGAACCACTTCCAGATCGTGGTTGCCGATATTGATGGATGGAGCATTTCTGACATCCTGTCCCATGATGTTTGTTTTCTTGAGGCTGATGGTTAGGCCAAATTCGTTGCAGGCAGCCGCAAACCTGTTGATGAGTCTCTGCAGGCACTCTTCAGTGTGAGATGTTAATGCAGCATCGTCAGCAAAGAGGAGTTCCCTGATGAAGACTTTCCGTATTTTGGTCTTCGCTCTTAGACGGGCAAGGTTGAACAACCTGCCATCTGATCTTGTGTGGAGGAAAATTCCTTCTTCTGAAGACTTGAACGCATGAGAGAGCAGCAGTTAGAAGAAGATCCCAAACAGTGTAGGTGCGAGAACACAGCCCTGTTTCACGCCACTCAGGATGAGGCACCGCTATGCTGAATTGTGCCTTTCATATTGTCATGGAATTAGGTGATGATACTTCGTAGCACCGAGTGGAAGTATTCAAAATACCAGTGGGAAGCAGGAATCTGCTGCAGAATGGAGCCAAGACATAGGTTATCAGAGTTGCCCCTGAAGGTCATGTTGAATGCAGTGAGGGCAAGAAGAGAAGTCCTCTTCCCTGAGGATCGGAAGGGGAGGCCAGCCATCCTCATCAAACAGGTGTGGCTCCAGGTAGCAGGGGCAGTGAGCAGTTAGAGTGTGGTGCCAAAGAGCTGGATCCTAAACCAAAAGGTTTAATGATCTCATGAACTCCAGCAAGGTAAGTGTCCTGCAATTCTTAGCTGCAGCTATCATTCTCTCACCTCCTTAGCATTCTCCTGTACAACAGTCCTCTGACTGACACACCTTGCAGTCACACACATTCCTTTCTCTCCAGCCTCCTCCTCAAATCTCCATTTCAGCAGACAAAACTCACTCTCACCCTCAGTCTATTGCCCTTTCGCGTCCATTCCTCACAGCCGCCCTCCTCAAATGTTCACCCTCTATCCTCAGCAGTCAATTCACTTCTCACACTCCTAACTCACTGCCTTTTCTCATTGCAAGACAAGAGAGCCCACAACCCCAGGCAGAGGCAGAGAACTCATGTAGCTCTTTTTTTGCCTTGGTAGTGACATGGCTCCTGTTGTACCACTCCTGTGCCTCTGTGAGGGGGTTCCTTACTGAAGTCAGCAGCCAGATATTGAGTGGCTATCCCATGTCTCCCCAGGAACCAGCCACTGAGGCTGTCTTGTGGTGAGAACACCTGTGGAATGTGATACTGCCGGAGGATGAGCACATCATGTGAACTCCCTGGATACCTGATGCAGCCTTGCATAATTTTCTTACAGGGGTAACA
The DNA here is from genome assembly GCF_036365525.1 of Heterodontus francisci. Taxonomy (NCBI): domain Eukaryota; kingdom Metazoa; phylum Chordata; class Chondrichthyes; order Heterodontiformes; family Heterodontidae; genus Heterodontus; species Heterodontus francisci. The sequence continues at coordinate 138,788,583 of NC_090376.1, forward strand.
GGCTGGCTGCACATTAAGGAAGTGGAGGCCTTTCTGATTAACAAAGATGCCTGACTGATCTGATGGCAGCTTGATTACCACGGGAGTGCAGTCTATGACCCCCCAGACCTGTGGAAATCCTGTGAGGGAAGCGAAGCTGACAGCCCTCTGGGTTTGATTTGCCTCAACTGCGTCAATGTGCTTATAGTTTGCAGCCTTGGCAAACAAGGCATCAGTAATCTGGGTAATGCAATTTTTGGCTGCAGATTGTGAAATCTAGCAGATGTCACCAGCTGATTCCTGGAAGGAACCGGATGCAAAGGAATTGAAGGCTGTGCACCTTGACAGCCACGGGCAATGCATTGCCCTCCCTGCTCCTCATGAGAGGAGGCCTTCTTCCAAGAGGCTGCTGAGGTCTGAGACCACCTGCTGTGAGAGCCTGGGCCTTCAGAGGAACTGTTGTTCGGACATGTTGAGGAAACTGACACTTGGCCTATAGATCCTGTGCTGATTGCAGCTCTGTGTCCATCCCCTCTTTCCCTTGGAGCTCCATGTGGCTGTGGAGAAGGCAGCTGCTGCTGCTGCTGCTGGAGTTGCTGCCCCTGGTGCTGTCGTTACTGGCTGGAACAAACCGCAGCTCCTCATCAGAGGTCCGAGCAACTGTAGAATTTGTAGCCCCCGTGTTACAGCAAGTCTCACAGGCAAGAAGTAGAGATTGAGCTCAGTGAACTCTATAGCACTTAATAGTTACAGGACAAAGTTGCTATTCCCATAGAAAGCAGTGAATTTGGGCTGAAAGAACTAAACCTGTCAGTGCTAGCCCTTCACTGTGGCTAACAGCAAGCTTACCGGTTTCAGCCTTTATACTGTTGCTCACAGATCAGTTTCAGTCACTTGTCTCTTCCAACCTGCCTCGATGTAGAAACAGCATGGAACCCGTGCACTGGCAGTGAAAGCCAGAATGCAGGGTTAAAGAAAGATTTAATTGCCTTTTTAATTACCTTAATTTCTTTCCCAACAAATCCAATGATATTCCCCATTTGCCTCGGAACCCGCCCCAATGAAATCTGGAAGATGTCAGGGTCCTGACCCAATGTCAATCTCAGGGGATTTGACTCCCCGCCACATGCAAACCCACCAACCCTTGTCTGGAAAAGATCCCCCACCCCCAAGGTTTTTGCCTTGATCGCTAATTAGTGATTCCTGTTGACAAGTGTGGACAGAGAACAGGAATAGGCTGGGTTCTGATGTTCCCAGGGCTCACTGTCTAGGGTTAATCAATCATAAAACTTGGCCAATGCATTGAAGGGCAGCCAGTGCCTGTGGAGCCAGACCCAAGCATGAGGCTCTCTTCCTCTGTTCTGCTCCTAATCTAGGTCAAGAATCCCAACAGCTGTGGCACAGCATTCTGTTAAGTCTTGAGCAAAGTCATTGGAGGCACTCTTGCCCCTTTTAACAGCTCCTCACCTCTTCCTGGCGCTGCAGCGGGAGTCCTGCAAAAGTGCCACCAAGCTTTCCTCACAGGCTTTGGCATCTTTCCTCTGTGTGGTGGAGAGACGCTGTGAGTTGTCATGTGGATGGATTGAGGAAAATGGACCAGGTTCACAGTGCAGTATTGGTCAGCAGACACAGTGCAGCAAAGCCAAACCAGAGGAAGAAACCCACCCATCTTTGTCAAATTTATCGATTAGAAATTACTGTTGGCAATGGATGCCTTACCCATTTGCATGGCATTCCTCTGCCTACTATTTCAACAGGGGCAATTAATAATGAGTCAACCTGTTTATTTTAAATCAGTTAATTTCAGCATTCAAATAGCAGTCAGAAGAATGTTGTATGAATGTATTAAGAATTCACCCACCTATATATCGCTCACAGTAATTTGCTGCCATATTTATGTAACTTAATCTCCTTCTACAATTGCAGTTTTATTTCATAAGTTATTTATGTTTTTGAATTTGTTTCTCATAAATGATGTTTTTCTTTCTTGTCTTTTAACTTGTCGGGTGGCTCTGCACCCATGCCCACACACACAAAAGAAAATGTTGTGGAATACATTGGACTTGTGGATTTTCAGTCAAAAATATCAGGATGAAATTAAACTTGAATCTGTAATTACAAAGTTCCAGATGTAGCACATGCCAGAAAAACAACATTTTTCACTCTCAGTTTGTCTGCTCCATTCATTTTAATGAGATGGACTACAATTGATTTCATACATCTGTAGAAATTGAACAACTGGAAGTCCTTATTCTCTTAGAACTCATGAGTAAACTTATTTCTTTTTGTCATAATTGTTCACAGAGTGAAGTTTCTCAATGGAGGACACCAGAAAGATTGTGGGCTGGATTTTATTCCCAGCCCGACGTCAGGTTCTGTGGCGGGGGGGCCGGAAGATCGGAGCGACTGACACAGAACCCGACGCCAGGATTCCCGGGCCCAATCTTCCCGGTGGCGGGGAAGCTGCATGGCAGTCCATCCCCCGCTCTGCGACTGAACCAGAGCTAGCATATTTAAATTACATATTTGCATGAATTAAAATCTAAACCACAGTGATCTTACCTTCATTTCGTGATCCTCAGTGCAATGTGCGGCACTCACGTGCCTTCACTTTCCCATCCAGGGAAAGCTGGTGCCACCGAGGTGGGGAAGGGATGAACTCTGATGGGTTGGAGGTTGGAAGGGGTGAACTCTGCATTATGTTTTGCTGTTGCAGGGCTGGCAGCCTTTTAAAAATGGCGGCAAAGCCTGTTCCGTCAACAGGTGACGCCGTGAATGACATCGCTGAGACCACCCACGCCACATGATTGGTGGGGGGTGGGGGTGGCCACCATAAATATGTAAAATGGCCACCCACCACGTAATCGCGTTGGCATGACAGTGTGAGTCTTGTGGGGAATGACTGCCATGTTCCGTGGCGGCCCTCGCTCCTGATGGTGGGAATACAAAAGCCCTGTATCTGTTTACTTTTGTAACAGAATTATAAATGCATAAAATCCACATTTATGCATTTTTCTACAAAAAGAAAACAGAGTAAGTGTTGCCTCAGTGTCCTTTCAGCTGCATGATCCGGACTGAATCTAGCACAGACAGGCTGGTTGAAAGTTTGTTCTTGTTGGCAGCTCTGAAGACACTAATTGAAATTAATTTTGGCAGGTTTTGTTTACTTCCTTCCTCTCATGAAGATGGTACCTCATGTTGGGTCATGGTTCCATGAGTGCATGCTGCCCTTAAATGCATTGGCCAGGTTGCACTTTTCATATACAAAATAAAGGCCCAGCCTCACAAGAAGCCAAGTTTGCAGTCCAATAATGTTTTAGAAATAGTTTGTGTGTCACTTCAAAATAGTCTGGAGAAAATGTCATTAATTGGAGAGTTGAGACCATGATCTCTGGGAGCACCAGCCCATTCACAGCCTTACCCACTGTCCACACATGTACACTCTCTAGCATGAGTCACTAATTATCCATCAGGCCATAAACCTTTGTCTAGGGGTAATTTATACAATGCTACACTCCTATTGGAGACTTACATGAATATAGAACAGACCAAAGATCAAACCTTTCAGGATGTATGACTTATCTACACCCTGCTTTTATTTTTCACCTTGCCAGTTTCCTCTCCTCTTCTGTTGGTATTGAATCTTAATAGACTGCAATTCCAACAGTGATGATGCCCACCAATATTTTTCAACTGATCATTATTCATATATAAGCTCTGGTAGTGAAAGTCAATGGGCAGTTTGACTGAAGAGGAGCATCATCGTTGAAGCCAATCCCATTGTCACGCAATATTGACATATTTTCATTTACAGCAGGTGTTGATGAATAATGATCAAGACCATTGATTTTTTTTTCATTCTTTGATCCTGAAACACGAACACTTTTTGTACAAAAAATATTACATATCAAAAGTGCTTGAGGGACGAAATGGCCTACTCCTGTTCCTCTACAGAATGAAAAATAACAGCACCAAGGAGCCAATTTTAGCCCAGCACCACAAAATTGGATAGGTGCCATTTATATCAATAGATTTGATTAACTACTCCATTCCAGCTACTATGTTAACGACTCACTTCATGAGGGGCTTGCCTGAAGCAGACGTGTACCTCACAAATGCGTGTAAATTAGGGTCCTATGATGTACTTATTAATAGGGTGGGACTGAAGCCCCACCCATAAACCAACTTTTTGTGTAAAATCTTGCAGGAACACAAAAACAAGGAAGTCAGACTAAACCTTTACAAATCACCGGTTAGGCCTCAGCTGGAGTACAGTTCTAGGCAGCACAGTTAGGATGGATGTCAAGGCCCTGGAGAGGGTACAGTGTAGGTTTACCATAATGTCAGGAATGAGGGTGTTTAGTTATGTAGAGAGATTGGAAAAGCTGAGGTTTTGTTTTAGAGCAGAGCAGGTTAAGGGGATACCTGATAGGGGTAATCAAAATTATGAAGGGTTGAAATAGAGCAAGAAACCCTACATTGGGCAAATTCGAGGCAGGTTGTTTAGATATTTTGGACTTTAATCTCTGATATGACCCCAACCCACCTATTTTTTATGAGTTGGATTGAGCCCTAGGATTTAGTGATTAGCTTCAGGCACCACTGGTAGCACAATTTAAAAGGATCTGTGTGCTATTGTGCTAAGTAAATTTCCAATGAATGTTTGAACTTGGAAGGTTTCTTATTTCTGTTTTCTTGTCTTGCTCACACTGATTGAGTTCTCTCAGCTTATCTTGGATGCTATATTTGGTTCAAAGCTTTGGATAGAGATAGAAATGGAGGAAGAGGAGTAGTAGCAGCCTCAGCAATCAGGACTAGCAGCAGATGAAGCAGGCTGCTTGTAGACGTCCTTACCAGCTGCCAGAGTTCATAGGCCAAAAATCAGATTTCAGGATATAACTGTGAAGTACAGAACCAGGAGCATGCATTTCAACAAATAATGAAGACTCAGAAGCTGCTAAAAAAAAAAGACACTGCATACCAATGTACCAAATGTGATTTTACAAAAGTGCTTATTTAATGCCATACACAATAATTGCCTTGAATTAATTTCTGAACCAATTGTCTCCTTATCGGGCTAGAAACTTGTTTGTCCATATTTTGGGCTCAGGGGTCACAATTCATGATGAGCCTTCGCCCATTCAGATCAAGTTGGGCGACATGCAAAATTCATGTACCCACCTCAGTTGACTGATTGTGGGCACTAGCTGCTGGACCTCCGATGCTGCTTTCTGCTTCTTAATATTTCCATTGACCTTTGCGTGCAGCAGGAGGCCCTGGCAGTTTTTTTTCCCAATCACATGGTGCAGGCAGCCTGCTTTTCTTAAAGGAAGACTGCTTCTTAAAGGGATGGTGGAAAGAAAGATTGCCACAGTGGAAATTCTTGAAAAATGAACATCAGGACACACAATGATCCAAGCTAACAGATGTAGCACTGGAGACATTAGTTGTGCAGCTGTGCAGCAGAAGAGATGTTATGGTTCTGGAGTAGGCCAGGAGACCCTCAAGGGATCATCCTCAGAAAGAAGCGGAAACAGGTGGTCAAGAAGATCAACTCCAAGAGTCTGGACTTGATGAACTCACAGCAGTGGCCGCAACAGGTCTAATGGCCTGGCATGGTCTTGATGGGCCAAATGGCCTTCTTCTGTGCCATAATGATTCTTTGTATGACATAACATGGGTGGTCAATGTCAGTGATTGCATCCTCACATCACACCACCAACCTCTCATGCTGCTCAATACACCACACCCCCATCACTCACCCAGCAAGTCTCCCTGGTACTCAGGACTTATGCCTAACATCTAGATACTCCACCTCACCCACACACACCTGCCAATGCTGCCAGCCTCACACCCACCTCTCACTGCCTCCACACACTTCCAGCTATTCACATCAAACATATCACCCAAATACAGTGGGCTGAATTTTATATCAGTGACGGGGATCCCAGTGGTGATTCAGAAGTCAGGGGGGCCACCCCGCTTCGGCCCTCCATTGGACCCCCCACTAAATTCACCGGTAGGCAATTAACCTGTCTCTATAAGGGAAACAATTCTGCCCCTGGAGCTGCCAGCTAATTAGAGGGGCGGCAGCTCAGCAGTACCATAGAGAGCAGCTGGCAATGCAGGAGGCCAGGCGCAGTAAAGCTGGAGTAGGCTCCGGGATCAAGGTAAGTGTGATTGGGCCGAAGGGGTGGTTGGTGAGGGCGGGGGTGGGGGCTCTTGCTGCTGGGGGTGCCATTGTTGCTGAGGCGGCCCTCCGTGAGCCATGGATTCCCTCCAGAGGAGGGGCCCTTACCCTGAGCTCACTAGGAGGCCGCCAGGTCTCATCTGGCAATGTCTCCATGCGGTGGCAGGCCCCTCCAACATTGGCTGAATGGAGTTGGGAGGCAGCCCTTAAGTGGCCTCCGATGCCACTCCATGTCATTTTGTGTGCCCTCCCCCACCTCCCAGTCCCTCTCCAAGGGCCAGATCAAATCCAGCTCAGTGCTACACAAATACTGACGTTCTGCTCTCTCCCTTGCAGGACAAGCTGGCACGCAATTGAAGAGAGCAGAGCAGAGCTGGTAGGAGACAAGGATGCCTGCATTTCCTGAGCTCTACAGAGGAGATAGTTCTCTGCATCATGGGGCTGGCTATGAGTGAGCCCCTTGCATCCAGCATTGCTGAGAACATTGAGGATGATGGCATGTTCCTGCCTTATGCCATTCTCAATACCCAGCTCACCCTCATCCTGCTAACTGGCATTGTGAGCAAGCTGCTGATAGTGTGACCATGGAACTGCTGCTTCGCACCCCAATCCCCTTCCCTCACACCAATCTCCCCTTCTGAGTTCCTGCTTTCAGACGCCCAAGAACTGCTGCCTGTCCAGCCATGGCAGTCCCAGGAGCAGAGACAACAACAGCACAGCACTGATAAAGAGGCCCCGTCACTTAATCTGCATTTGCAGCCACCAGTTCAGATACTGGCACTGCACATACCTTGGAGGCTAGCATAGGATTGGGATCAGGATATGGTGAGTCACCAGGCACAAGGGAACTGCAACAGGGACAGGGGTAAAGGCTGGTTTATTTGCCAGGGTAAAGGAGTCCTGCTGCAGAGAACTCAGATAAGGATCTCGACGGGGTGACATAGTGGAGAGACCTGAAAGGGCATGCACACTGAGATGCTGGGTGCATTGGCTGGCTTGCTCCAGCTCCAACGTGGTAGAGGGGATGACGCAGAGCTTATCCTCTCCACAGCATTTTCTCCATCTCCCTGTCATCCTGTAGAGGCATAACCACCGCTGTCCCCATACCTCTTACATTCTTTATATATGCACAGGTCATCTACTTCTCTGGCATCCCTATGGGAATGCGGCAACATTCTCTGGCAAATGCAGAAACTCATCAAAACACCTTCAAAAACACTCCAGAGTACTTCCAGACACTTTGTAATGGAAAAATAAGTTTCCAAAAAGTTAACTTGTCAGCAATCAGGGTATTTTGTCCTTTAAATAACACTACTGCTGGGCCCAGCTTGCTGCTTCACACTTCAGTTTTCATTACTAAGCAATGCATGAGTTGCCTGCACCTGTGTTGTCCAAGTTTGGGACCCTGGCATTACATCAGCCAGTTGGGTTGTGTAACATCAGGTTAGCATTAAATCAAAATGTTTCGACGCACAGAGGAAACACGCTTGTGGCTATATCATCAGAGGACACCACACAAGCCCCACAGTTAGTGGCTGGTCATGCAGCCTGCCCCCGGGAAACCCAAGTAAGCCTTTGTAGTGCTGCTGAACCGCTAGAAGCAGCACTACGTAAATGAATTTCAGGCCCATAATGCCTCGTTTACTAACTCTAGTACTGCTGTGAGGTGCTTTCCTAGTTGATGGAAAACTGCTGTTCCTCATGTTGGCACCCTTGAGATGCTTGTGGCCCTTGATTTCTGGGTGCTTGGACATGAGACGGCCCTGCTGCTGACTGAAGCACTTTGGTTGCTTCCATGGCAGTCTTGCACCATGCTGTGTATTAGTTGAGGAGGAGGTGAGGGAACAGCCATATTGATATCCTGAGAGAAGGGAACACATTCACTCCACTGAGGGTCATCTAAAAACATACTGCAGGATGTGAGTTCTCTCTTGAAAGCCTCCACGGATTATTTTGTGAAAAGGTGAAAGCAGGCGTTAAATGCGCTCCGTACAAATAAGACACAGCTATTTTGAAATCTGGTTTTAGCTGCAATTTTGAACCTAATTGTTGATTACCATAATTTGAACTTGCCTGAAGATGCAAAAAGAGAAAACTGTACATTTAGCGTGCAAGTGCTAATTTTTTTTTGGATTCATTTGTGGGATGTAGGCATCAGTGGCTAGGTCAGCATTTATTGCCCATCAGACCAGGTAAAGATGAAAGATTTCTTTCCCTAAAGGACATTGGTGAACCAGGTGGGTTTTTACAACAATTGACAGTGATTTCATGGTCACCATTAGACTAACTTTTTAATTCCAGATTTATTAACTGAATACAAATTTCACCAGCTGCTGTGGTGGGATTTGAACACATGTCCCAAGAGCATTCGCGTGGCTTTCCGGTCCAGTGACATTACCACTATGTCACCACCTCCCCTCAGATATTATTTTCATGGAGCAATATATGTTGGCTCCATGTACCGAGTTCCATTGAAAGTGTGGAATGGGCTGACTGTCACATAGCAGTAGATTTCAGGATGGCTCAGGACTGGGTGAGAGAGCACAAAGATATTTGGACGCAGTGGAAGAGGTCCCGGGGAGGAGGGATGTCCTGCCCTCCTGTCTCTCTCTCCTGCTGCAGCTGGTGCTGCTGTGCCAGGCCTCAGTCCCATCTCTCATTCCTTCTGCACACCAAGAGGGACCCCTAGCAAGATGAAAATGAACAAACACTCCCTTTCCTTTGGTAACTCCTATAAGATAGAGTAGCACAGCACTCAATCTTTTTAACTGAAACCTCAGAGAATTTCCAGAATAAATGTTGATAGAGTGTTAGTGAATTCTTGACAAAATCTCCCAGAAAGTCTACCAATGTATTTCAAAAGACCTGTTCAAATCTACAGCAGCAAATGAACAGCAAAAGGTAAAATTCCTTGAGGTAGTGCTCAAAGTCCTCAGCAATGATGAGTTTCCTCCCAATCAGCTAGTTTCTGTTCGGGCATTAGGCCAGGTGCGAGCCAACAAAATGCCTTGCAGCCTCATTAATGAGTGCTCATGGACAATTTAAGCAGCAATCTGCCCCTTAACAATCCTTTGGGCGACTGTTGCTAGCTTCGACTCCTTTACCAAGATGATATGTTGCGCTAAACATGGATTAAACCATTTCAGCCTAAAACTGCACCTTGGCCATGACGTTAGCCCCTAAAGTATCCAGGGAAAATTGCCCCCTCTATCTATTTATTCCATCAGTTTCTTCAAGGTACAGCTTGGAGTCTGCATGGCAGCGATTTGCATCTCCACCAAAGCCACAAAGCTGGCAAACATAAACTTTTATTGTAAGGACTTTGTTTGTTTTACAATAGCTCCATGTGAAAACATCATCATCCTGTTTTTATGTGTTGTGAAGTTGTCAATGTCTCCGTTATAAAGACGTCTGCAAACGCGACATGAAATCGTGTGACATTGATCACAAGTCGTGGGAGTCAGTTGCCAGCATTCGCCAGAGCTGGCGGGCAGCCATAAAGACAGGGCTAAATTGTGGCGAGTCGAAGAGACTTAGTAGTTGGCAGGAAAAAAGACAGAGGCACAAGGGGAGAGCCAACTGTGCAACAGCCCCAACAAACAAATTTCTCTGCAGCACCTGTGGAAGAGCCTGTCACTCCAGAATTGGCCTTTATAGCCACTCCAGGCGCTGCTTCACAAACCACTGACCACCTCCAGGCGCGTATCCATTGTCTCTCGAGATAAGGAGGCCCAAAAGAAAGAGAAGTTGTCAAGCAAGAACTGAGACCAAAACATTGACCTGAAACATTAACTCTGTTTCTCTCTCCACAGATGCTGCCAGACCTGCTGTGTTTCCTGTTTATTTCTGATTTCCAGCATCAGCAGTATTTTGCTGAAACAAGAGTTGAGTCTCTGATTAGACTGAAAATGACAACTAGTATAGTGTGCCCTTGTGATGGATGGTGAAGACTGAGATACAATGCAGGGAATTATTCTGGGAAGGCGAGAAGATTTGTTTCCAGTTTTTTGTTGAGAGCGATGGAGAAATAAGGACTGTCCTCACCTTTGCTGCTCTTGTCAGACCATTTAAATATTTATGCATTTAATCCAAGTTCTCAGGATGATACTACTGCAGCTGACTATCTCAGGCATTTCTCTCTTCAGGACTGGTGAATATTTAATTTTGGAAACTTCCTGCAATTGGCAGGAAAGAGAACTTCACTCCTCACCCTCATCCCTGAATTAAAAATGCAGATAACACCTGCTGTATCCAAATCGTGTTATAAAATTAAACTTTTTCATAAGTTTGATCAGAACTAATGAACATTAGACTATAATTTGTACAGCATGCTAAGTTCCTTAAAAACCCACAGCAGAAAACAACTTGATTACACCTGTGTGCCAATCCTCTAATAATATTATTACACAGTAACAATATCATAATGTATGTCTATCTTTGATCAAATCAAATCAGTGTCAGGCATAAATCACATTGGCAATAATAAATGCAGTTGAAAAGCTGACGAACCTAAATGTCATTCCGCAATAAAATTCACAGAACTCAACTGCAATGGCACATTTAGGAATTATGAAGGGTATGTGTGTCTAGAATATATTAAAACTGTTGCCTATGCTCCACAGTTCTTGTACTTGCTACCTTTATTTCCTGTGTTATGATTTATGTGTAACATTTACATTAGTATTTCTAAAGGCAAAACCCCATGTTAACATTTAAAATGAGATAACCATATGTCAATATTTGTCTCTCGCACTGTAATTGCAAGTATCATAACACTAGGTGATGCTATTTTGTTTCCTTAATGATGCAATTTTCCTTTTCTGCAACACGAAATGGGGTAAATTTCCATTGGGGCCCATTTTTGTGCCGAAACTGAGAAGCCTGAGGAATGCCAGGAACTGGTCCTCAGGTCTCATCTACACATTCAGGACTAGCTACCATTGCCTGTCATGCCTTCTTGCTGGCAGTGGCTCTGAGGTAAGTCCCAGGAGTGGGATTGGAGCAGGCTGCAAAGGGAGCAATCGGGATGACTGTGGAGTTGGAAGAGCACTTCTGCTCCTCCTGACTCCACAGTAATTTTTTATTTTAGCAAAATGTACTAACCATTTTCGGCAGCTGAAGAATTCTGAGCAGGATAAGCCTGAACCCTTCTCTGCTCATTCTAAACTGATTTCAGTAAAGGCCCTTCAACTGTCGTTAGGCCCTTCATTTATATACCCAAGGGGGTCTAACGACTATCTTCAGGGGTATGGCTAAAATTGGAACTGACAAATTTAGCCAAATACCTGTGCATTTGGGTTCAGCCCGTCCAACTGCTAAATTGGTCTGTATTGCTCCTGTTTTACACCCAAAAAGCAAGCACAACACATACAGATTTCTACCCCAACAGTTTTATAGCTGGGAGTCACTGAGAGTTATACTGCCTTTGCAGCTTGTACTCCTTTTTAGATTCTACTTTTCTGTCATCTCTGCCCTTAAGCCCACTCTCATATGGCCTCACACGCATCCATGCCTCTATTGTGCTGACTCTACCTCTTTCACACTGCTTTATGTACTGCTGCAAGTTCAAACCACTGGCTTTCCACCTCAGTATTGTTTTAAGATTAGATTCTATTGCTTCACCTTTCTTAGACCCCACTCCTATTCTTGCCCTGCTGACATCTATTCTGTCAGTTCTATTCTTCAAGTTGCACTTTTCTCTCTGACTCATTTGACATGCTGCCTACTGCTTGCTCTCCCTTCTCAGCTCCTTCTTCAGACACTATGGCATCTAAGTCCAATAAGAGTATTAAACACACACAGCTCCTAGCATCAAGCACAGGAGAAGCAAGTATTGACTGACAAGCTGTAGAGAATGGTAACCAGATTTAGGGACCATGTGATGGTAGCTAAATGGCAATCTGACGACAGAGGGGTGAGCTAATAGGATGATAACTGGGGAAGCAATATAAAATTAGAATATAGGAGAAGATAAGTCATGAGAGGCCAGATGGAGGGAAAGCATATTTTGAAAGGGGATGGAGACCACAAGATTCTGGCACTAAACAGGTAGATTGGAAGCAATGTGCACAGCTCAAGCAATACAGAATCCAAAATAAGCTACTAAAGTCTGCTAGCCACCTCCACCAACATACAACCCAACCTGTAACCCTCAATAGTTCTGTTCCCTGTCATATCATCCTCTGCCTCACACCTGAAAATGAAAGTGAACAAAAAGTGAAAGTTTGCAGAGATACAAGAAGAATGAAGAACTCACAAGTCACTAGAACACAAAACAACAACAACAAGAGGCACAGAGATAAAAGATCAATATGAACATGAAAGAGACAGAGACAGCTAAGAGACAGAGCATATCTGCTGATGTTCTGTATGTAATGCAGTGGGAGGTCCATTAGGAGAGTCATTTTTAAGTATGCAGTGTACATTACATAAATTAACTGGTACCATGGAAGAAGTAAAAGATTAAAAGGGCTGTGAACCTTTGGAATTCTCTACTCCAGAGGGCTTTGGATGCTCAGTTGTTGAGTGTATTCAAGGCTGAAATCGATAGATTTTTTGGGCACTAAGGGATTCAAGGGATATGACAATAGTTTGAGAAAGTGGAGTTGATGTGGAAGATCTTAATGAATGATGGAGCAGACTCAAAGGGCCATACAGCCTACTCCTTCTCCTAATTCCTATGTTCTTATGATCTTAAACTTAATTGAGTAGTTTTGATGTCACACACTACAATTCTAATGAATGCCACGAGAGATCCTTAATTTACAATTTTTTTCCCCAACAATCCTTTTACATTGTATTACATAATATTTACAGCAAAGAAATAGGCCCATTTGGGCCAACAGGTCCATGCCAGCATTTATGTTCCTCATGAGACTCCTCCCACCCTTCATCTAATCGCATTAACATATCCTTCTATTCCTTTCTCCCTCATGTGTTTATCCAATCTCCCCTTAAATGCATCTATAATGATATTTAATAAGTTGTTCGAATACTCTATTCAAAACAGAAATTTAAACAAAGTGATTTTTTCGCATTTAGTTTCTATTTAAAAATTCTAAATTTAGTGATGGCTCATACATGATTCACTCAACAATTTGGCAATTAAATAACTTCCTTCCCTGAATAAAATATTGCATATATTTCAATAACATTTATTAGTGATAATTACTGTCATTACAGAAGATATGTTTGTAAGTCACTTATGTGGAATATAATTGTGGTACTGTATATAATCTGTACTTCAGAGACAGGTGATACAGGTACTATTATTGAATGAATTATGGGTTAAGTAGATCTAATGTTTACAGTTACCACACATATATTTGATCCAACAATTAATTATATCATGAGATATTCCATATTTTAATGCTTTCCTGCAACAATATATCATGTTCAGCAATGAAAATGTAAAGTACATATATCTAATGGAGAATTAGCAAATGAAGGCAATGGAAGAGGATGGCTGCAGTAAATGTTTAAAGCTCATTGTCACTGTAGGTTGATTTCTAACATAAGTGAACAGTCATTAAAACAAAGGGCAAGACAACACTCACATTTCTGTAATGTTGCCAATGATTACTACCTAACACCTGATTCTGTAGGCAGTGTTTGGATATTAACCACTGCATCTGGAAATTAAACTTACTGAATTATTTAGTTTCATATAATATTCATTCAGTATTGCTTGTGGCACTATGCTTTTAATATTTCATATGCTATTCAAAATTAATGCAATGTGAAATGTAAGGAAACATTTACAGAATAGGAGCTATCACAGGAATGCAAATGTACTGCTGTATAAAACCTGAGTCTAGCCAGTCTGGGTACCGAGTGTTTTGACTGAACGGCAGTGTACATATGAAAATGTGTTATTGATCTACGAAGGAAATTCACCCATATGATGGATCTTGAGTAAATTGCCAAAATTCTTGCACGTTGTGTAGTATCTTGCACTCCTTGAATGCAAATTTGAAGATTGTGAGTCCATTACCTGCAAATTTCTGATGTGTGTGAGATGTTCACACAATGTGAAGACTCAGAAAATCTACCCTTATATGTGTGTGTGTCTGTCTGCCTGTCTATCTCTGCTTGCATCTTTGTACAACAGACCATGCAATTGATCATCTAGTTACTAGCAATTGATACATTTAAGGGAAAGCTAAAGAAGCACGTAAGGGAGAAAAGAATTGAAGGATATGCTGATAGGCTAGATGAACTTGAGTAGAATGGGCTTGTGTGAAGCATAAGCACCGGCATAGACTAGCTGGGCTAAACGGTCTGTTTCTGTGCTGTAACTTCTATGTAAATGAATATCTACCATGGATAAAGTATATATCTCATAACATCTAGTGTCCATCTTTCTTTCTATTGTCATGCAGATCCCAACCTGCCAAGAATGAGGCATATGTCATATGAACATTGATTTTAAACGGTTGCTGGAGTGAGGAAATGACATGTTAAAAAGATCAGCCGTCGTTGGAAAAAACATTTGCATACGAACAGACAGTGCTTGGAGTATCTTCCGGGAGCGGAGTGGAGAGGAGCAGAGCAGAGCAGACCTGTGTGAGAGCAGTCGAACCTCTCCCAGCGCCGGAGTTTTGAAAAAAAAGGCAAACAGTGATGTCAGAGGAGAGCTGCATGCTGATTGGTTGGTGAGTAGCAGCTGTTAGAATATCCTTTTAAAAAAAAAGGGGAAAGTTGTTTTTTTTGTTGGAAAAAAAACCTCTGGTGTTAAGGTGAATACTGCTAAAGTTTTTTTTTAAGGACTTTGGATTGAAGTAGGTGGAACGAGGCCCCTAGTATAATTAGTATTTTTTAATTAAGGGAGTAACTAATTAACCTAAGGGTAAGTCATGACAGGAGAGCTCAGCTCCGTGATATGCTCCTCCTGCGCTTTGTGGGAAATCAGGGACACTTCCAGTGTCCCTGACGACCATGTGTGCAGGAAGTGTATCCATCTTCAGCTACTGGCTACCCGCATTACGGAGCTGGAGTTGTGGGTGGATTCACTGTGGTGCAGCCGCGATGCTGAGGACGTCGTGGATAGCACGTTTAGTGAGGTGGTCACACTGCAGGTAATGGCTGCACAGGGAGAAAAGAGATGGGTGACCACCAGACAGAGTAGCAGGAACAGGCAGGTATTGCAGGAGTCCCCTGTGGCCATCCCCCTCTCAAACAGATATACCGCTTTGGATACAGTTGGGGGGGTTGACCTCCCAGGGGAAAGCAGCAACAGCCAAGTTCGTGGCACCACGGTGGGCTCTGCTGCACAGCAGGGGAGGAAAAGAGTTGAAAGAGCTATATTGATAGGGGATTCTATCGTAAGGGGTGCAGATAGGCGTTTCTGTGGCCACAAACGAGACTCCAGGATGGTATGTTGCCTCCCTGGTGCTAGGGTCAAGGACATTCTGAAAGGGGAGGGTGAGCAGCCAGAGGTCGTGGTCCATATTGGTACTAACGACATAGGCAGGAAGAGAGATGAGGTCCTGCAAAATGAATATAGGGAGTTAGGCAGAAGGTTAAAAAGCAGGAACTCTAGGGTTGTAATCTCAGGATTACTTCCTGTGCCACGTGCTAGTGAGGGTAGGAATAGGAGGATTAGGCAAATTGCGTGGCTGAAGAGCTGGTGTAGGTGGGAGTGCTTCAGCTGCTTGGATCATTGGGATCTCTTCTGGTGAAGAGGTGACCTTTTCAAGAAGGTTGCATCTAAACTGGAGGGGGACCAATATCCTTGCGGGGAGGTTTGCTAGTACTACTCGGGAGGGTTTAAACTAGTCTTGCAGGGGGGTGGGACCCAAAGTAATAGTCTCTCCGATGAGATAGTTGAGGCAAATGTAGAGGTTAAAGCAAGCAAATCCAGTAGGCAGGCTGGGCAGGGGCAGGACAGGGAGCGTGGAAGGTCTGGTAGGCTAAACTGCATTTACTTTAATGTGAGAAGCCTTACAGGTAAGGCAGATGAACTCAGAGCATGGATTGGTACATGGGATTGTGATATTATAGCTATTACGGAAACATGGTTGAGGGATGGGCAGGACTGGCAGCTCAATGTTCCGGGGTACCAATCCTTCCGGTGTGACAGACGTGGAGGTAAGAGAGGAGGGGGAATTGCATTATTGATTAGGGAGGACATCACGGTAGTACTTAGAGAGGATATCCCGGGGGGAATGTCCAGGGAGGCCATGTGGGTAGAACTTAAAAATAAGAAAGGGGTGATCACTTTGATGGGATTATACTATAGGCCCCCCAGTAGTCAGCGGGAAGTGGAGGAGCACATATGTATGGAAATCACAGATAGGTGCAGGAATTATAGGGTTGTAATAGTAGGTGATTTTAACTTCCCTAATATTGACTGGGACTGCCTTAGTGCTAAGGAATCAGATGGGGAAGAATTTGTTAAGTGTGTCCAGGATAGTTTTCTGAAGCAGTATGTGGATGGCCCTACTAGAGAAGGGGCTACACTTGACCTCCTCTTAGGAAATGAGGATGGGCAGGTGGTTGATGTGTCAGTGGGGGAGCACTTTGGGACCAGTGACCATAACTCGATTAGCTTCAAGATAGTGATGGAAAAGGATAGGACTGGTCCTCAAGTTGAAGTCCTAAATTGGGGGAAGGCTAATTTCGATGGCATCAGACAGGAACTCTCAAAAGTTGAATGGGAGAGGCTGTTTACAGGTAAAGGGACGTCTGACAAGTGGGAGGCTTTTAAAAGTGAGATAGGAAGAGTTCAAAGCCAGCATGTTCCTGTTAGATGGAAGGGCAAGGCTGGCAAGATTAGGGAACCTTGGTTGATGAGGGATATTCAGGGTCTGGTCAGGACAAAGAAGGAGGCATATATCAGTTATAGGCAGCTGGGATCGAGCGAGTCCCTCGAGGAGTATAGGGGATGTAGGACTACACTTAAGAAGGAAATTAGGAGGACGAAAAGGGGCCATGAGATTTCCATGGCAGATAAGATAAAGGAGAATCCTAAAAGATTCTATAAGTATATTAAGAGTAAAAGGGGAACTAGGGAAAGAATAGGTCCCCTTAAGGATCAGTGTGGCAATCTATGTGTGGAGCCACGGGAAATGGGCGAGGTCTTAAATGAATATTTCTCGTCCGTATTTACTGTGGAGAAGGTCATGGAAGCCTAGGAGTTCAAAGGAGGGAACACCGATATCCTGGAGCATATCAACATTACAAAGGAGGAGGTGTTGGAGGTCTTGAAGCACATTAAAGTGGATAAATCCCCAGGGCCTGACTAGGTGTATCCTAGGATGCTCTGGGAAGCAAGGGAGGAGATTGCTGGGGCCCTGGAAGAGATTTTTGTATCATCGTTAGCCACATTTGAGGTATCGGAAGACTGGAGGATAGCTAATGTTGTGCCTTTATTTAAGAAAGGCGGCAGGGATAAGCCAGGGAACTACAGGCCGCTGAGCCTTACATCAGTGGTGGGAAAGTTATTGGAAGGGATTCTGAGAGACAGGATTTATATGCATTTGGAAAGACATGGTCTGATTAGGGATAGTCAGCATGGCTTTGTGCGTGGGAAGTCATGACTCACGAATTTGATTGAGTTTTTCGAGGAGGTGACCAAGAGGATTGACAAGGGCAGGGCGGTGGACGTTGTCTACATGGACTTTAGCAAGGCCTTTGACAAGGTCCCGCATGGTAGGCTGGTCCAGAAGGTTCGAACACATGGGATCCAGGGTGAGCTAGCAAATTGGATACAAAATTGGCTTGGTGATAGGAGGCAGAGGGTGGTAGTGGAGGGTTGTTTTTCAGATTGGAGGCAGGTGACCAGTGGTGTACTGCAGGGATTGGTGTTGGGCCCTCTGTTGTTTGTCATATATATTAATGACTTGGATGTGAATGTAAGGGACATGATTAGTAAGTTTGCAGAGGACACCAAAATTGGTGGTATAGTGGACAGTGAAGAAGGTTGTCTAAGGTTACAACAGGATATGGATAAACTGGGAAAGTGGGCAAGGGAGTGGCAAATGGAATTTAATGCAGACAAGTGTGAAGTGATGCATTTTGGGAAGTTAAACCAGGGCAGGACATATACAGTGAATGGCAGGGCCCTGGGGAGTGTTGCTGAGCAGAGAGACCTTGGGGTGCAAGTACATAGTTCCCTGAAAGTGGCAACACAGGTAGACAGAGTGGTGAAGAAGGCGAATGGCATGCTTGCCTTCATCGATCAAGGCAATGAGTACAAGAGTTGGGACGTCATGTTACAGTTGTACATAACGTTGGTTAGGCCGCATATGGAGTACTGTGTGCAGTTCTGGTCGCTGCACTACAGAAAAGATGTGATTCAGCTAGAGAGGGTACAGAAAAGATTCACAAGGATGTTGCCTGGTTTGGAGGACTTGAGTTATAAAGAGAGATTGGATAGGCTGGGTCTGTTTTCCCTGGAGCGAAGGAGGCTGAGAAGGGACATGATAGAGGTATATAAAATTATGAGAGGCATAGATAGGGTAGATAGCCAGAGTCTGTTTCCCATGGTAGGGGTGACTAAAACTAGAGGGCATTGATTTAAGGTGAGAGGGAGGAGGTTTAAAGTGGATCAAAGGGGTAAATGTTTCACACAAAGAATAGTGGGTGTCTGGAATGAGCTGCCTGAGGAGGTGGTGGAGGCAGGAACAGTTGCGACATTTAAGAGGCATCTGGACAGGTACTTGAATGAGAAAGGCATAGAGGGATATGGAATTAATGCAGGCAGGTGGGATTAGTATAGATAGGCATTATGGTCGGCTTGGACGCGGTGGGCCGAAGGGCCTGTTTCTATGCTGTATGACCCTATGATTCTATGACAAAGTGGCTATTCCCTGCATCAATTTAACTCACAATGGACTTTGAGCACCAGGTATTGTGTGTAAGAAGAGACATTCCAGGGTCAGCTAAGACAAGAGAATCCACTAACAGACATGGGGGTCAGACTAGCTAGTCACATGACTAACCTGCTTGACAACCTGCATTTTTCTGAATTGTGCAAAGAGTTTGAACTGGAAGACTGTTTTGCTCCTGGAGTGAGAAGACCTCTCTTGTCTGCTCCCATCTCTTTCTCACAAGCCTCTGGACCCACTGAGGACACATGAACTTCAAGAGAGAAAAGTATCCTACAGTGAACAAGGTTTAAGAATAATACTGGGCCCCGATGAAAAGCAAGACCTACCTACAATCGAGGACTTTACAGCAAGCTCGAACAACAGTAACCAAAACCATCTTCAGATATTGCCTCAAACTTTTCAACTTTTTTCTTCTGCTCTTCTCTGTCTCTATCTGCATGTGTGTATCGCATATGCATGCTAGTGTGGGTGCGTTGCGTATCCGTTGACGTTAACTGAATTAGAGTTTAAGTTTAATAAACTTCAACCTTTTTTCTTTAAGCCTAAGAAAACCTGTTTGGCTCGTTTCTTTGCCTTATAATTGGAAGTTAGTGAACAAGGATTTACTAAGGGGGAGCTAAAAAAAATGGTGTGTTTAAAATTAAACCCTGTAGAGGAACATCGATACATTGAGGTCTGGCAGATGGAATACAATGTTAATAAATGTGAAGTCATTCATTTCGGTAGGAGTAACAGTAAAAAGGATTATTACTTGAATGGTACAAAGTTGCAGCATGCTGCTATGCAGAGGGACCTGGGTGTCCTTGTGCATGAATCGCAGAAGGTTGGTCTGCATGTACAGCAAGTAATTAGGAAGGCAAATGGAATTTTGTCCTTCATTGCTAAAGGGATTGAGTTTAAAAGCAGAGAGGTTATGTTGCAGCTGTATAAGGTACTGGTGAGGCCGCATCTGGAGTACTGTGTGCAGTTTTGGTCTCCTTACTTGAGAAAGGATGTACTGGCACTGGAGAGGGTGCAGAGGAGGATCACTAGGTTGATTCCGGAGTTGAGGGGGTTGGCTTATGAGGAGAGACTGAGTAGATTGGGATAATATTCATTGGAATTCAGAAGAATGAGGGGGGATCTTATAGAAACATATAAAATTATGAAGGGAATAGATAAGATACAAGTAGAGAGGATGTTTCCACTGGCAGGTGAAGCTAGGACAAGAGGGCATAGCCTCAAGATTAGAGGGAGCAGATTTAGGACTGAACTGAGAAGGAACTTCTTCACCCAGAGGGTTGTTAATCTATGGAATTCCTTGCCCAGTGAAGTAGTTGACGCTACTTCAGTAAACGTTTTTAAAGCTAAGGTAGATATCTTTTTGAACAATAAAGGAATTAAGGGATACGGTGAGAGAGCGGGTAAGTGGATCTGAGTCCACAAAAAGATCACCCATGATCTTATTGAATGGCGGAGCAGGCTCGAGGGGCCGGACGGCCTACTCCTGCTCCTAGTTCTTATGTTCTTATGTTCTTACGGTAAGAGCAGGCAAATGCTGAGAGGGAACCCAAGACCCCTTTCTCACCTGTTTGTAACACTATCCATCTGTCAAAAATATTTGTGTCTGTAGTGATTGGCTCTAAATTCACATCAGAAATTTTTGATTGGTTTGGTGCTTCTATTCTGAAAAATAACTAATCAGGGAAAAAAGACTCATCTTCCTTTTCTGATTGATTGCTTATCACAGGAGAAATGCTAAAATCAAGTGGATGTAAGGAATAAAAAAAAGGTTTTGCTCCCTTTCAGTCCTCATGACTGTTCTCAGCTGCACAGTGATCCAGCATATGTACAAAAGAAATAAATAAGTCCTAACTTATCTAGTCAGGTGACTTACCAGCTCCTTCTCTTGTATGGCCTGGATTTTATGAATCCTGCGGCATTCCTGATAGCAGGACCGGATGGTAGCGGAACTTCCACTTCTGCCAATTTTCCCATTTTACATGCAAATCAACAGTGTGACGATAGGTACTGGAGACATGTGCGATCTTGCAGCAGGGAAGGACTTTCATTGGTGGAACCCACCAGCATTCAGTCAAGTACCATGAATGCCATGGCTATAAATCATTCCGTGTTCCAAGCCTGAATGATCAGCAGCCTTCGTCTTTCGATTTTTATTTTTTATTTATTTATATTTATTTAGAGATACAGCACTGAAACAGGCCCTTCGGCCCACCGAGTCTGTGCCGGCCAACAACCACCCACTTATACTAACCCTACAGTAATCCCATATTCCCTACCACCTACCTACACTAGGGGCAATTTCCAATGGCCAATTTACCTATCACCTGCAAGTCTTTGGCTGTGGGAGGAAACCAGAGCACCCGGCGAAAACCCACGCGGTCACAGGGAGAACTTGCAAACTCCGCACAGGCAGTACCCAGAATCGAACCCGGGTACCTGGAGCTGTGAGTAAATTGTTTACTTAGCTTTAACTGCTTTTTCCTTCATTTTTTTTACAAACCCACCACAAACTCGTCCTCATTCTTTTTTGACTACGGCAAGAGTTATAAATATATCAGCTAGAAGGCAGCGTCCTGCCCCACGGTTCAGTGATTCCTCCCTGCAGGTTCTCCTCCAGGCTGTCAGAGAAAAGTGGGAGGTCCTCTTCCCTGGGGATGGAGTCAGAAGACATTCCCGCCTGACCGAGGTGGCCTGGATGGAGGTAGCAGAGGAGGTATTGAACTGTTGGGTTGCACGACGTACCTGGGTTGAGTGTCGGAAGCGTATCAATGACTTGCTCAGATCAGCGAGGTAAGTGGTCTTGCCAAAGTTATTCCTTTGTTTTTCTCCCTGGCTCTGTGTGTTTATGATAGAAGGAAAACAAGACATGCAGTGGAATGTGTGAGCAGCCTTAGTGCCAAACACCAAAAGATTGTGCAGAAAGTTGATGTTTGGCATTTTTTTATATGCTTGCATGTGTCGTGCGAAAGCCAGTCCAGAATGAGTGATGTCGATGCATCTATACAATGGGTGTAATGCATTTTTTGACATGTCATTAAATATGCACTGTCTCCTGCAGGATAAACAAACCCATAACCAGTGGAAGTGGGAAAAGACAGGTGGAGGTGTCCAGACATCAGAGTCCTGACATCAGCTGAGGATGGCGCTGCAGAAATAGTGAGAGAGGAGAGAGGCAGAGCCATTGCAGATGGTGAGGCAGGATCCTGAAGGCATAAGGATGAAGTGATATCTACAATCTTCTAGCCATATGTGCGCACCAAAGGAAAGTGTGTGACTTCATATACAGCTGATGCTTAAAGTGCCTCTATTTGTGGCTCCACAATCCCCACAGACACCCACAGTCAGCTTCAGCAGCAATAACAACCACTATGCATCCTCCCTTCCCCTCCTCTCCCATGTAAACAATAACCCCATCCTTTGTCCTCCCCTCCTCCATCCCCTCCTCCCCCATGTAAACGATAACCCCACCCTTTGTCCTCCCCTCCTCCCACCTCTGCTCCTCCATGCTCCTGATAACCCCACCCCTTCCAGCCCGAGTATCCTCCCCTGCTTCTCCATGCATCCGGTGACCCCACCCTCTGCTCCACGAGTAGCCTCCCCTGCTCCTCCATGCATCCCCTCCCCACCATCCCCTGAGAAGAACCGCCCTTGCTGGTGCCAAGCCTGGAGCCAAATATCCATTTCAATGTTGGCCTTTCTTGTGACGATGAGTTTAAGACACAAAACCAATAACCTCAGACATACCTGCACAAAGTCACGAAACGTGCTATGTCGAATGATGATTTTTTGATCCACCGGCTGGAAAACTGAATTAAATCTAAAAGAAAAAGAAACAGATAAAAGGTGACTCTACTAGCAGCTAAGATGGCCACCCCAATTTGCATCACCATACTCCACATTCCAATGCATTGAGTTGGAGAAAAATTGTCTGCACAGTCACCTTAAGATCAATGACTTGGGGAATCTAAGTGAACTACCTGTCCTGTTCCCATTAGCAAGACATTAAGGCCATCATGGGGACATTAAACTGGTGGAGATGAAGCACTCAAACCTAATCACTTGAACAATGGGACCGTGGTTGTGAGAAGAGAATTCCTCAAAATAAATGGATTAAACTGCAAGAGGGGCACACTGGTAACCACAATGTTGAATCACTGAGTGGTGGTCCTGTGACAGGCCCACCATCTTTGTGTTTAAGCTGGTGTTTTCTCTGCAGCAACCAGACACGCAGTTAGACACCAACAAGAGAAGACCCAAGTGGGGAACCTCCTCCCTCTGTCTCTCTCTCTCTCTTCAATCCATCTTGCAAGCTTCGAACCCTGCCTGCTAGCCGTAACCACCTACACCTATCACTGCTGCAGATAGAAACTCAGTGAAGGAAATCATGTGCATTGTTGACTCCAGGAGAACCACTGAATCAGCTGTCCTCTTCAAACTGGAAGCCTCAGGACCACCAAATACAGCCTAAAGCCAGCCAAGTCACCAACCTCCACAAGCTGTACCATTTTTATTTCTTGGAACTCTTATTCGACCAATCTATCCTTCCCCACTCTGTAACCTATTTTTGTGTGTGTGTGAACTTCAAGTGTGTGTATGTGTGTGTGTGAAAGGTAGACCAGTTTAAGTACAATAAAGCTAACCTCTTTCTTTGTTAAACTCAAGAAAACCTGCCTGATTCGTTCTTTTTATGATCCTAACATGTAAATAGCTTAACACTCACTGAATTGGCAAGTATATCCAATTAAAAAAATAAATAAACCTGTTGTGGTCAAACAAGGAGAGGGACAAGAGGGGAGCACTTCGATCCCTCCTCACCTGATTGTTACAGTCACGTTTAAACAAATGTGAACCAGGTGGTGCGGGAATACTGCTCACCGCTAACTTAATCTGGCAGGTAGGACTTAATTTGATCTAAGTGTAGGTTAATGAGTATTCATGGTGTGGGAATGCATGCAAAGTTGCAATCCGCCACTGTGCGGGGGAACCCGAACTGCCGCAAACATGCCGCTGACTTAATTGTGATATAAAACACACTGTCGGAAATCTGAAAAAACATCTCACACCTAACTAAATCACTGCATATGCCACCAAAGATGTTCTTGCAGGGCCCATAAAATTCCCCCCAACCCTCTGCTTTCTAAACCTACTATTCTTCTGCAGCACTCCTAAATGCAACCTTAATGCTCTTATTCAGCATTCCCCAGGATTTCAGTTTTCAGGACAAGCCTTGGCAGTTGCCTTTCACTTGGCTTTCTGCATTCCCATTCGCTCCTGAATGTCAACCTGATGCATTTTTCCTATGGTGCTTACCTTGATTCCATGTTCACTCTTTGCTTGGCAAGCTGTGGGAGATGTACTAGTTATATAGAACAATATTAACAACAGTTGAGGGCCATAGGAGTAAACCCTTAACCAATCAATGGGGACAGCAGTGTAGTGGTAATGTTACTGGGCAGGTAGTTCAGAGTTTTAGCCTAATTCTCTGGGGGACATGAGTTCAAATCCCATAACGTCTCCTAGAATGAAAGCTCAATTCATGAGTTAATCTACAATAACCTGCTAGGCTGGAAATTTATGCTTCCCCCACCCCGGGAATGGCTGGGGCATATAAAATCAGGTGGAATGGTGGAGAGTACCATGCCTGTCACCTACCTGCCTCCACCAGCATTTTACCAGTAATGGGGAAGGTGGTGGGCAGCCCACCAACCCTTAGGCCAATTCTGCCCAGCAAAATTGGGCAGCCTCCCTGTGGGCTGCGGGGGATCCCTCCTGACTGGACACCCTGGGCTACTCCAGCGGCACGGGCTGCCCCCACTGGAAGACTCCCCCTGCCCTTGCTATCGATCCCTTCTCCCCCGCGCGCAGGCCTGGTTGATTGGACCTGGTGAGCCCCGACTCCACTTAACTTCTTCTTCAGCCTCCATCGCTAGCTGGGTCCAGGGCTTGCTGCACTCCAGCAGTGGTCACCGCTCCTAGTGGCATTGCTGGGATTGAAGAGCTATCAGCCCTCTGATTGGTTGGCAGCTCTTGGAGGTGGGACATTCTGCTTCAGAGGGGTGGCAGGCACAACCTCAGGCAATTAATTGTCTGAGCCACGGAAAATAGCATCATGGCTTCCAGGGCCAGCGGAGGCAGGCTCACTGCCGACTTTCCAGTTGTTGGGCGAGGCCACCTCCTCCTTGTTAAATCCCGGCTCCGGTCTCAGTAATGGTGACCATGAAACTCCGGGTTGTCTTAAAAGCCATCTGGTTCACTAGTGTCCATTATAGAAGGAAATCTTCCTTCCTTACCCGGTCTGGCCTACATGTGACACCGGACCCACAGCAATGTGGTTGACTCTTAACTGTCCACTGAAACAGCCTAACAAGCCACTCTGTTGTATCAAACTGCTATGGAAAAGTTGAAAAAAAGAATGAAACCAGATTGATCACACCATGCCCAGTTGACTCTGCAAAGTCCTCCTCACTAACAACTGGGAACTTTTGCCAAAAGTGGAAGATCTATCCTACAGACTACTTAAGCAACAGCCTAACATAGTCATACTCACTGAATCATACCTCACAGACAATGTCCCAGATGTTTCCATCATCATTCCTGGGTATGTCTTGTCTCACTGCAGGACAGACCCACCAGAGGTGGCACAGTGGTATGCAGTAGGGAGGGAGTTGCCCTGGGAATCCTCAACATTGACTGTGGACCCCATGAAGTCTCATGGCATAAGGTCAGGCATGGGCAAAGAAACCTCCTGCTGATTACCACCTACTGCCTTCCTTCAGCTGATGAATCAGTACTCCTCCATGTATAATGTCACTTGGAAGAAGCACTGAGGGTTGCCAGGGCACAGCATGTAATCTGGGTGTGGGACTTCAATGTCTATCACCAGGAGTGGCTCCGAAGCACCACTACAGACTGAACTGGCCGAATCCTGAAGGACATAGCTACCAGACTGGGCCTATGACAGATGGTGAAAGAACTAACAAGAGGGAAAAACCTATTTGATCTCATCCTCACCAATCCATCTGTCGCAAATGAATCTGCCCATGACAGTATTGGTAGGAGTGACCACTTCACAGTTCTTGTGGAGACAAAGTCCCATCTTCACACTGAGGATACCCTCCATCATGTTGTGTGGCACGACCACCGTGCTAAATGGGATAGATTCAGAACAGATCTAGCAACTCAAAACTGGGCATCCATGAAGCACTATAGGCCATAGCTGCAGCAGAATTGTATTCAACCATAATCTGTAACCTGATGGTCCGGCATATCCCTCGTTCTACTGTTACTATCAATCCAGGGAACCAACCCTGGTTCAATAAAGAGTGCAAGGAGAGTATGCCAGGAGCAGTACCAGGCATGCATAAAAATGAGGTGCCAACCTGGTGGAACCACTACACAGGACTAGATGCATGTTAAACAGTGGAAGCAGCATGCGATGGACAGGGTAAAATACAACCCCTAGACTACATCAACTGCCTTTTATAACCCTGATGCATCTTCTTCCACTCAAACATTGTTACACCCCCACATCTCTCACTTCCTCTCTCCCATCACAATTGCCACACACTTGTTAACTCACAGCTTTCAATAGCTTTCAATAAAATAAATAATTACTTTTTAATACAATGGACACTTGTCTTGTGATTTGTTATTAATGAACATTACAGTGAATCAGGAAATGGACCAATCAGTAGGTTCAGACTTCTTCATACAAATGTGGAATCCTGACAAGGTCCTGCTGGGCCAAAGAGATCTGCTTTGCTGTTATTTGGTAAGGTCCATAGAAGAAGGTATGGCTGAGGTGCACTTGATCAGCCGATGAAGACATTCTGCAGAATCTGACATCTGATGCCCCTTGTATCAGAAACTGAGGTCATGACCTGAGAAGCAGTGTAGATGAAGTGGATGTTCTGGGACTGGAATCTCTGTCTACTCACATACATCAGTGGCTGCTGAATTGGTGCCTTCAGTGCCACTTGAATACTATCAGGTCACCTTGCACTTTAAGAAACCTGTAGAAGTCCCTGGCTTTATGTCTCTGCAGTCTGTGGTGCTGTACATATGGAGGAATTCAACTGCTCTGTGAAAGAGGGCAACCTTGACAGCACTTAGGCTAATATTGCATAATTATCCCGTGGCAGCCTGGAAGGATGGGGAGCTGAAAAAGTTGAGGATAATTGTCAATTTAATTGCCATGAACAGAACAGTTGTGATACGGCAACAGTTTAAAGATTTTCATGATGCTCAAAGGCATCCTTCAACAGGTTTGGAAAGGGCTAGTGTGGCCTTACATTGGTTAGGAAGGATAGCACCTGGCACCTGATTTTGCCAGCCTGGAAATGTTGCTGCTGAAATTCCTTTTACATTTTAATGGCATAGAGTGGTTATGCCCATGGGGAAAATCATCACTTGCCTGATGTTGATCCAAGTGTGGGTCCAGAGGCGGGGGATGTCAATAGTCCCAAAATGTTTCCTGTGACTAGAGGAAAGTACGATGGTAAAATGGTACACAGGTGTCAGTGATTTAAAAAAAACTGAAGGGAGCCATTACAAAAGTTCCTCGGGTGAGTGTTGCTTTAACAGGGTGAAGAGATTGGTGGTGTCCAGGGTGGGAAGGGAAAAAAGTCAGAGTGAGACTTGCTTTGCATATCCTCATGATGTGTTTTTATTTTGCATTGTAGATCAGTCAGCAAGTCTGACACAGTTACTGAAGTTGATGCCTTCTTCAACACATTAACACCTCTCTTACACTTGTCTGAAGTGTGAGGAGGTGTTAGAACAGTTCGCCTGGGTGCAAAGTTACATCGATTGTAAGAATCCAGGAAAAATTATTGTACTTAAACCATGAAGCTATCTAAATGAGCACTGAAAATTTG
Source organism: Heterodontus francisci (assembly GCF_036365525.1). NCBI lineage: Eukaryota > Metazoa > Chordata > Chondrichthyes > Heterodontiformes > Heterodontidae > Heterodontus > Heterodontus francisci. Next base: position 138,816,464 of record NC_090376.1, read on the forward strand.
ACAGGCATAAAGGATTTGCTCTCTGAAAAAGATCAAGGCAATTTGCGTTGAGTGCAAAAATAGCGTCAATGTATCCAAATGTGCTAAAATTTAAGTTTCCTCGTCCTTTTTCGTACAGTAATGGTGTAACAATGGTGCAAGTACTGAAGACAATAAAGAAATATGGGGTCAATATGTTAATTGGTCTATTTACTTCATTGTAAATTAAGTCCCATTCAATGAGTGAGCTCATTCCTGTGGTTGCTTTAATTTCCACCAGCAGAAAACTGGCAGACTGTTCCCTAAGAGTTCATTACCAAGTCCTTAACAGGCTGCAACAAGCAATAGGAGATTTTAACATAAAATTGTTACAAATTGTGCTCTTTTTGGGAAGGCGGGGCGGGGGGGGGGGTGTGGGGGGGGTGCGGTTGGGGGGTGGGGAAGAAAGAAAAACAGGGAAGATTGCAGAAAAGGAAAAAAAATCAGAGATTTTGACTTATCCCTTGTTTTTCCACCCACTTTAGCATCTGCCTTGCCCCAATGCTGCATCTTAATGTACACAAGGAAAAGGCCCCCATTATAACAAAATTGAATGATCAGGGAATAAGAACACAATAAATAGGAACAGGAGTAGGCCATTCTGCCCTTCCAGTCTGCTCCGCCATTCAATGAGATCATGGCTGATCTTCTACTTCAACACCATTTTCCTGCACTATCCCTGTATCCCTTGATGTTTTTAATATGTAGAAATCTATTGATCTCAGTCTTGAACACACTCAATGACTGTACATTATTGCACATTTGAAGCCAATTTCATAACTAATGGTTTTGGTCAATATTATTGCTTGAACTGGAATCCTACAGTCATAGAGAGATACAGCACTGAAACAGTCCCTTCGGCCCACCGAGTCTGTGCTGACCATCAACCACCCATTTATACTTATCCTACATTAATCTCATATTCCCTACCACATCCCCTCCTACATTAATCCCATATTCCCTACCACCTACCTACACTAGGGGCAATTTGCAATGGCCAATTTACCTATCAACCTGCAAGTCTTTGGCGGTGGGAGGAAACCAGAGCACCCAGCGGAAACCCACGCCGTCACAGGGAGAACTTACAAACTCCACACAGGCAGTACCCAGAACTTAACCTGGGTTGCTGGAGCTGTGAGGCTGCTGTGCTAACCACTGCGCCACTGTGCCGCCCTTATGTTATCAAAGCAGCAAGTTTAAGACAGAGCTAAGCGATCTCACAACCAACAGATCAGATCAAAACTCTGCAGTCCTGCCACATCCAGTCATGAATGATGCTAGACAATTAAACAACTCATGAGAGGAGGTGGCTCCATGAACATCCCCATCCTCAATGATGGCAGAGCCCAGCACGCCAGTGCAAAAGACAAAGCTGAAGCACTTGCAACCAGCTTCACCCAGAAGTGCTGAGTGGGTGATCCAGCTCGTCCTCTTCCTGAGGTCCCCAGCATCACAGTTACTAGTCTTCAGCCAATATGATTCACTCCATGTGATATTAAGAAACAGCTGAGTGCACTGGATACAGAAAAGGCTATAGGTCCCAAAAACATGTTTGCTGTCATATTGAAGTACAGACTTGTGATCAAGAACTAGCTGCATCCCTAGCCAAGCTGTTGCAGTACAGTTGTAATGCTGCCATCTACCCGACAAAATGGAAAATTGTCTAGATATGTCCTGTCCACAAAAAGCAAGGCATATCCAATCCAGCCAATTACTGCCCCATCAGTCTACTCTTATTCATCAGCAAAGTGTTGGAAAGTGTTGTGGAAAGTGCTATCAAGTGGCACTTATTTACCTATAGCCTGCTCAACTTTGGGTTCCACTATTTTCACTCTGCTGCAAACCTCATTGCAGACCTGACCCAAATATGTACAAAAAGCTGAATTCCAGATGTGAGGTGAGATTGATTCCCCTTGAAATCAGGGCAGCATTTGACTGAATGTGGCATCAAGGAGCCCTAGTAAAATTGAAGTTAATGGGAATAAATGGGAAAACTCCCCATTGGACTGAAGGACGGTAGACAGTGTTATTCCCCAAGGGTCAGTGCTGGGACCACTGATCTTTTTGCTATATATAAATGACTTAGATCTTGGAATAAAATGTAGAATTTCAAAATTTGCTGATGACACCAAACTTGGAGGTGTGACAGTGAGGAAGATATGAACCATTTTCAACAGGACATAGATAGTCTAGCAGAATGGGGCAGATAGTTTGCAGATGGAATTTAATACTGACAAGTATGAGTTGATCCCTTTTGGCAGAAGGAATAGGGAGAGGCAATATATATTTCATGGCACAGCTCTGAAGAGTGTGCAGGAACAGAGGGATCTGGGGGGAACATGCATTGATCCTTGAAGGTGGCAGGATATTTTGAGAGAGTGGTTAGTGAAGCATATGGGATCTTGGACTTTATAAATAGAGGCATTGAGTACAAAAGCAGGGAAGTTATGCTGAACCTTTATAAAGCTCTTGTTAGACCCCATCTGGAGTATTGCATCCAGTTCTGGTCACCACACATTGGGAAGGATGTGAGGGTCCTTGAGAGGGTGCAGAGAAGTCTTACCAGAATGGTTCCGGGAATGGTGGTGTTTAGTTACAAGGTTAGGTTGGAAAAGCTGGGGTTGTTCTTGTTAGAGCAAGGGAGATTGAGGGGAGATTCAATAGAGGTAAACAAGGTTATGACAGGCTGAGATAAGTTAGACAAGGAACAACTGTTCCCATTAAATAATGATACAAGGACTAGGATCACAGAGTGAAGGGCTTTTTTTGGTCAAAGAAATGCAGGGGGAATATACGGAAGAACTTTTTAATGCAGTGGGCGGTAATGTCCTGGAACTCACTGCCCATAAGCATGGTGAAAGCAGAGACAATCAACTACTTCAAAAGGAAATTGGATGGGCACTTGAAGGAAATAAACTTGCAGGGCTATGGGGATCGAGCGGGGGAGCAGGACTGACTGGAATGCTCTGCGGAGAGCTGGCACGGTTTCGATGGGCTGAACGGTCTCCTACTGTGCTGTAAATGACTCTGTGACTCTATTATTCTGTCTGGAATCATACTTAGCAGAATGGAAGATGGTTTTGGTTGTTGGAGGCCAATCATCTCAGCCCCAGGATATTGCTGCAGGAGTTCTTCAGGGTAGTGTCCTAGGCCCAACCATCTTCAGCTGCTTCATCAATGAGCTTCCCTCCATCATAAGATCAGAAGTGGGGATGTTCACTGATAATTGCAGTGTTCAGTGCCATTCGCAACTTCTCAGATAAGGAAACATTCCAGGCCCACATGCAGCAAGACCTGGACAACATTCAAGCTCGGACTGATAAGTGCCAAGAAACACTTGCACCACACAAGTGCCAGGGACCATCTCCAACAAGAGCAAATCTAACCATCAGCTCTGATGTTCAACAGCATTCCCATATCAACATCATGGAGTTCACCATTGACTAGAAGCTGAACTGGGCCAGCTGCATTAGTACTGTAGCTATAAGAGCAGGTCAGTGACTGGGAATTCTGC